>NW_020945064.1:11691890-11780011 GCF_900497805.2 Vombatus ursinus | reverse complement strand
TCTGACTTGAAGCTGAAACTTTCTAAATGTATTGTTTTGCAGATTAGAATATGAGGTTCTTGAGAACAGGGGGTGTTTTACTTTTCTATTTGTATATACCAAACACTTAATAAAAACCCATCCTTCCCCCCTTTCCATTCTTCCTTCTTTCCTTCCTTCCTTCCTTCCTTCCTTCTTCTACTACAAATCTCATGCCTTTCTCACTAGAACAGTGGTTCTTAAACTTTATACAGTGTGGAAACATATAAACCTCCTTTTTTAGTAAAATGAAAATAATGAGAAATAATATTTTCTCCCAAGCCCATTTCAGACTCCTAGGAAAGCCCCTTGGAAAGGTGGGTGATTCGATGAAGAAAAAATGGTGAAGGGGCTAACCAAACTTAACTGTTCCATCATTGCCTTCCCCACCCCCAAAGTGATTGAGCTAGAGCCCACCTTTCTCATTGAGAAAGGATTCATATATTGATCAAAGTGAGGAAAAGGTCCTTTTGTTTCCTTCTAGAGTGAGAAAGGTAGTCCAGGAAGGAATGGGATGGTGATTTTGTTACTCAAGTATTCCAGAATATTAACCCCCAAACTGTATTTTACATATTGTGATCTTTTCCTTTTTCAAGACTACTATAAACATCACCTGAAATCATGTTGGGGTAGAGTCATGGATGTGTGTGTGTGAAGCCCTTGTACACCTCTCTCTTTAAGCTAGACTTGCTTGGATGTTACATTAATGTTAATTTAAATAAAATTTGTTTCTCATAGATTTGGGCCTAAAAATACAGAGTTGATTGATTGTTGTCCTACATTCTCAAAGCGGACCAAAATGGCATCACTATGTTGGGGTCAAGTTACTGTGTGTCCAACTGGCTGATCACACCAATACATGTTTGGGAGTCTCTACCAGAGGTTGGGCAGAAATAGTCCATGTGAACATTTGGGGTGGATTCTTTAAATTTGCACATTTTGTGCTTCTTTTGAGCTGTTTCAATTCTGATTTGTCATAGAGCACAGTACCTTCTCTGATGTGGGCATGCCATGGTGGGCGTCACACAAGCAATTCCAAAGTTCTAGAGAGACCTTGAGAGTGTCCTTGTATCGCTTCTTCTGACCACCATGTGGATGCTTGCCCTGTGTGAGTTCTCCATAAAGTAGTCTTTCAGGCAAGTGTATGTTTGGCATTCAAACAATGTGGCCAGCCCAGTGGAGCTCCCAGGGTAAAGCATACATAGACACACACATGTGTACATATATGTGTATGTACATATATAATATGTATTTTTAACAATAGTGTCAATACTTTCCTATAAAATTCATATCTCTTCTTATAAAACAATCTACACAGACAACTTTCTTAGTTTTTTTTAATAAAAATCAATAAAAGTATTTTATAACAATCTCAATATATAATAAAAATAAAGTAACATGCACAGATGTTTATTTTATTTTATAAAATCTCTTGCAATTTTAGTACTTATAAAACTATAATTATATTATTATTTTGAATAGCAGGCTTGTTTTTTGGAGCAAAGTTTCTCAAAATGTGGTACCATTGATGATATTGCTACCTGTAATTCTTTCCCAATCAATAAATGAGATTGATATTTTGTCTTGAAAATAGCTGCAACAGAAAACACCATTTGACACAAATAAGATGCTACAAGCAGTGTAAAATAGAGTTTACTCTGATAAACCAGAGTATTTTTTATTTATCAATTTTTTTATTGGGCTTGTGATTCTATCTGTATAGGAAAAAAATTCCCCCCACTGATATAGATCTGCAACTTAGAGAGCCTTGGAGACCTGGATGGCCCATAGACATTTCCAACTCAAAGTGTTAAAAAAAGAACATTTTTCCCTCACTCCCCCACCATGAAGAACCATGACCTTTCCCCTCTTGCTAACTTACAGTTTCTATCAAAATTTCTGCCATCCTTTAGTCACTCAGATTCCCAGCCTAAAAGTCACTTCTCTGCTCTTCCTCCTCCTCCTCATGCATATAATATGTTAATTATTTTACCTTCACAACATCTCTTGTTTCCCCTCTGCTGTCTATTCATACACCAGCCACTGCACCAGATAAGGTCCTATCACCTGTTGCCTGGAGGACTCGAGTAACCTCTTTACTGGATGCCTCTCTCTCCAACCTAACCTTTGCGTACCCACCAAGGTGATCCGCCTAAAGCATCGATTAGAATGCATCGATTGCATTGATTTCTTTAGAATATTCAAGTTTTCAGCAACATCCACCAAACACACACATTTCTGGAGGAAATGTTTTGTCATAAAATAAACTTGCTTCATCTTTAATATTACCACTAAGAAAAATGACAATTTCTTCTTTTAAACCAAACACCCTTCAAGTTACTTTGGCCTGAAAAAGCCAGAATGTTTCATGATCACATAGAAGTGCCCTCTGCTTTGTCTTTGCATTGTCATACAACTTTGCAAAGTTTTGCAATGGACTGGTTTTTATAAAGTTGATCACTTATAATAACTCCAAAAAATCCCCCAGTGTGTAGCTCCTCACTCATATTTTTCAACTCGGGTGATTATCTGTGACACGTGAATTGCATCTAAATTGAATGAGAGGGGCCACATTTTTAATTAGTGCTTGTGGACAGACTGTGCTTCATCCTGACGCTGACTGAGCTCTCGGCCTGTAAAAAGTCCGGTACAATTCTCCCACATCTTATCGTTCTGATTTCTAAAAATCTGTCAATTAAATAGAAAATTTCTCTTGAAGTGGCATTGCCATCAATAGGTTTGCAATGTAACAAATCTCACCTTACACCAGTTTCAACAATATGTTGTATACATTAGATCAAATGAATATCTTCAACCACATCTGTCTCTTCATCCACCTGCAATCCAAAAGAGGAAGATTTTAATTTCTCAGTTATTGGTTGCAAAGGTCTTCAGCCATCTGGGTAATTTTTTCCACTGTCTTACTTTCAAGTGTAACCAGTCGAAGAGCCTTCATTTTGACCATAACAATAACTATGAACAACACCAATGTTTCTTCTGTCGAATAAGACTTTTTATACTTAGCATTTTTTAAACAGGTTTATATGCGGCAAACAATCTTTTCTGGTGTCACACACATCATTTTTGTTTATTAAAAACATCTCATTTTCTCTAGAAAACATCTTTTGTCTTGCTATCATATTTTACATGGATACTTTCCAGATTTGTTTTAAGTTTACTAGGTTTCATGCTATATACAGCTAAAATATTCAAAGTATGATGTATGAAAAGTCTGACAGACATAATTTCTGGGTAATTAATAATTTTATTAATTATAGCTAGTGAATAATTAACAAAAGAATGGTCATTTAGCTTTCTCTTGTAAACCAAAGACAATCATGGAGGCTGCTCATGCTTGTATATCCTTGGAAAAGTGGGTATTCCTGACAGGCAGAAATCAACTCTGATTGGTTAACAATTAATGAGAGAATGAGTATTATAATGAGATGGACTTATTCTAATGAGGGCCAGGGTACGTCACTTTGATTATGTCATTCTTACTCTTCTCTAGCCAGATCACCTCCAGCCTTGGGCAATCTACACAAAGGGATCTACCTCCAAACCAAGCCTGTTTGAGTAGTTCGAACACAAAGGTCCAGAATTCACTTAGATTAGATTCCCTTTGTAAGGTTTTCTAGTGGGATTGGTAAGAATTCTACCTAGATGGGATGGTCTAGGTGGGGTAAATTTTTGGGCAAAGCCATAAATCTTCTTGAGACACTAGACTCTGAATGATGAAATATTAATTGCTCATTTTCTCTACTAACAACAACAGTGCTCTTGAATTCCAATGATAAACCTATTGGCGAAATATAAAATTGTACATGAAATATTTGTACTTGATGCATCTAAAGTTTTCTGTATTGAGTCTAAATTTGTGTTTCTAGATTTTTGTTATAGAAATTGTCATCATTGTCTTTGCACCAGTTTCAGCTGTCCCAGTATATTTTCTCTTCAAGCCAGTTGTGTATTTATCCTTCATGAAGGAATATGTTTTCACTTTTTAAAAAATCAGAGACAAAAGATTTAGACACAAACAAATTATTTAATTGTTGAAAATTTCAAACAATTATCTGTGACTGTTCTTGAGTTGTTTCAATTTTGGAAAAACTGCATTTTTTTAGAAACCATCTTATTAGATTATACTTACCAAAATTAATGATATTGAGAAATCTAGTAGATATGATGTTGCTTTAGTTTTTGTTGTTTAGTTCTTTTTCAATAGTGAGGGGTGTTCTTTGGTAAAGATACTGTGGTTTGGCATTTCCTTCTCCAGTTCATTTTACAGATGAGGGAACTGAGGCAGATAGGGTTAAGTGACTTGCCCAGGGTCACACAGCTACCTGAGGCTCGATTTGAACTCTAATCTTCCTGATTCTGGGTCTGGTATTCTATCCACTGAGCCACCTGTTGGTACTTTTAATTCCATTCAAAGAATGTTTAACTTCAGACACAACTCATCTGTGCCATGAGCCTGTATCTTTGTTGAGATTCCTCATGGACTAACTTCAATTTGACCTCATTTGAGGAGAAAGTAGTAAATAATCAAAGTTGCATTCATTCACTATTGGTTGGAGTTGCCATGTTGGTCTCACTGATGATGACTGATTTGAACTTTATTTTTCTTTGGGAAAGTGGATGTATTTATGCAGGAGTTGTTTTTAAAAAATTCCCATAATTTTGTTTGTTGCTTTGCCCCATTTTGTGGGGAGGGGGGAGGACTTCTTGGAGGGTGGAGACCTGCTTCCCAGCATGGAAAAGTCTATACACTTTCTCCTTTCTATTTGAATTCTCAGTGTGTGGCATGGTGCTTGGCACATTGTAAGCAGCTTGGTGTAATGGACAGGCTATGGACTTGGAATCAAGAAGGCTTGGATTCAAATTTTTGCCTCCATTCACTCTTCTCTAAAATGGAGGTGATTGGACTAAGAGACCCCTAAGGATCTTCTAGCCCTAAAGCTGTGATCCTAAGCATTTAATAAAAGCTTTTTCATTCATTCAGGAAGCCCAGGACTTTCCCTGCACATGGCGATCAAAGCAATAGGCTTACCCTCCCCTCTCCTGGTTCTATCCTATCTTCCAACCTTCCTTGTTTTACAGAGGAGGAAACTGAGGACCAGAGGATGATTTGACTAAGATTTCGTAGCTAGTAGGTGACAGGATTTAGGATCATAGATTTAATCCTGGAGGGTGCTTTAGCGATCATTTTGCTAAACCCCTTCATCTTGCAGATGAGGAAATGCAGGTCTAGGGAGAGGAGATGATTTATCCAAGGTCACACAGGGAGTTGATGGACAGGCTGGGACTAGAATCAGCTGCCTCCTGACTTCTAGCCCAGTGCTCTTTCCACAGTACCAGTCTGAGAGCTGGTCTACACTGGAACTCCAAGAGTTATGACAGATTTTTTTCTTTTTGGCTCTGTCTGCTTTGGTCTACTGGAGCTCCAAGCTTCAAAGAAAGCCTTTCACGAGGAATCAAAGCATAGTTTCAGTTGTCCTTCTGGGCACTCTGCCAGTGCTATGGATCTGGACTATGCCAAATCTACAATAAGACCTTTTCTATTTTCTTTCCATGAGGGATATGGGCATAGTTGGCCCATAGGCAGCACACTCCTAAATTATCAGCATTGGCCTGGGCTCTTTTGATTTTTGGTGAACTACTAGGGTTTTCTCATGAATTCATAGTAATGACCCAATATATTTGTTCTGAGAACATTAGCGATTATGAATGCCTGGGTACAAGGCTTGGACAAATTCTATTGGCTAAGCCAACAACTGGCAGAAAGTGCCTTGGGACTGGAGCCTGAGAATTTGGGTTTGAACCTCAGGATTTTCCTTAATAGCTATTATCCCAAATAATTAATTTACTTAGCCTGTCAAAGTTTGTTTCCCTATCTCTGAAATGAAAGGATTGAAACAGGTACGCTCAAAGCTCCTTTTCAGATCTAAAACCTGTGAGCCGATGGAGCACCGGCTTTGCTGCTTACGAGCCTGTAACTGTGCATAAATCATTTCCCCTCCCTGGGTCCCAGTCTCCTCTGATCTGTTGGACAGGGTGGGCAGTGAGGGGAAGACTCAGTCAGGAGTTCTAAATTTCTTCAAGTGTGTAGGTTGCTTTTTCATGTCGCACAATTTAACGGACTCTTTCCATGATACTAGTTATCCTTTTAGTGTTCGTTCGTTGAAAAAAAGAAGTAATACTGAAAAGCTACATTGAATTCAAATGAATTTCTATTTTATTGACCAAATGAGAACATAGCAAAGATCTGCGATTTTGTCTGGTGGAGGGGGAACCTGTAATCCATTAATGACTTAGTAGCTAAGCTCATGGTCACAAGGCTAGTGTCAAATATGAAAACTGAACTCGGGTCTTCCTGAATCCAAACCCAGCATTCTCTCTCTGTGCCATGCTGCCTCTTCATAGATCACAAGATCCCCTAGGTGCATTTGGAAAATACCAAAATGTATATTTTGGAAGCATACTCTTCACTCTTTAGAAAGTAAATAAGTCAAATAAAGATTGAAAATCACAATGTTTGGTATACGGGCCGCACGCCGACCCTCTGCCAGTCGTGCGCCAGTACCCACTTCCCTTAAAAGAAGTGCACTGCCAGAGTCTTACCCATTCCCGGGTCTTCGGTCCTCAGCCGGATCACCACACAGAGACAAGCCATGGGAAGGCACCAACACCAGAGTTTTATTCAGAGGCCAACACAGCAAACCATCATAGCAAGCCCAAGCAGCAAGGCCAGAGCAACAGAGCAGGAGCCAGGGGAGAGCGCACGTGTGTTCTGACCACGCTTGTTCCTAAGTACCTACTTAGCCCCTCCTCCCCAGCCCGCTACTAGCCAATGATTGTAGGGTCAGATACCGGAAGGGGCTGTCTGAGTTTAGCACACCAAGGGGGAAGGAGTGACGTAGGAGGCCAGGATTGGATACAGGAAGGAGGCATCTGGGATTAGTGCATAGACAAGAGTACGTGACCTAGGAAGTCAGACTCAGGAGGGGACTGGGTCAGTGCTGCACAAGGTCAGGAAGGTCACAAGAGGCATCTGGGGATGACGTTGCATATAGGGAGGGGACTAAGCAGAGGGAACTCAGTCCTCTGCCATCCCACTCCCACGTGGCACCGCCCCTTGCCTCAGGAGTTCAGGCTCGGCTACTTCCTTGCACCCAGCTTATGTCACAGAGCACTGCCCAATTGCCTCATGGCTTCTCCGAATCCAGCCCATCCCAGTACACACGACTCTGCCTACCACAGTCCCTGCCTCGACTTCCAAAATACCCAGATCTTACCTTACCCATGCCACAGTACCCGACTGGCAGCTGCCAACATCAGACAGTCCCTCACAGTTTGGTGTGTATATGACTTCAGAAACCCCCTGCAATTTCTCAGCACTCCCCCCCCCCCACTAGTCCTTGGCCCACAGCTTGGAGACCACTGGAGTAGATAATCTCTAAAGTTCCTTCCCCTTTTAAATAATAGCTATGATTAATGACGTCTTTGATGCCCCAGTTGGAAATCGCCTTCCTTGCTGGAGCTCACATAGCACTCTGATCTTCTCTGATGCATTTTGGGGCCAATTTTCTGTATTATGGTTTTCTCTGTTTCTGTCTTCTCCCTAGGCAGGGGTCAAATGACTCCTCGGTCATCAAGTTTGGCCCTTTAACTAAATCCAAACTTCACAGAACAAATCTCCTTAATAAAAGGATTTGTTCTGTAAAAACTTGGACTCATTCAAAAGGCTGCACCCAAGGACCTAGAAGGCCACATGTGACCTTGAGGCCCACAGGTTCCTCACCCCTGGACTATTCTGTAAGCTCCCAGATTGAAGAGATCTTGTCATATAAACTTTGTAGCTCTCTTAGCATCTTGCCTAGGAGTCTACACATAGTGGGCGCTCAATCAATGTTTGTTGAATGATTAAATAATCCTGTGATTCCTTGGCAAATCCCTTCCTCTTTGTGGGCCTCAGTTTCCCCATCTCTAAAATGAAATACTTGCCCTAAGTGATCTCTAATGTCCTTTAAGGTCTTAATCCTGTGAACTCTATCACTTAGGAAGACTCTCCGCTGGGTGGGGCATTCTCCCTCCCAGTTACTAACTTTTCACTGGAGAGCTGAGCTCTTCTTGGACTTTTGGGCACATCTGAAGCTGTAGGTGAGCAGTGCTGAATGAATTAGGAGTCAGCAAGGATTTGGTGAAGGAAGGAGAATGGGCAAGGGGACGCCCATCCTTTTTCCCCCAACCTCTCCAACCATTCTGGGCAATCTGGCCTGGTTACTTTGGGGTGAATTGTCCCTTCAGTGGCGTAGGAAAAGGAAAGGAGTGGGAAGTTCACAGAGAAGGGATCACCTTCCCAATTACCTGTTAGGAGGTAGTAAAAAGAGCTCTGGCCATAGAATCAAAGGACCTGGGTTCAAGTCTTGGTCTCATCACTCATTAGGTGTGTGACCTTGGGAAAATCACTGAATCTCTTTGTTCCAGTTTCCTCTGCTGTAAAATGAGGAAAATAATAGCACCCACCTCACAGAGCTGTGAGAATCAAATGAAATGGTACATGTGAAGCTCTTTCTAGCCTTAAAGTGATATACAAATTACTATTGATGTTGTTGTTGTTGTTGGGTAGCTTGGTAGCTCAGTAGATAGAGTGCCAGCCCTGGAATCAGGAAAACTCATCTTCCTGAATTTCAATCTAGCCTCAGACACGTCCTAGCTGTGTGACCTTGGGCAAGTCACTTGACCCTGTTTGCCTCAGTTTCTTCATCTGCAAAATGAGCTGGAGAAGGAAATGGCAAACCACTCCAGTGTCACTGCCAAGAAAACCCCAAATGGGGTCATGAAGAGTCAGATATGACTGAACAATTGTCTTTGTTGTCAAGAGTTGGAAGAACCCTTAGAAATATTCTGGTCCCTTATTTTACACAAGGGAAAAGCAAGGTTGAAAAAGCTGAAGTTATGTGCCCCAGGTCAAGTAGTGAGTTAGTGTAAGAGGCAGGACTTGACCCAGGGGTCCTGATCTTCACTCCTTCTTTACACATAACCCCTGTGTATCCTACAGGACAGCTTCAAAGATCATGGGACATGCTTTATGTAAAGTGCTGTGTAACTCTAAAGCACCAGAGACTGTGGGTATGATGATCACTACTCCTAGTGCAAAAAGCCAGATCAGAAGGAAATTCACAAGGATCTGATCTGTGATCCAGCTTCAAGGATCTCCAACAACTGGAAATCACTGAATGAACCAATGGGCAGTCAAGTGTCCCACTGTTCTCAGTGACCATGCTGCAAACCCTTCAGAGGAACGTGTTAGCCAGTTTTCATTATTATTGCTAGGGAATAGTTATTATTGCTATGTGCATTCACCCCCATGGCTCTCAGATACCATAGTAAATGTTTATTGAACTGAATTATCGTTTTTTAAATTTTTTTTGCCAGTGTTAGGGATGGCACTAAAACCAGAGATTCATAGAAAAATTGAGCTGAAAGGATCACAGGATTTAGAGAGCATATATGCCTGTGTGCATGTGTGTTGGGGAGGGGAGGGGAGGTGTGTGTGTGTGTGTGTGTGTGTGTGTGTGTGTGTGATTGTATGTGAGAGACAGAGACAGAGAGAGGAGGGTAGAGAGAGGGATAGAAAGAGACAGAAAGATAGAGACAGAGAAAGAGAGGGAGAGAGAGAGACAGATACAGAGATGGAAAGAGACAGAAACAGAGACAGAGTCAGAGAGAAAGAGTGAGGGGGGGAGAGAGAGAGAGAGAGAGAGAGAGAGAGAGAGAGAGAGAGAGAGAGAGAGAGAGGAAACTAGTGATAATTAGGATACTGAAGTTCAGGAAAGGGAAATGTGTAATACTGAATTAGAAGTCAGGAACTGATTGTGATGCCCTAAGTCACATAACTCCTGATGGAGTTAGGACTTAAACCACTATCTTCTGGCTGCAAATCCAGTGCTCTTTTCAAAATCCATCACCATCACTGCTGACTCCAATCCAATCCAATCCCACAAACCTTTATCAAGCCATGTGGAAAGCCCCATGATGGGCAGGCCCTCAGGACCAAAGGCACCACACTGTTGCCACCCTCCAGGCCTTTCCATTCTACCTAAGTTGGGGTACCACATGTAGGACAGATGCGTCTAAATGTGATGATCTGAGGAGGGAGAGAGTGATGAAGACTAAGAGAATCAGAAGTTTCTTGTTGGAGGTGGCCCACAAGTTAAACCTTGAATGAAGCAAAGGTCTCGCTGAGCTTATATAACATTCTCGGGACATTCTCTCCCTGGATCCTCACAAAAGTTTAAGTACGACCACCTCCATTCTGCAGTTGAGGAAACTGGAGCTCAGAGAGGACACGTGACTCAGCATGGAGATAATCCTGGGCTTCCAAAGACAACGCCAAGGGAGCTGAAGCTTGAAAAACTCGGATACCGGCAGGCTTCCTAATGGGCCATGTACCGGGACCCTGAGGCCCTTCAAGATGGCCAAGGTGTGGGGAGGTCCGGCATTAACCCTGGAGGGAGAGGTTGCCATGTGCTTATAGTCTGATGGTCCAGCAAAGGAGCCTGAGGAGTGGTAAGATAGTTGGAAGAAACAGGACAGAGCTGTGTCATGAAAGCTGATGGAGGAGAGAATATTGAGAGGATGCGGGGGTCAACAGCGCTCAGTGCTGCAGAGGGACCGAGAGGGCTGAGGTGTCAGCATAGCACGGACAAGTGGAATGAAGACTTGCTGTGGGGTCAGAGGACCTGGGTCTCCCTTCTGAGGCCTCAGACCTGTGGGATCTCGGGCACTTTATCAGCAAGCATTTACTAATAGCTCATGACAGAGGTGAAATAGTCCCTTCCCTCAAGGAGCTTACATTCCATAGGGGACAGACAACATATACATAGAAGAAGTATTACACACACACGACACATACAAAGCAGGCCCAAGACAACTTTTGAAGAGCTGAGGGAACCAGAAAAGGCTTGCAGAATACGGCTGAGTTTGGAGAAAGTCAGGTACTCTAAGAGGTGGACTGGAAGAGGGAGAGCATTTGGAGCATGGGGGACAGCCAGTGCAAAGGGGCAGAGACAACACCACCTTCTGCCTGCTGGACACTTCTAAGTGGCTGTTCATAGGCATCTGTCCATGGGCATCTGTCTATAGGCACCTCAAACTTACCATGTCCAAAATGAAGCTTATTTCCTTCCCCCCAACTCTCCTCTCCTCTAAACTTCTCTACTTCTTTTGAGGGTATCAGCAAACTTCTTGTCATCCAGGTTCACAACTTCAGCATTATCATCCTTCCTTCTTCCCTTTTCCTCACCACCCACATGTAACCCCCTGCAAAGTGCTGTTGATTCTACCACCACAACGTTTCCCATTGCTCCCATCAGCTCCACTCCTAGGGCTACGACCCTTGTTCAGACCCTCATCAGCCTGGACTCTTGGTTTCCCATCGTCCCCTTCCCAGAGCAACTTCCCCAGCTGCCTCGAGAATCTTCTGTAAGCACAAGTCGGGTCATGCGACATCCATGCCCAGGACCTTCCATGGCTCCCCATCGTCCACAGGTTGAAACATGAACCCTGCTGCTTGGCATTGGACTCTGACTATGAGTTGGCACTCATTTACTTTTCCAGGACTTCACGTTCTGTCCTTCCACATGCTTTATGTTCTGGCCAAATCCAGCACTTTGCCTCCAGCCTCTGTTTCTCTGGATGAGTTGCTCTCTGAGCCTGGAATGTGCTCCTTCCTCATCACGGCTTCTCAAGATCCCCCAATGCCTCCAAGGCTCAGTTCATGTGCCAGCTCCCACGGAAAGAAGCCTTTTCCAATCTCCGTCATCATTAATACTTTCTTCCACTTCAAATTATTCTTGACAGGCTTATTTGTTTACATTTTGTACCCTCTTGATAAAATGTAAGTTCTTAGAGAGGGGCTAGGTGCAGTGAATATACTGCTGGGGTCTGGAGTCAGGAATACCTGAGCTCAAATCTGACCTCAGGCACTTAATAGCTGTGTGACCCTGGACAAGTCACTTAACCCTGTTTCCCTCAGTTTCCTCATCTGTAAAATGGAGAAGGAAATGGCAAACCACTCTAGTATCTTTACCAAGAAAACCACAAATGGGGTCATGAAGAGTCAGACACAACTGAAAACAACTGACAGCAATAACAACTTAGAGAGCAAGGACTGTTTTCCATTTTGGATTTGTATTCCCTGCATCAGGTGCCTATTGAATGCATGCTGAATTATACTGCAAGCTCTCATATGATTTCCTGGGGTAAAACCCTCCCTTCCCTCATCCCACACCAATGTCCCAGGGTCTCTGTCTCCCTAACCCAGAAACTGAAAGTGCCTTTCCTGACTTTTCTCAGGTGCAAACACTTCTAGTCATGGCTCTGATTAAAAGTTCCTTCTGTGAACTGAGGATCTAATTTAGCTTGGATTCCATACTAAACTGAATCAAATTATTAATCATCTTTCAAGATTTCAGACTGATAGCACAGTGTCAGTCAATCAGTCAACTAGCATTTATTAACTGTTTACTATGTGCCAAGCACTGTGCTAAGCATTGGAAATACAAATACTAAGAGAAAGAAAGACAGTTCCTGCCCTCAAGAAGCTTACATTTTAGTGGGGGAGGACAGTACATGAAAAGAAGCTGAAAAGAAGGGGAGGAGGGAGACAAGGATTCCCTGGGAGAGGAGGCAAGAAGTCTTGAGAATAACCTGGAGAGTCTCTGAGCAACAGAATTAGAAAAAATACACTTAACACTTGCAAAGAGCAGTTCTTTCTGTATTATTGTGCAATCCTGGGAGTCAGAAAACTGAGCTTTTTTCACAGCTCTTCCACTAACACTGTAGAGCCTGGGGCAAGTTTCTTTAAGTTTCTGGGCTCTAGGGTCCTCTTCTGTAAAGCAAGAGGGTTGTAGGCAATAATCTCTGAAGTTCCCTTCCAGTTCTTATGAAGGACATGATTTTATGGAATTCTCCCCTTTGCAATGAGTTAACCCAGGGCCAAAGTCACGAATGTTATCCCTAGTGGCCAGCCCATAGTGAGGCCAGTGTCAGGTGGAGGGTTGTTACCACATGGTTCTGTTGAGTTGCTACAAATATAGTACAAAGAATAATAGCATCCATGCTCTCTTTTCAGGAAGCTTCCTGCTTAGTAGTTAAGATGTATGGTATAAGCACCATGTGAGGATGCAATAAGAAAGTTATATTTAATTCAACAAGCATTTACTGAATGGCTACTGTGTGCTGGTTTTGTCATCTTCTCTCCTCCTGCCCCGCCCCCCTCCCCAAGTCCTTTCTCATGGCCTCCTCCCATTCTGTTAAGACCACCATGTCCCATTCTATCTGCATCTCCCTTTTGCTGGCTTCCTTTGGCTTTCTTTCCTATGTTGGTTTTCCTTTTCAGCTCTCTCCTTCAGGGAATCTTTGGGGTCACCAGTGTCCCTCTCTTTCATGTCTAAGTTTCCAGTCTCTCCTCGGACTTTCTTATTCTCATCAATGTCCTTTTCTGGCCTTTGGGGAATTCTCCGTATGGTCTTCCTTATCCCTTCTCTCTTGATTTTTTTCTGGAGTTCTTTCCTTTAAGCCTTTTCCATTTCTATTCGTGATTTTTGGATCCTCCTCAGGGGCTCCAATGAGGAATGCTCACACACTTCTTCCTTTCCTGTTTTCTCTCTGCAAGGTCTTTATGTAAGTGTTCTCTCCCCTTGCTGAATATTTCCCATCTTCTTTGGCCACTTGATTCCCCCTAAGGGCAGCTCCATCCTGCTCTTGTGTTTTCTTATGCTCTTAGAATTTTGCTGACTTTTATCTTCGGCACTTTCTCCTAATTTTCCGTTTCCCTCATCTTATGGACTTGCTCTCCTCTGGCAACCGCATTTGCTTTCGTTGGCCTCTCTCTGGATGCTGCTATCTTTCTATGAGTATTGATTCCCAGTCATTTCCTTCTTTCACTAAAGTTTTCCTCCCATGTCTCACTAAGGCATGGAGGTAACCTTAAGTTGTTGGAGAAAGCTCTCCCAGGAGAGCCAAGGCCGGCAGGTCCTAACGAGCTAGGGATGGAGTGCATGTCTCTGGTCAAAGGCCCCACCTGGCTAAGTTTGGAGAGGCTTATCACCAGATTGGCAACAAAATAATTAAATTTTTGGACTTACCATCTCTTGAAGATCATCTACTAAGTGATGGGAGTATAGTGATTGACTGTTGAAGGGAAGTAGGACAGAAATCTTTACCAGCTTCACCCAGTCCAGCTCAGTCTTACTTCCAAGATGATTTGCAAGAACATAGAGACTGGAGCAGGGTAGTGATGGTAAATGTTTAACACTTGGCTTTCTGAAAAAAAAAAAAAAAAGAACTCATGATGCACTTTAAAGTTTAATCTGCATCATTTTATCCATCACTTTCTTAAGTCTAGAAGTCAATCAAACAATAAATCAAACTCTCATTTATAGCTTTTGTTAATTTCTGAGGTGTAAACGCTCTTGTGGGCTGGGACAAGATGGTTCCAGGACTGGAAAGAATTCCATGACCCATAGCTCTGTCCAGCCCCTTTGCAATTTGTGAGGTATGCCCAGCACAGAGGTTGTCTGTCTTTGTATCTCCAGCTCCCTATTATTTCCAGGATCAAATATAAAATATGATTTAATATATAATAAAATAAATAATAATAAAACCCTTTACAACTTTGTTCTTCTTCTCTTTCCAGTTTTCTTACGCCTTACTCTGAGATCTGGTGACACTGATCTCTTTGCTGTTTCTTCAACAAAACCTCCTTCTCTTGACTTCAGACATTTTCACAGACTGGGAATACTCTCCCTCCCTCCTTTGCCTCCCAGAAGAAATCCTTGAGCCTGCTTAATGCGAGTGCATCCCCTCTGAGATTACTCTCAATTTATTCTGTATATATCTTGTTTGTACAAAATTGTTTGTATGTCATTTCCCTGTTAGACAGCAAATTTCTTGAGAACTTTAAAAAATCATATTTTATTTTTCCCAATCATATGTAAAACAGTTTTTAACTTTTTTTTTAAGTTTTGAGTTCCAAATTCTATCCCTCCTTCCTTCTCCACTTCCTTTTTTTTTTTTTTTTTCCTTTCTTTGTATCCCAGAAGCTTGGCACAGGGCCTGCTTCATAGTGTCTTCTAAATAAATGTCTGTTGATTTGACTTGACTATTCCACAGTATACTTCTTTAGCATACCAGGACCATCTTTAGGAGCCATTGTAAGGGACTCATTGGAAGAGGATGATCACAAATGCAGGCCAAGCCAAATTTCTTGCCTTCATTGATTTGAGCATGGTTCTCAGCCTGCAATTTACCTTTGTGGCCTGTTGCAATTAAAATGAAAACAAAACCTCAGGTCCCTGGGGGAACCTGTAGTATTCCTATTAGTAAAATGAGCAAGGGCAGATTTTGCAACTTGAATTTTGTCATTTGAGGCAGACAAAATAGAAGGCCTGGAATGGCTGGTTGTCAGTTTCCCACTTTACTTCCTGCCAGGGTGACCTTGGGGAACCCATTTCTTGTTGGAACTCAGTTTCCTCCTTTGTAAAATGAGAGGGTTGGCTTAGATAACCTCGAAGGCTCTAAATCAGTAAGCTCTCACCCTGGAGTCAAGATGTCTGAATTTGATTGTGTATGGCCAGGATTGTACTCCACCCCAAGAAATATCATTCATGACCTTAGCTGGAAAGAAAGGAAGTTTCAACTTTATTTATAAACACAAGCAAACAAGTTTATGTAATTCAGCCTCTCATGCTATCTCACCCCTTTATTTTCTTTGATGAGGACATCTATTTCCATTAATCTGACATGGACTTTCCTATGGCCAGACAGATTTCAGGTCAGACCCCAGAGCAAATGCCACCTCCTCCAGGAAGTACTCCCTGATGTGTCTCCTCTCCATGTCAGAAATAATTTTTCTCTCATGTCTTACTAGAACTTCACCGTTCCAATGTACTTATTATGCAATGCTGGGTATTAAAGTTATCTGTGTTGGTGTTTTATCCCCCAATTCAACTGTAAGCACCCTAAGGGCAGGACCTGTATCATACCTATCCTCTATGTCTTTTAGGTTGCCCACTCCAGTGTTCTGACTTGAGTAAGCACTTAATAGATGTTTAGTCTAGCAGAACAAAAAAGAAAAACCATCCTTAACAATAATATACACCTTGGGACAAATGTATTAGGATGATGCATACAAACAGAACAAGGTGCTTTTTGAGCTTGAAGAAGGGGATGTTGTCACTGCCATGGGGATTAGGGAAGGGATTCCTGGAAGAGGTGCCATTTGAGTTGGGCTTTGAAGAACATGTAATTCATCCTTCCCTATAATAGAAAAAACACAAATACAGCACTTTTACTATAAAGAATGACTGTTAACAGTGGGAGAGCCAGAGTAAGCTTGTGGATCTCATTATTTTCTTGCTTGTCTTTTTCCTTAAATTCATCCCTGGTATAGCGATCTAGCAGAAAAATAAACAAACAAAACTATAGAGTCTCTCTGTGTGTATATGTATTTTTTACTCTTCCCGGGTTAGGTATCAGCACCATATTTGTGTCATAAAAAGAATTTGGTAAGACTCCTTCACCTATTTTCCCAAATAGTCTACATAGTACTGGAATTACTTGTTCTTCAAATGTTTGATAGAATTCACTGTAAATCCATCTGGCCCTGGAGATTTTTTCCTAGGGAGTTCATCAATGGCTTGTACCATTTCTTTTTCTGAGATGGGGTTATTTAAGCATTTTACTTCCTTTTCTGTTAATCTGGGCAATTTATATTTTTGTAAATATTCATCCATTTCACTAAGATTGTCAAATTTATTGGCATACAATTGGGCAAAATAGTTCTTAATTATTGTTTTCATTTCCTGTATATGTATTTTTAAAAGTTAAGTACCGAAAAATGCAAACAATTACAATCACCTGAGGAGAAACACGAAAGAGTGCCATGGACTCATAAGAATAGTGTGAGCACTGTTAAACCTTAAAACAAGACGGTCCTGGTGAAAAATGTGGAGGACAAGAAAACAAACCCAAAGTTTAGGGAAAAAATTCCCAAGGGCGCTGCTATTCCCAGTGGGGAAGGTGGGGAGGAAAGCTTTTAAAATCTGCTTTGGGGAGCAGAAGAAGATCAAAGAAGGGATAGGACAACTACACTTAGGGTGAATGATATGATGATAAAAAACCACAGAGGGAAGGCAGAATGCATCTTTTTTTTCCACAAAGGAAAAAATCTTCAGACTGGAAAGTATAGAACAAAAATGAATGACTGGGAATCAAAACCTAAGATGATTTAAGAGATGGCAAGAGAACACCTAGTTATCCTCTGCTAATTCATGTTGCCAGGCTCTGACGAACAACACTCCAAAGTATAAAAATAATCTGTGTATGTGAAAGCTGAACCACAGCTTGTGATCTTATGTAAGAGAGGTTATAGGACTGTAGCCAGGAAAATGTCCCATTTAAAAAGAAATAGACGTAAGTAGGTTCTTCAAACTTTGGACTGATCAGCTTGAATTTAATTCCTGGAAAAATTCTAGAATTTCTTATTAAAAGAAAAGTTGTGAACAATTAGAAAGGGAATTGTTTGTCCTTTGTTCTAGAAGAGGACCAGTGACATCAGGAGGGTGGATATCTTGACTTGTAATTGAATTGGATTTAAGTGAGGAAGGGCTGTGCAGAGTCACCAGCCTCACTCTCTCCTCCAGGGCCATCTGAGTCCAGAGGCAAGACATAGGTCAAGATGACTGAGGATGGCCCCAGACAGAGTGGGAGATGTTGGCCATTTTAAGCTAAGGTTTTTCCCGGGTCTCAGTTTGTCTGACGCAACATCCATTCAGTGATTTAACGATAGGTAAGAAATGAGGCAAATGATGGTCTAGTTTGGCTACTCAAAAAAAAAAAAGATCCATCTGAGAGGGGAAGACCCTCAGGGTCTATGACCAGAACAGTAACAACTGCTATTTACACTCGCTCACAGCCACCAAAACCCAAACAATGACCAAGTGAGGCTTGGGATGGAACCTATTATTGGTGATCAGTGAGAGCCAGAGTGATTTGGGTTTAAAGGAATAGTCAAGTAGCTCCATTTGAATCCCAATGGGCCTTTTCAAAGCCTGGTTTTTCAGAGCTCTGTTTCAAGAAATCACAAATGAAACTACATGGGACAGAAGAGTTAATTGTCCTAGTTTTTAAAAAATGATAGAATAAATAAGTAATAATAAGATTGAGTGATCCGAGACAAGTCTCCCAGCCCCTCATTAGCCTATCTCTCATTATAACCTTCATTCTTCTCATTAATTGTTAGCCAACCAGAGTTGATGGCCACCCTCAAGAACACCTACTCTTCTGAGGGCATTTAAGCATGGAATGGGTTTCATCATGGGTCTTCAGCATTTGCAAGTACCTCTGACCAGAAAGGGAAGCAGACACCCCTAAGAGCCAGTTTTGGTTATGCCCCATTTAGCTAATTGCCTTTTTCAATAGTTATTACGTCCTGGTAGATCAAGGGAATGTCATAGAAAGTATCTTTGTGAAACAGCAAGAGATCTGATAAGGTCTTTCACAATAGCCTTGTGGAAAGGATAGAAAATTATAGGGTAGGTGGTAGGTGAGGTGTATATGAATAAATGAATGAATGAAGCATTTACTAAATGCTTGCTATATGCAAAGCACTGTGTTAAATGCTGGAGATACAAAGAGAGTTAGACATTCTCTGCTCTCAAGGAGCTCACGTTCTGAAGGGGATGACAGCATGCATGGAAGGTTTCAGCTGCAGGCCAGATGGAAAGGTCCCCTGGTCTTTGGAGTGCAGCTGCAAAGCAGATGTTAATGCCTCTCCTTCAATGTAGTTTCCACTAATAAAATCTTATCAGTTTCTGATTTTGAACCACTTGACAGTGCCCAGGACTTGGTGGCAAGAACCTTCCTTTCTGGGTCTTCAGTAGCTATGGCTGTAGCTCCTGCAGGAGCAGCTGCCAGGCGCTATCTCCCCAGGGGTGGCTTCCCAGGATGAAGGCTGAGGGCTCTGGGCTGGAAGCCCTACTCTTCCCAAGGCCCTTGGCTTCCGAGTCCTGGGCTGTCTCCATCAGAGATTCAGAGTCAAGGTGGTGGGGGTGTTTTGACTTACTTGGCACAACTTGTCTCCTGTCTCCTTCAGGGTATCTTGCTTCAGCTAGATTGGCTTGCCTGCCCTGTGGTTGGCAAGTGGTGGGAAGGGCTGGCCCCTTCTCTACAGGACTCGTCTCTCTTGACGATAACTGTAAGGAACTGGGCTAAAAGCAAAACTGGTGGCTGGGGTGGGTGTGGGGTTCTGCCACTGCATGACTCTTATCTTTTATCTTGCTGGTGACATTTAGCATGCAGTTGATACTGGTGGTGATGAGGAAGGTTGGTCTTTTCTCCACAACAATTTCTCCCTTAATTGATAGCTGTAGGGGCTGGGCTAGAAGCAGGGCTGGTGATTTGAAGGGTACTACTATTTCCAAGGCTCTTGGGTTCAGGGTCCTGGGTTGTCTCCATCAGGGTCCGAGGGGAGACCGTGGTCAGGGACCTGGTGGTGGTGGTTTGACTTGTCTCCTGCCTTCCCTTCTGGGGGCCATGTTGCTTCACTGAGGGAATGACTGAATCCAAAGAGCAAAGATTAGTGGATTTATAAAAACCTGGAAGAAGGTCCTTAGTGGACTGCCAAGATTTTTATCATTAACTGGGACAGAGATGTGGATGGCAAGCTCATCATATTTGAAGAGGACATGAAGCTGAGAAGGGGGATGACAAAAGAATCCCAAAAGACCCTGACATGCTGCAATGATAGGCTGACACTAATAAGAGGAAATCTTAATAGAATCTTAGTTGAAAGGTTTAATAGTATAAGAGAGATACGTGTATTAGGGCTAAAAAAAAAGAAACCATAGGTTGGGGATGGGGCTTTCCGTCTGAAGTTATGTTGTGTTGGCTTTGTATATGACTTGTACATACCTTTATATGTATACATTGCATGTATGTATGTACATATATATGTATACTTGTCTTTTCCATTAGAATGTAAGCTCTTTGAGGGAAGGGACTGACAGTTTTGCCTCTGTCATTGTGTCCTGTATATTTAGCACAAGCCTGGCACACAGAAAGGACTTTGTAAATGCTTGTTGATTGATTGATGAGAAAGACATAATCAGATGATAGCTTGTGTGGAAAATACCTTGGGGATTCACTTCAAGCCTAATGAGTCAGTAGGCATGTACTCTGCACACACTAGATGCTTAATAAATGTTTATTGTATTATATTATTATTTATTATATGAATAAATGGTATGATGTGGCAACTTAAAGAGCTAATACAATCTTATCGTAGTCTTGAACTACTCATGAACAATTAATAGCTCTTAAATTACTTACATGTCTTTATTTGTAGAAGAAGTGCTTTGTATTCAGATAGTTCTGGTGTGTGTGTCATGGCAGGTAGACCCCATGTATCTTATATTTTCTATAGTTATTTAAAATGCAATTTCTTTTTCCATCTCTCCTGGCTGAGTTTTGTTGGTAATACACATAAATGCTGATAATTTGTGTGGATCTATTCTATATTCTGAAACTTCACTGAAGTTATTAATTGTTTCAATTAATTTTTAGTTGCCTCTCTAGGGTTTTCTAAGTAAACCACATCATCTGCATCAAAATGATAATTTTGTTTCCTTTTTGCTTGTGCTTATTCCCTCATTTTCTTTTCTTGTCTTATTGCTATAGCCAGAATTCTGAACCCTTTATCAAATAGCTGGTGGCGCAGTGGATAGAATGCCTGGCCACAAACTCATCTTCCTGAGTTCAAGTCTGGCCTCAGATACTTATTAGCTGTGTGACTTTGGGCAAGTCACTTAACCCTGTTTGCCTCAGTTTCCTCCTCTGTAAAATGAGCTGGAGAAGGAAATGGCAAATCATAATGCTAAGCAAAGAAAAGATGTCCTTTTTCACCATCACTATTTGATATGTTATTGTTTTTCAGTCCTGTCCAACTCTTCAGACCCCGTTTGGGGTTTTCATGGCAAAATTCATAGTTAATTTTTATAAAGGTTCCCTATAAGCTGAGAAATATGTATATAATTTATACTATGTATAGTATATATTTACATTCATAAATATGCATGTATGTGTATATATGCATATTATATATATACATATATATTAGAAACACACATAGTATAGTGTAGTACACACATAACTTTATATTATCACCTAATATTTGCCAGAGGTCTATCATATCTAACTTTTCCAAAATTCTATTCAGGTCCTTAACTTTTCTCTTATTTTATTTTTTGGTTAGATTTGTCAATGTATGAAATGGATACTTTGAGGTCTCCTACTATCATAGTTTTACTGTCCATTTCTCCCTGTAACTCACTTAACTTTTCATTTAAATATTTAGGTGCTATGCCAATGAGTCCACGTATATTTAGTTTTGACCTTAGTTCGTTGTCTGGTACCTTTCAGCAGAATGTGGTTTCCCAATGATCTCTTGAATTCTCTTTTTGCCGCTTCCTTTTTCTGAGATCATGATGGCCATCCTTGGGGAAAACGATCTTCAACTGTATTAACTAAAGATGTACTTGCAGTACTTAGCTTACAAAACAACAACAAAAACCTCAGAAATCATAGTTGAGGAGGGAGATGTTGGCATGCCACTCTGCCCTAATCAGAACACATTTGGAGTATTGTATTAAATTCTGGGTGTCATATTTTAAGAAGAACATTGACTAGCTAGAGTGTATACAAAGGGAGGGTGTTGTTCATTAGTTTCCAATTCTTCATGGCCCCATTTGGATTTTTCTTGGCACAGATACTGGACTAGTTGCCATTTCCTTCTCCAGCTCATTTGACAGATGAGGAACTGAGGCAAACAGGGTGAAGTGACTTGCCCAGAGTCACACATCTAGTAAGTTTGAGACCAGATTTGAATTCAGGAAGAATCTTCCTGACTCCAGGCCAGGCGCTTTATGCACTATGGTGCCATCTAGCTGCCCCAAGGGCAAGCTGATGAGAAGACCTGAAATCATACTATGAGAAGATCACTTGAAGGGACTAGGGAATTTCAACCTGTAGAAGGGAAGATTTAGGGATGACACGATAGCTGGTTTTAAATACTTGAAGGGTTATCACATGGAAGAGAGATTATGCTTATTTGACTTGGACCCAAGAGACTCAACCAGGAGCAATGGAAGGAAGTTTGCTCCAGGGAATGAAAAACTTTCTAACAATTAGGGCTGTTAAAAAATGGAATGGAGCACCTCTGGTAGTAATGAGCTCTCTATCACTGAATAACTTCAGGGAAAAGCTGGAGATATCATATAGGGGCTTCCTATTCATATATATGCTGAACTTTGATGACTTCTAAGGTCACTTCCAACTCTGAGACCCTCTGATTGTGTCTTTGAAGGTCTGCTTCAGGGCTAATATCTAATTTTCTTCTTTTTATTAATTCAAAAATTTTTTATCATTCATTAACATTTTTTTTGAGTTCCAAATTCTCTCTCTCCCTCCAGTCCCTCCCCAAACCATGGAGAAAACAAGCAATATGATACCCATCATACATGTGAAGTCATGCAAAACATATTTCCAATAATATTTAATTCTCTAATGTCTTTTCTAGCTTTGAGTTTCCATGTTTTAATGCCCCTTCCAGCTTGAACATTGACTTAATGTATCCTTATCTATAAAATGAGGGGGTTGAACTCCATCGCCTCTCGGGGTCCTTTTTAAGCCTGAGTCTGTCATTTTATAATTCTATTATCATTGTTGTGATTAAATCAACACTACACTTATATTGACTGGGTAACTGAGAAAGCTCTTTTTCTCTGGAACTTGATAATGGTTATTACTAATAGCCACTCTGGTCATTACAAGTATTCTTGAATCTTTTGACTTAGATTAATGCCAGACTAGGTAGGATGGCTAAGTCAAACCCTGTTTAATAATTTTGCAGAGATTGTGTTTGTAGATTTCTTACATGCTATTCTTATTTATATACTACTACCACATAAACTTAGCAAGTTAACCAGACCAGATTTCTCTATTCGAGTGACTTTCCCCTACCTGATTCAAGCTACCAGTCCAAAAATCAAGCGAGACTGGATGTCAGAGGTCCCTGATCAATTCAAGCTATATCCTGGAGCTCACAAACTGTGATTTTGCTCAGATCGTTTGGTTTTTCTGCCCTTCTGTCTTTGGCTATAAAATGAGGATATCGATGGGCATGCAAAAAGAGGCAAAAGATAGTCCTTGACCTCAAGGAGCTGACATTCTGATGGAAGAGACAACTTGCAAACAAATGTAGAGGTATGCAATAAAATACTCAGTTAAGCTCTTGAAATGGGCCACTCAATATAACATCACCCTGTGGGAAGGGGTAGGCTTGAACTGAAATCCCCTTGTTGCCCGTGGCAACCATTGTACTTGGCAAGAACTGCTCCTACTCAATTAGGTACCTTCTTGGCCTACTGCCCCACCACCTGGGGATTTTACATTATTTAATAGCTTATACTTAAAAATGTTGTAGACTCATTTCCTTTCTCCACAATATTCCTGAGTTGAGTCAATACTTTTATCCCCATTTTGTAGCCAAAGAAACAGAAGGGCAGAAGGATCAAATGATCTGTCCAAAGATCTGTCCAAAATCACACAGTTTGTGAGCTCCAGGATATAGCTTGAATTGATTGGGGACCTCTAACATCCAGTTTCTCTTGGTTTTTGGACTGGTAGCTTGAATCAGGTAGGGGAAAGCCACTAGGATAGAGTAGTCTGGTCTGTAAGTAAATCAAACTTCTTTAAATTGTCAAGTACCATGTGAGAGGTTTAGAGTCAGAAGTATTGCGTGTGAATCCTGGGTCTACATTCATTACTTGTGTTTCCCCTGGAAAAACTCACTTAACTTTTCTCAGCTACCTCAGCTGTAAAAGGGGGCTAATTTGCTCATTGTCTACCACAATTTACTTTTGTGAACAAAGTAAACTTGGTAAACTTGACAGAGCAGTGTAAACACGTTATTATTGTCGAAGCTATTATCGATTGAATTGGCTGATTCAAGGAGGTAGGAACCATATTTGATTTATCTTTGTATCTGCCTTAGATTGCTAAATAAGTGATTGTTAGAATCATGGAATTTTAGAATTGGAAAATACCAATCTTCTATTGGATTGGCTAAATTTATCTCAAGTATTATTGGAATAACACTTGTAAAGCACTTAGTACAGGGCAAGGTACATAGTAGGTGCTTAATAGATTCTTGTTCCTTTTCTCCTTCCTCTCATTTTACTGGTAAAAAAAAAAAACTGAGGCAAAAAAGGGGTAAAGACTTTGCCTCACACTCAGAAAAAAAAAGAGGCCATTTGCAGAGAGGTTCCTCTTCTCCTCTTTTCATCTCCCATCAGACACCCCCCTTTACTGTGTCTCACATAAAGAGGCGACCATTTTTGTCAAGGAACACCCTCCCCCCCATGCACATTGGATCCACTTCATCCTACCCTTTCATCTTGAATTTCTCTATGTTCTTTCCCGGCTACCTGCAAACATGCCCATGTCTCCCTCATCTTAAAAACTCTCATTTGATCCCACCATCTCCATTACCGTCATCTTATCTGCCTTAGTTTCCTCAATTGAAAAATGGGGATAATAATAGCACCTACTTCCCAGGGTTTTAAGGATCAGATGAGATAATAGTTGTAAAGTGCTTAGCACATAGTAAGTGCTTAATACACTTTCCTTCCTTTCTTCCTCCTTCCTCCCTCCCTTTTTCCTCTTTTTTTCTTTCTCCCTCCTTCCTTCCTTCCTTCCCTTCCTTGCTATTTTACTCTCTCCCTTCCTTCCTTCCTTCCTTCCTTCCTTCCCAGCTAAACTCCTTGAGAAAGCCATTTATGTTCAGTATCCCTACTTCTCTCCTCTCACTCTCTTTGAAACTCTCTGCAGTCTTCTTCTGACCTCAACGTTCAATGGAAGTTGCCTGTTTCTTGAGCTCCCAGTGAGCTTCTGACATTGGTGATAACCTTCTCCTCTCTAGATTTCTGTGACTCAGCCCTTTCCAGGTTCTCCTCCTACCTGTCGGAGTCATCCTTTTCAGTCTCCTTTGCAGGTTCTTCAGTCAGGTCACACCCATTAACTGTAGGTGTCGCCTTGGCTTCGGTCCTGGGCCTTTGAATCTCCTACTTCGTCATCTCCTTGGCGATCTCATCAGCTCCCTGGGATTCGATTCTCATCCCTAAACTGATGATCTGTATTTGTTTATCCAGCCCTAACCTTTAGTCTTGCATCACCAAGTACCTTTTGAACTCCTTTCTACATGTCCAAAACCAGAACTCATCATCTGTCCCTCCAAACCCTCCTCTCTTCCCAACTTTCCTCATTAATGTAGAGGGCACTACTGCTGTCTTCTCATTCACACAGATTCACAACCTTGGTGCCATCTTTGATTCCTGGCCTGCACTCCACCTATTCAAGCTGTTGCCAAATCTTATTGTTGCTACCTTCACAACATCTCTCATGGGTGTTCCCATCTGTGCACTCACCCAGCCCTCATCACCTATCTGGACTACTGCAATAACCTGCTGGTCGGGGTCTGTCTCATCTCTCCTCACTCTGGTTCACCATTCCCTTGACAAGGGATTTTCTTAAAGTGCAGGTCTGTGTTGCCACCCCCCCCCCCCAACTCATTAATCTATGGCACCTTGTTACTTAGAGGACAACTATAACAAAATCCTTTGTCACTCAAAGCCGTTAGGACCTGGTCCCTTCCTATTTTCCCGTCTTCTTACACTTCACTCCTCTCCAAGCACTCTCTAACCCAGTGATACCAATTAGCGTCCTTGCTGTTCTTCCAACATGACATGACAACTCAAGGCTCTGTTTCTTTTCACTGGCTCTCTCCCATGCTTGGAATGCTCTCCCTTCACCATGAAACCCCCTCAGAGACTACCTTCATTTGCAGTGTATATATATCTCATGTGACCAGTTTTCACTTGTGTAGTCCTATTAGAATGTGAACCCCTTGAATGCAGGCAGAGTATTTTTGCTTTTCTTTGCATGCCCAGTGCTTAGCACAGCGAATGGCAGGCACATGGTGTTTAATAAATATTTTTTGACTGACTGACTTGGTCTGAGGTCACACAGACAGTCAGTGCTAGGTCTTGGAAGCTGATCCATACAAGTTCGATTTAGCTCCACTTATTTCACCCTTCAGCATTTTTACTAGCGTAAGATTTGGTGACAGGGATTTAGGGATTGAAAATGTGCAGGTCTTAATTTTGTTTGTGGCACAGTGGAAAGAACTCTGGATCTAGCCAGAGGTCCTCAGTTCACATTCTGGCTAGTTTACCTCATTTAATGTCACATACTTGAAAATATGGGGCAGCTAGGTGGTGCTATGGATAGAGTGCTGGGCAGTTCAAATCTAGTGTCAGACACTTACCAGCTGTGTGACCCTGGGCAAGTCACTTCACCTGTTTGCCTCAGTTTCCTCATCTGTCAAATGAGCTGGAGAAGGAAATAGCAAACCACTCCAGTATCTTTGCCAAGAGAACCTCAACTGGGGTCACAAAGAGTTCAACACAAATAAAATGTTGTAACAACACACCTGAAAATGTCCTTGAATGTTTCTTTCTCTACCTTGTCCCCGAGTTGGGCCAGAACTTTCACTCGCATTTTATATTCAGAGGACAAAAAGCCTGTGACCCAACCCAAACTGCACACACACAGTGCACAAGCTCCAGGACACGACTGGATTGAGGAGGGACCTCCATCTTACCCCTAGTCTCGCTTGGTTTTTGTACTGTCCCCTTGGGCAAATCACTTCCTCTCACAGGGCGTCAGTTTCCTCATCTGTAAATTTAGAGTGTCGCTCTAGCAACAGGCACTGAGCTAAGTGCTTTACAAATATGCTCTCATCTGATCCTAACAACCTGTATAAATGAGAGCTGCTGCTGCAGACTTCACTCCACCCCCAACCAGTCACAGCTGACCCCATGGCTAAGGTGCCAGTGGTAACCAGCAGATCACAGCTCCTACAAAGGTGAAGGTGGTCAAGTTGGTCAGTAATGGCTAGGGAGACCAGGTAATGAGGGGGAAAGGTGAATGAAACTGGAGCAAGGACAAAGGATTTGATCAGGACCCAAATGACCCCTGCAACCTTTTCTTCTGTTCCTCTCTACCGAGGCTCTTGATTCAGTTGGGTAGGTCTGTCTACTCACTAACTCCTAAACACACAGTGCCTACTTCTGCCCCCATGTTCTGGCTTCCCACAGTTCCCTTCCGTCTCTCCAGCTATCTCTTAAGGCCAGCCTAGGACCCACCTTCTCCACATCTCAGGGATGAAATCATAAATTTAGAATCAGAAGGGACCTTGGAGGTGAATGGTCCAAATGAGGCACAGAAAAGGGAAGTGAGCTGCCCAAGGTCACACAGGCAATAAACAGCAGAGCTGAGATTTGAATCTTGGTCCTTTGATTTTAAATCCAGTTTCCCCTACTAGCTCCCCAAGTTAATTGTAAGATTCTTGAGAGCAGGCACTACATCTTGGCTTCCCCCACAGCACCTCCCCTATGGAGCTAATGCTTTAAAAATGTAATTACATTCAGATTCATCAAGGGAAC
Organism: Vombatus ursinus; assembly: GCF_900497805.2. Taxonomy (NCBI): domain Eukaryota; kingdom Metazoa; phylum Chordata; class Mammalia; order Diprotodontia; family Vombatidae; genus Vombatus; species Vombatus ursinus. The sequence continues at coordinate 11,752,364 of NW_020945064.1, read as the reverse complement.
AAAGTTATTTATTGTTACACAGTGTCGTGTTGTTAAATAGTAGTGTACTTTACTGTACAGAGGAGCACATTTTTGCTTTACAAGATGTTAACAAAAGTCCAAGTCCAAGGTTTCTTGCAAAGCACTGCAAGCATTTCCCAATGACCATTCATGGCTCAGCTTAGAACAGTTCCCTTTGACTTCCGAAGGAATGTAGCTAAAGACAATGCCAAATGCCGACAAGCATATGGCAATGTGACTTGGCAGTTCCACATTTCATTTCACTGGTAAGTCTGATGTTACCTAGAGCAGGATTTCACTGTGTGAGTAATGAAAAGGCACCCCTCCCGGAATTTTCTTTTTACCATAGTTCTACAGAAGAACAATCTCATAACACTCAACCTCTATTTCCAAGAAATAATGTTTGATTACATTTCACATATACTTCAAAGTAATAATCAAGGTTTGAAGGAGGAACAAGTCAAAATCTTGAGGATTAAAAAAGGCATCCTTTGGCTTCTGAAAGGGTACGGAAATGAGGTTAGGTTAAGGTAACAAATCACAAACATATACACACACTGAGGATTTGGCAAGAATAACACATGCAGCATTTTCTGCCAGTTTTGTTTTTACTGAAATGTTTTGCAGTGCTTAAAAGGGAGTAAGATCTAATAGAGAGCCTCAAGAAATGTCTATTAGTAAACTGGAAATCTAGTTTTAAAGTCAACTCCCTTTCCTATAATCATGAATAACATCTGAGGATCTGTTTATCCACCCATGAATCCACGTGATCTTGCCATTTTTCTCATTTTCTTTACCCCATGTCACAAAGAGCCACCATAGTAACAGTTCTGATGCCATAGGAGATTATGACTTCAGGAGCCCAAATAAGAGGGATTGTTATTTTCAAAAGCCAATTAAGTTGCTTTTTAAAGAGCAATGCAAAAAAGCCTAGGTAATAAATTCAGAAATTGCATTTGGAGACAGTTTTTCACAATACTATTAATCTATTTGAAAAGTAAGCTGTAAGTCAAATCAAAGTTAATTATGCAAAAGGAAAAAGCTGAGGCAGGCTTAAAGACAGACAGAATAAGTAGAAATAATTTTGCAGAGAATAAAACCAGCAGATTTCCCAACTGTAGATGTGTACAGCTCTATTCTGAATAGAACTAATATTATTTTTTAGGAAAATCACAGGATCGGGGTTGGAAGGGATTCTCAGAGGCCTCACAAAATCTGAGTGGTAGAGATGGAAGAGACCTCATGCCATCTAGTCCAAGACTTGCCATGACAGATGTGCAAAACCAAGGCCAGGACATCAGAAGAGTCTTGCCCTGGATCACAAGGTTAGTTAAGAGCAGTCCTGGGGCTTTGGAGTCCCAACCTGGAGCTCTTTCCCTTAGACCACACCTATCTCAACTACTGCCATTCCTCCCTTCCAGGTTCCTCTCTACACTATCTTTAACATCATCAATTGCTCTCTGATTGAACACCTATGGTGATACTACCTTGCAGATGGTTAATGCATTCTTGGACACTCCTAATTGCTACAAGGCAATTTTTCATGTTCCAAGAAAATTGTCTCTCTTTTTCCCATACCATTCAGGAGCAGTAGTGGTATTACTATAAACTTTCCAACTCTTTAGTGTTTAATTTTTTTGACTTTGTAGGGCAATCATAAACATAAAAGTCAAACCTTTTATTGTTTTTGCTTTTTTGTGTAGTTGTAATTTATCTCTTTTCTATTTATCTTTTAACATATCGACCCTCATGGAAAAAAAAAAGATTATAATATTTATCACATTAGCTTTTATGTACATGCCTTCAAAGCAAATCTCATGTAAAAACAAAAATGGTCAAAACAGACAGGTCTGTCAATTCGTTTTAGCCTTGACCTGTAGCACACACTGCTATTCTAGTCCCCCAGAAAACAAATTTTACATGGTGATTTTTCTTTTCTTTTTGAAAAAAAAACAATTCTACTAGGAACAGAGTCATCTAATATTTCCCACTTGTGGTATTCTTGGCATCCGAGTGCATGGGAGCACAAAGATTAAGTTCGCTGATATCTTTCCTTTGTGTCCAGACATTTTATATTTGTTCCCCACATGAAATGTGTTTATTTCATGGCTTTAGAGAGGTAGCATGGTGTAATGGAAAGAACACTGGACAAGGAGTCAAGAGATCAGGTTTGAGTCCCAACACTGCTATACTTAATAACTGTGTGAGCTTGGGTAAATAAATCACTCAACCTCTTTGAGAGCCTGTTTCTTCATTTACAAACTGAGGGTCATGCCAACTGCTCAGCCGACCTCACAGGTGGTTGTGAGTCTCAAAGAAGATAATGCATGCAGAGGGCTTTGTAACCACAATGCACTGTATAGAAAGACAATATTTGTGGAATGAAAAAGCTGTGAGAAGAAAGCTGAGGAAAGGGAACAGAAAGGGGGAATTATCGTCTGCAAAAGCATGGTGCACAGAAAGACCATTGGATATGGGCTCCAAGGAGCTGGGTTTGCCACTTACTACCCATGTGACCTTTGGCAAGTAGGTTAACCTTCCTAGGCCTCAGTTTCCTCATTTGCAAAAATGAGGCTACACACTAGCAAATTCCTAAGGTTCTCTCTCAGTCTAAATCTATAAGCCCATGAGGTCAAGGACTAAAGCATACTTCTTGAATATGATGGTCCAAATAAATGACTTTTACTGGTTAGAGTAAAATACCGAATGCTAGAAAGTGAACCCTTTTCAAGACTGCTAGGTTCAGCCAATTGTTACAAGTTTTCTCAATGTAGCAAGAGGAAAGAGACAGCAGGAAAGGTACAGTACACTGAACACTGTACAAAATAATTAATAGAAAAAGGAACAACAAACGCAATGGTGCTATAAAGTTTCCCATCCCTTTTGTTAAGATTTTGTTAGAAACCACCAAATGTACTGATAAAAAAGATACATTCATTCTCTTGTTCAGCTTTATGAACGAAAGAGTTTTTGCTCTAAATACAAAAGCAATGGCAATTATTTTGAAGATATCTTTTAGAACTATTTGGATGATCATGCAAGTGAGTCAAGAACTAGGAATGATTCCTGTTTTCCAAAAAGCAGAGACTGCATCTGCATCGAATCCTAGCGCAATCCTGTCTCCCCTCCCTCTATTTCTGGGTTTTAGAGCCTTCTGGTTGGTCACGACTACGATGCTGTGTGGGCTCTAAGAAGAGCTCTTGCGACAGAGCGCTTGGTTCTGCCCTCAACCATAAATACTGCTGAGACAGCAGCAGTTTTCTTCCCACTTTGGCTTTTTGAGCACAATATTGCTTTAAGTAGTACAGTCTAATAACCCCAAACGAATTCAGCTGCTCTAACAGAGATGCCTATTTGCACAAGTAGTTGTCTGGGGTAGTTGGTTTGGTACCAAGGTGTTTGCTGTAGATTTTTAGACCTGGTCCTAAGACTGTATTTACAGCATGGACTCAGAAATAAAACTCCCCAAACACTCATTAAAGGATAAAGATTTGTTGTTTTCGGAAAGATAGTTCATAAGTCTTAAAAAGTATTCTCTCAAGATTATAAAAGGTTAGTTAAAATCGTTTAATAGGAACAATCTTGGACAAGCAGAAATAGTTTTGATTTTGAAGGTCAGAGCAACAGACAACTGGGAAAGAATCCACAGGGACAGCTAGACTCCATAGCTTGCGTCTCCTCTAGAGATCTTTGCTTTAAAAAGATGGCCACATAGACACTGCCTCGTTTGAGCCACATGCCATTTCTTAAAACTGTTGCCTCTCCACACAAGGTATGAGATATTATTCTATTTACATTTAAAAATATTTCTTTTTTCCTCTTCAGTGTAGTGGAAATGCCCATAAATCAGTCAGTGGAATCCCTCCCTAACATAGGTGTAGAACAGCTTTATTGATCTCTGGATTTGTCCAATCATTTCGGATGTCGTCCAGGTGGTTATCAAAATCCACAAGGGTTTCATAGGACCTGCTGTCCAAGAGAGATGCTGAGATCCTCTGGGCTTCTGGCCAGTCTTCACAATAATCACTACAACGTCAAACAATTCGGAATTAATAGGCTTTTCAAAATGAAAATAAACTTCATTGCGTCTTTCAATTAAAGGAGATGGAGAAAAACAGCCACAAGCAAAACGATATGAAAAGCAGATGGCAATGACTAATATGGAGAACCTAAAGGTCAAATGCACATATGTGAAGATGTTTCATAGTAACATGGCTGCAGAAAGTTAAATCCTTGCTCTGAAAAGCTAAAGAACAGGGAACTGAGATAGTACACATAGGATCCGAAGAATGAGCTAACAAATTTTAAGTCAGAACCTGAAAATGTTGATTTAAGAATGGTGGTGTCAAAGTCTAATAGAAACAGGGGCCACTAGATGATATAGAGGCAGCCCTGAGGTTGCAAAGTGACTTAGAAAAACACATATTAACATTAGCTGTGTTTTACTGTATTTTATTTTGTTACATATTTCCCAATTACATTTTAATCTGATTTGGGCTACACTTGGGAGAGTTCTGGGCTGCATATTTGATACCTCTAATTTAGATGATCACTGAAAAAGAAACTGCTCAACAAAATACAAGACAGAAAAAATCCAATTGATGGTAGTGAGCAAAATGGACCAATCAGAAGTGTTGAAATGAGAAGGTTAAAGATATAAACACTATTTTTGTATGATTCATGTTAGAAGACTATAAATGGAAACAGGATGATGATGCGGGGAAGGGATCTTTGGGGTAAGTTTGGGGGTATGGGAGTATTGAAGACACACCCGTGTAGTAATAACTACTCACGTTTATATAATGCTTCCAGATTTACAAAGCGCTTTCTAGGAAACGACTCTGGGAGGCAGGTAGCGTGATGATCACCTGCATTTTACAGACTGGGAGGATTTGAGACATGAAGCGAGTGCCCAAGTCATGCGGCTGGTCTGTGTCAGTGTCATAACTGGGACTCGACCTTAGGTCTGTGGACGCTACCTTCGGCTCTTTCCACTACGCTTTTTTTTATTTTTTATTTTGGCAAAAGAGGATATTAAATAAAATATCCTAAGAGAGTTACGCCCTGAGTTGACATTTTTATTGTTCTGGGAATTAGGACACCTTGAAACTTCTATGGGCTGAGTGGCAAACATCCTGAATCATAGTGAACAGTTTAAAAATAATTCATTAATGAGGTAACACGAAGAACTCACTAGTGGGGACCTCTGCACCGCCATTTGTTTTCATGATGCTCATACACATGAACCGTAGGTTCTATGCACTCCATTGTAAACTTCGTGTTGTCTACCTAAGGCACAAGAACAAAAACACTAGTGTGAGCACACATTCAAAACAAACTGTGTAATTCTAAAAAGCAGCTGTCACCATTCATTAAGACTTCTGGTATCGCTTATTAACTCTTATGGCAGCAGAATAAACAAGGTCCAAAGGCAAAAATGTTCCCCCTAAAAGGTGCTGATGCTGAGTATCTGATTCATGGGCACACAATGTAATCTTTCCCAAGATAAACAGCATATTACACAGAGAATATTTACGTAAGAGAAGACATTTTTTCACAGGAGGTCTTTCGTTACAATTATTCTACGCAACTGTCAAATAAACCAACAATTCTCCTTCGGAATCAGAACTGCAGAACAGGGCTCTTGATGGAATCTAGCTTTGCCTCCAGGTTCTCCAAGGCATTCCTTCTCTCACTTCTCCTGGACAACACACTGTACTGCCTGCTCTCATTTCAAAGATTTTTCTGTCTACATATATCTTATGTTTCTTTTGGTAATACAACTTAAAGGGCGGAGTAGAGGTACAGCCAAAGAATCAGAGGTATAAGTGAAAGAAAAAAAAAAAGATTCAAACTGCCTTCAGTATAAATGGGACCTTGTGTCATATGACAGTGCAAGATGTTAGCCAAAGGCACCGTTTAATATGAACTCCATAAGTCTGGTGGAAGAAAGACAGTAACATGTATGATACCATGATGAGTGCAGTGTCATTGAAGCCCTCTGCAATTCTGGAAGCCACCTTCTCAGCAACCTGGTTCGGACTGTAGAAGAAAAACAAAGCATTTCTAGTTAATTTGTGTTATGGCTGTTAAGAAGTGACATATGCCAATAAAACCATAGAGCAAAATGTTTTTGACCCGGGCCAAATTGTAAATATTGTATTCACCTTCTGCCATTTTTTGGAAATGGAAACTTAGTGTTGACTGCATGCATGGAAATGGAAAGGAAAAGTCGAACTTGAGAGACAATGCTAAAGTAGAGCCAGCAGGACCAAGGAAAGAAACGGGCAGACAGCAGTCTCAAACAATTCCAAGGTTTCAAGGTTGAGGGAATTCAAACTGTAGGGAAGTGTGAAAGGAATTTTTTAAAAAATGGTGTGTCTCCAATTTTCATGTTAGATTTTAGATGCTGCTGAGACACCTCCCTGGGGTGATAATATGTAAGCTCATTCATTCAACAAACATCTACTAAGCACTTTATAGTGTAGTGCACTCCTAGAGAAATGGACCTATGGACCTGGAAGGGCGAGAGATCACATTTGACATATATTTTAAAGTCATCAAAGCAGCTCACTGGGGCAGCAGATAGAGTCCTCGAGCTAAATTCAGAAAATTGTTGTTGTTCAGTCATGCCTGACTCTTTGTGACCCCGTGCACCACAGCACGCCAGTACTGTCCGAGGGGTTTTCTTGGCAAGGATACTGGAGTGGCTTGCCATTTCCTTCTCCAGTGGAGTAAGGCAAACAGAAGTAAAGTGACTTGTCCAGGGTCACAAAGCCTACTAGGTGTTTGAGGCTGAATTTGATCTTAGGTCTTTCCTGACTCTAGGCCCAATCCTCTATCCACCGAGCCACCTAGCTGCCTCCAAACTCAAGACGACCTAGTTTCAAATTCAGCCTGAGTTACTCATGAGCTGGGTGACCTTGGGCAAATCACTTAACATCTATCTGTCTCAGTTTCCTCATCTATAAAATGGGACTAAAGGTCCCTACCTCCTAGGGTTATTTTGAGAGTAAAATGAGTTAATATTTGTAAAGTGCTTTGCAAATCTTAAAGTGCTATATGAATACTAGTGATTATTATTATTATTATTAATATTAGTAGTAGTTATTAAATAGTGAATGGGATGAACTATATAGAAGAGAATAAAGGTTGAGAGTGGGTTAAAAAAAGTGGGTAAAAGACTTTTGACTAGAAATGAGAAAGAATAAGTGTCTAAGAAGTCTGTGAAGAAACAGTCACAGATATCAGCTGAAAGCCCAGACATGGTTTCCGTGGAAACAAAGTAGTTAAACAGTTTTTAAGTGGTTGGGATGGTCGAGAGTAACAAATGCTTTTTAATAGGAGAAAAATGTCTTAAAATATAATTTCTTGGATTATTTTGCCTCCTTACATCACCTATTTCAAGGAAACCATTTAGAATAAAAATATATAAAATTTTAAGTGCTTTTCCATATGGTCAGTTGGTTTTTTATAAATGAAAAAGCTCATGGACAAATTGTTGGTGGGATCTAATCACAAAAAAGCTAATTAATAAGCCCATCTTAATCACTTGTGTAGGGTGTTTCAATTCTAGACCTTTGAAACCACAGCATGTCATTATCTCTTATCTTCCCAGGGAAAATGTGAATTAAGCACATATTAGTTTAGAAGAAAGTCAGTTCTATTCAATCTGAGAGCCTGAGAGGTAACTTTATCCATATTGTCAGATGGTCAAACTTCATTAGCAACAGTGTAGGGTAAAGTTCTTGACTTTGCCTTTCATGCCAAGCTAAGAGAAAATAACTAGGAGTTGACCTTACAAAGAAAGCAGCAAGATAAAAAAATCCACAAATTTCCAACAGGGTTCAAACCCAACGTGTACCTTGCTTGGAATAGGAAATAGAGAAGAAGTGAAGTAGGAGAGATTTCCTGCGCCTCCAGGACAAGTTTGAGGTAGTATGTTCACTGACATGAATTTCCTAATCATGAGGTATGCTCATGCTAAAATCTGACACAAATACGGATTCCAAAGTCAAACATAAATTATTTTAGAATTTCTTTTTGAATTGTCCATGTGACCAACATTAAAGTAAATAACTGAGAATTCAATTGTATTAGTCTTGGAAAAATGGTTAGATTAAAGGAGAAATCTTTGATACACAGATTCCACATCCTAGTACTACCAAAAAAAAAAAAAATTATCAAGAACGAGTCCTTCTGCCAGAGATGATATGTTTAATGATGTGTTCTGGCAGATTACAAAGTGGGCAACAGAGATTTTGCATGGACATACCTGGCATCCTTTACACGTTCATTAGCTTGATAATAACCAGCAATCACATAGCTATTATCTTTGCACCATGAATCAATCTGAAAGAGGAACAAGAAAGAAAAAAAATCAGAAAAATATCAATGATTTTTCTGGAAACATACCTCAAAATCACAAATAATCTTTGGCTACTCCCTCTCTTCCCAGCCTTGGCTTAAGTCTTGTTGTTCTGTTCAACAGAAGTAAATAAAGGTAGAATTAATTTCCGTCCACCAGAAAGGACTTAGCTTGCTTTCCACTATGTGGGTGGTCAAGGGTAGAGTATAATAGTGCTTCATCTCTCCCCCAGCAGAGGACCTCCTGATAGACAAAAGAGGTAGGGCTAGAGAACAGAATGAATTAAAACCTCATCCAGCATTAGGTGCCATATCAAAGTTTATTGAACTTCTGTGTAGTACAGTTATGGGGAGGTAGAAAGGAAATAAGAGACAAAGTCCTGACGCTAAAGAAGTTAAGAGGACATTTAGGAATGTGGTAAGGTGGGAATAGCCATATAGACTCATAAAGCCAATCCTATTTTGTCTGCTCTAACAGAAAAGAACAGCAGAATCCATGATAAAGAAATTAATTTATATTTGGAGTTGTAATGTAATACATAATTATTTTCTCTCACCAAAGTAGATTTAGTTTTGATTGGTATAATTCCATTACAACATATTCCACAGTAGACATCAAAATTATATTGCTGTAGTAGAATTTTAATTAATATAGTGCTAGAAATCAAATTCTGAATCTGCAAGAGTTATAGATGAGACAGAACGGATACCTTTGCCTTTGTTATTTAAACATCACCTTTACCCAGTTCCTTCAGATTCCTGAATCTTGATTTGGGTTCCATCACTAGAACCACCCTAGAGGGGCTTAATTAGAATGGTTGAAATGGAGAGGGAAGATGGAAGTGGAAGAGTATTGCTGTTTGACTGCAGAATTCTCTAAGAAGCTCAGCTACAGCTCATCTCAGGAGTTTTTCCTCAAACCCCCCCTCCCCCCACTTTGATAGCACTCAGTTCAGGACTTTGTTAATATTGCTATTATTCATATATGAAGAAATGCCTCATCTATAAAATGGGACTAAAGCTCCCATTTAGTAAGACATGTCTTTTGAGCTGTTTTTCAGTGAACGGTGATGGATTTGCACAAGTCTCTCAACAGTTTCCTTTATTGCATGCAATACAATATAATTCGTTTATGACCTCAGAACAAAATTAACTACCTCACACAAGGAAGAAAACCAAAGCTGCACAGCCTCATGAGTATAAGAATGGCCATACTGGGTTAAAACCAGAGTCATTCTTCTTGACATGAGGATTTAAGGACATAATGACTCTAGTTTTCCTTGATACTCATTATATTTTTCACATTAGTAAGTTTAGATGAATTTGTATTAATTAATAATTTATTTGGACCATTTCTAAAGTTACTCCACTAAATTTTACTTCAACATCTTTTTGTGGCAACTGGCTTATTGAAGACCATGCCAGCAGAACATCAGCTCTAACAAATCCATCCTGCCAAGTTGGAAAGGCTTCAAATATGTAAGTCTGTTGTCTAACCATTAGACTGCCCAAGTTCAGAGAGGCTCAAAATGGTGAAAAGTAGATGAACCTTTTTGTTTTGTTTTTGGCCACAGCATCTAGCAAAGTTTAACATTCACAGTGGCTATAATATGCTTTGGAGGTAGTCCATATTCTCATAAAATTATAGCTCCTTGAAGTAATTTCCAAAGCTATCTCTTTTTATTATATACCATTTCTCAGTCTAATGAACTCCATAAAAATAATTTCTTACTTCAAAATATCTGTGATTTCAATGATCTTTCACTGATCTTCACTGACCTATTCTTTCCAATACAGATCACAACCCCTCCATACTTTAATAGATGGTTTCAATAAATAAATAACAATTACACAAAAAACATCACTTGATTGTGTTTGTAAAGAGGCTCTGAAGTTGGCTAGGATGGATCTTTGGATCTGACCTGTAGGGCCTATCACGGGTCTGTACCTGAAACTTTTCTAGTTTAGTAGGCCTTGCTACAGCTTGTACAACGTCTTTGATGAGTCAGGGTCATCTCCACATCATGGGGAGGCAATGGACCAGGCAAGACCCTGGAAAAGAATGAAATGGAACAAAGTTCCACTAACTGCATGCTTAGGTGGTTTTGCTCTACTCTACTGATTTGTTTCAACTCTCTGTGGACACATGCTTACTACCCACCATAATATAGTACTTCCTTCTACTTTTCCTAAGTGTGTATCTTCCCAGCCTCAATAATCACACCTAGAATTGGTCATTTAGAGTCAAACCTAAGCTCAGTTACTCTCCATGTGACCTTGCAAAACTCACTTAGCCTCTACAGACCTCAGTTTCCTCACCTGTAAAGCGTGGGAGTTGAACGAGGTGACCTCTAAGATCCCCATTAGCTCTAAATCAGTGATTCTATGAACCCCCTCCCCTCTCTTCCCAAACTTCCCTATTTCTGTTTAGGGAACCATTCTCCTTGTAGTTACTGAGGTTGCTAGCCATGGGGCCATCCCTGATTCTTCCTGCTCCTTTACTCCTCCCAACCAACTGGTTGCTAAATCTTGTCAAATTTATCTCCACAACCTATTTTGTGACCATTCCCTTCTCTCTACTCATACAGCCACCACACTAATTGAGGTCCTTATTGTCTTTCTTTTTAAAATTTTTATTTAACATTTTTTCAAATACATTTAAATTTTATTTCATTAAATATTTCCCAATTACATTAAAACAATTTAACATTCATCTAAAATTTTTTGAACTCCAACTTCTCTCCTTCCTTCCTCCTCTCTCCCATCCCTTTACTGTCTTTCACCTGGAACTATTATAATAGCCCTACGGGAATTTCTAGCTCTTTCATATCCATTCACTTAATCAACAAATCTTTATTAAGCACTTACTACATTCAAAGAACTGTGCTAAACTCTGGGGATACAAAGAAAGACAAACACAATAGCTCCTAAAGTAATCTTGAAGCATTTTTTTTTTTTGGCTAAGATCCTTCAGTGGCTTCTATGTTCCAGTCAAACTGCCTGCTAGCTGGTCCCTCAAGTTGACATTTCATCTTCCTCCTCTATGCAGTTGTGCATTCTGCCTCTCATGCCCCAAATGTACCCTCTTCTTAAAACCACTTCTCGGAATTTTTTATCTTCCTTAAAGGCTCAGCTCAGGCGCCATTTTCTCTGTGAGGCCTTTTCTTTCCCCCCAGTTGTTAACGCTCTCTACATATTCAAACTACCTTGTATTTACTTATGTGTATACATGTTGGACAACTCTAGCTGAATATAAATTTTAAGATGGCAAGGATTGTTTTATTTTTGTTTTTGTATTTCCAATGCCCAGCAAAATGTTCCATACATAGTTGGTGACATAGTTGTCGAACTGAATATAAGGAGATTTGGTCTACCTTATTTCTCATGTTTATTTCATTCATGATAATGGACATTTTGGCTACAATTTTACTAATCTAAAATTAAAGGGTTATTTAAAAATTGTTTACCTATCTTCTCCATCTCTCTTATATTAGCTGTTTTCCTCTCAATTTTTGAGATTCAGAAACCAAAACTTTGAATAGTATTCCAAGTTTGGAAAGGTTATTATATAAGATAATATTTTGTTTTTCTTCCAATATTCTTTCTGATTGGTGTTCAGAGCTCAGTCTGAGAAGATATATTCCTTATCTCAGTTTTAAATCATAAGAGATACTATCATCCTCCCTCTCAAAACACACTGCATTTAACTACTTTGTGAGATATGTGTATTTGTTAAATGTATTTATATTTATGCTGTACTTTTTAAATGTATGACAGAAACCCCTTTTTGGCTATATAAATTTTTTATATGAACTTGCTGTCTTCTTTATAAGATAAGCTCAATTCAAGTAGGGATTGCTTTATTCTCTGTACTTATATCCCCAGTGACTGGGCTCACAGCAGGAGAATAATAAATATTTGTTGATCGATTGCTTGATAAACACAGACACACACACACAGATACATACAGATACACACACAGACACAGACACAGACAGACACAGACACACACACTCACAGAGTCTTCCCCATTCGAATGTATGCCTGAGGGCTGAGACTATTTTTGCCTTTCTTTGTATCTCTAACACTTATCACAGTGTTTGGCACATACTGAGCAATTAAATAAATGTTTACTGATTAATCAGTAGACAAATATTTCATATTAATTTTTCCCAAATGCCTTACCTGTCCCAAAGTTCTAGTTTGATGCTTCATGGTAGCATAGAAGTGGGATAACAAAAGCTACAACAGCAGAATGCAGATTCTGAAAGGTCCTATCAAGTTGGAAAGAATATGACTATAGACCTAGGCACAGCTATTATTGTCTGGCCCCAAAGAACCAGCCTAGCTGAGCCTAGAGAGGTTCATTAGATTGGCCACAGGATGATAACAAAAAAATTTTTTTCCCCATAGCAACTCTCTTAAAACTACTTATTAAGGTATAGATGGGTTAAGATTGATGTTAGCAGAGGTAGGAACTACTGAAGAAACCCTGATTCTTGAAGTATTAGCTTAATACATTCAACTTATAGAACGTCTATTACATGGCTATGTATTCAACAAAGTATTTGTTGAATTTGCAACAAAAATAATTCTATACAATAAAAGACCACGAACACAGTCCATATATCAGGACATAGAAACTGTTTTCAGGATATTTCTTTGTAATGGTACTTATGAACTTTGCTTAAGTTCAAAATCTACTACCACAAACTCTAAGCGTTCCATTAGATCCTACTACAAGAGAATTTCATTCTATTCACCACTGCTCCAACTTATGGACCATTGCTTGGAAATCCCTCTGTTATATAAGGGTTTGATCTTTACATCAAAATGAGTTTCTATTTGCTAAACACATGACAGTTGATCGTAGGAAAAGGCAGTCAAAAAATGCTGGTTGGGGAAATCCCATATGAGTATAAAAATCTGTTGTAATTTACATACATATGAATAATCAACTGACTATAAACTCACAGCAGCATAAATATACATACAATCAACCAGTTGTACAGATTATGTTAGCTAGGGGAAAGTATGGAAGATAGGACTGGAAGGTAAGAGCAGGTTACAACCGTGATTAGAGGGGCATGGAATTACCCTGGAAAAGCTTTTTGGCGAAGTCAGTTTTTTTTTTTTAAGGGAATTAGGGTTAAGTGACTTGCTCAGGGTCACACAGCTAGTGTCAAGTGTTTGGTCTGAGGCTGGATTTGAACTCAGGTCCTCCTGACTTCAGGGCCAGTGCTCTATCCACTGCGCCACCGAGCTGCCCCTGAAGTCAGTTTTGAAGAAGGTAAAGTACTTGCATTTTGTATAGGAATGGTAAGTAGATACGATTAGCTGGGGACAAAGAATAAAAGCTAGTATATAGCAGATGTGCACTTATGCATTGCATAATTCTGAAAAGTCACAAGGGAATGAGGAGCGGTGGGAGCACAGCCAGAATAGCTCTTCTACTCCCTTAAGAGTAAGGCCAACCAGTTGCATTACAAGACAAAAGAATGGAGAAGTTGTGTGATCCCTGAATTGCTTAGTGTTCACTCTCTCAAGGCACCTACCCAAGGGGGGTGAGCCACATTATTTACCTGGTTGCTATAACTCCTTCTTACCCAGTGAACACAATGCTAATACAGACACAACCTGCCTAACATTGTTCACTTGTTCCATGAAAACAGGACATTAAGTGAAACAATGTTACAAGGGCAGTTAGTTCCACTGGAACAAAGTTATAAATGGGAGACATTTTCTTAAGTGACTAAGATGTGGGCTACAGGAGCTTTTACAGAGATTGAAGAAAGACAATAACAGGGAGTGAAATGTCAGCCTGAGGTGAAGAGAGGAGGCAGAGCTGCCTGGAGCAGAAGGCTAGTCTGAACTGGCCTTGGGCAATGATGGAATGAACTTGTAGCAGGGTTTTGCCAAATTTCTGAACATTATTGCAAAATTGTAAGGGAGAGTCGAGCAGCATCGATGTCATACATAAGCAAAAGAGATCAAAGAAAGATTACCAAAAAAGAAAAGCAAATAGGAAGTTATGAGAAATTTTAGATTGACTTCATAAGCCTGAAAACAGGTACCTTCTAAAATTTTGGTTTTCCTTAAATTAGCTTTCAATTTTAGGAGGAGGAAATATTGCTCTTCTATTTTACTGTGGACACTGGCTCATGTTCAGTTCAAGCCTTCTGCCTGTTACCAGAGAAGCATAAGAATATTTTTAAAGGTATTGCCTTTCTGCATACAATTAAGAGACAAACCACTGCCCTATCACTTGGCAAAATAACATCCTCCCTTCCCGTCAATTAAATGTCTATTTACCTTTTGATAGCACCTTACTGGTTTATACTACAATACCTGATTTGACATGCACCATTACAGGGTCATAGATTTTGGAACTGGTAGCTGAACTTCACCAGCCATCTCTCCAATCCCCTCATTCTACAGATGAACAAAATGAAGCCCAGAGAAACTACGTAAGGGCCTTGCCTCAGGTGACATGGGTTGTGGTAAAAGGCCACTGAGGTAAATGAAAAGGGGGAAGGGGAAATGGATGGAGTACTCAAAGCAAGTAGTCCCCATCAGGTGGGGGATACTGCAAGTGAATGAAAGGAAGGGCCACTGAAGTAAATGAAATGGAGAAAAGGGAAGACGATAGGAAATGTTGGGCTCAAGGCAGGTAGACCTTATCAGCAGGGCACACTGGAGGTGAATGAAGTCAGGAAAGGAGCAAGAGGTTGAAGCAAGGGGCAGAGGGGGTGGAAGATGACTAAGGGGCCAAATCTGAGAGCAGATTGAAAGAAGGTTAAGGACTACACTGAAATCAGGCCAAGAGGCATTTGAACAGATTATAATGGCAGAAGCAGACAGATTTAGTGGCATGGGCTTGCATACTTAGAAAATTGTCTGCAAGTATTATATGGGTTTCTGTCACTGGGGTATAATACCTGCTCTACCTATCTCACAGAGATCACAGATGTGAAAGCACTTTGAAAAGTAAAAAGCACATAAAATGCAAGGCATTAGAAAAATATAATGAAATGCTTTATAAAAATAAGTCTCAAATAATGACCTCTGGTTAGCTAAATATTAAATCAATCTCTTCCATTTAGCAAAATAATTACAATATTAAACTCTATAAATAGAAGCCATGAGAATAATCCTTCATTTGTACAGGTTATCATGGATTTAGATGTCTCATTAAAATTATATCTCCCACTGTTGCATTATAGTTTAAAGCCAAATTGTTGTCCAATTATAAACTTCCAGGGTTTTAGTCTATTGTGTTTTTCATTGTCTTCAAGTTAAAATTTCAGCATTTAAGCTAAAATTCAAAATGTTTCCTTCTTAGTAAAGTGCTTTACTTAAAAAGTTATTTTTATTCTTAACTTAAACACTAAAGTGGGAACACCCACATATATACAGTAGAAACAGTGTGTGCACACGTTTGAGAAATTGCTCTTACAACTTTCATAGTATATATTCTGGTTAATGCTATTGTAGCTAAGTGAAAGTAGATGATAAAATACAGAAAAAATCATTCGGGGACACTAAAAATCTCGTACACCTTGCTTTATATGTCTGTAAATGACCTAGAAACATAATAACTGGAATGAGGGCCTTGGGAGTCAGAAGGGCCTGAATTAGTCCTACTTCATGTATGTACCAGCCATGTGATGAAAGACAAGTAATTTAACTGTTCTCAGCTTCAATTTTCTCACCTGGAAAACAAGGATAAGCACATCCAGATTACCTATTTCACAGGGTTACTGTGTGTGTGTATACAGCATTTTGCAAACCTTGAGGTATGACATAGAAAGGTCAGCTACTACTATTATGGGCAAGTTGATTTGCTTTCTTCAAAATGGTAATGAAGACAACCAAAAAAAGTATTATCTCTATACTTCAGTAAAATATTTAAGATGTCTAAAAATATTTTATGAACATGATTTACTCTTAGCGTTTTTTTGTGGAGAAAAATAGGGCAGTAGGATCATAGACCCGGAGCTGGAAGGCATCTCAGAGGTCACTAGTCCAGCCTTCTCATTTTACAGATGAGGAGACTGGGGCCCTGAGAGGTTCAGTGACTTGCCCAAGGCCACAGAGCCAGTAAAAGTGGGATTTCAATCCAGGTCTTTCTAATTTCAAGTCCATCGATTTAGCCATTATTGCAGATAGCCCAAGACTACACTCAGAAATCTTACGATTCCCAATTCTCAAGAATTAGTAATTCTTTAATACTAGAGAACACACTCAAAGAGAAAAGCATTGATGTCTTAACTTTGCTTCAACAGCTGTTCAAAAATATGAAGTCACCTTCATTAAGACCAGTTTGTTCTTGGTCCCAAAGCTTTTCTTAACTAGATTCACAAAGGATTCTTCTGATATGATACATAATTGGGCTACAAGAAATACACTGATTTTCTTTGGAGGGGTATAAGCAAAAAGGGAGGTAACTTGTGACAAGTTTCCAGCTTTAACATTAAACAAATGAAACTTCAGAAACTCAACAGAGCTTTTGTTATATTGTTACCAAATATTACTTCGGTGACATTATGTACACAATGAAGCAAAGTAAATAGGTCTTCCAGGTTTAGAGGCCGGCTCTGTATACACTAAGCCACCCTGCCTCTCAAAAATTACTAACTTATTTGTATCCATGACCTTTTCCTAAATATTGCAAATATGAAAATCACACCACAGAGTTAAGAGCTGAAAGAGTTCTATTCCAACCAATACATACTAGAATGAACCTAATAAATAACATAACGGAGGATGAGAGAAGGGACAATTTGTACAAAGTCCTAGAGCTGGTAAGGGACATAGAGCTTGGCCTTAGGTCAGACTTCAAATCCAGCCCTGATCAGAATTACTCCTCTCACACTAATACTACATAATAAATCTTAAGATCTATGATGGATTTTGGAGAGCTATAAAAAATAAGCCTCTTGGCAACACGATAGTTTTGATAATTATTAAAATGGACTTTTAAGTCACTGATAATTAATAACACAATGAAATATTTAAAGCATAACCCAACTCCTGGGATGATTTACAGTCATATGTAGATTTTCCAATGAACAAGTGTAGTCTGTTCCAATGAAAAGGTAGGAAACCAATATTCCTTCTCTATGCCATAATTGTAAGAAATTGTTTTTAGCCATCTTTGATTATGAATTTATACCATTTGAAATCAGGAAGGCACCCTCAGATTAATAAGTTACCAAATCCACTAAAGAGTGGCTCTAATTATCAAAAAACATAAACCACAATCTCCCTACACAATAGTTTACCTAATTAATTTGGTTTTCCTACCTGCTTCCTAACAAATCTTATTTTTAAAAGAATTACCATCCTTGCCATCCCCCCGAAAAAGAAATTCTAGTTTTTATAATAGTATGGGAAAAGCAGTGAACTTTAGTGTAATTCCCACCAGGTAATATGTTCATAGTAAATTCTATTTATTCTTTAAGCAGTTCCAACTTCTCCATCTCCATTTGATTTCAAAGAATGCCAGAGTTGGAAGGGATCTCAGAGACTTTAGGGAATACTAACTTTTTCAAAGCACGATTATTTTTAACACCAAAAAAAATTGTAGAATACACTAAATACTCTAAATGCTAGTGGCGTTCAATTGGGATCAAAATGGTAATGCCTGGTGTGCATTACGTGCGACAGCTCCAAGACCCACTGATCATCAACCTCTCCGTTTTGGCACTGATTGCCATATGCAACATCCAGAATGAATGGTCATTCAGCCTTACTAACTGAGGTGGAGCTCACAACCTCCTATTCTGAACAGTTCTCATTTTCAAAACGTGTTGGATCTTAGAGCGTAGGGCGGAATGTTAGAAAGACCACACTCCACCGAGAGTCAGGAGGGCTCTATCACTTACTAGGCATAGTACCCTAAGCAAGTCATTTCACCTGGAAAGCCTGCTCTGCCTTCCTGAGCTTGAACTAGGCGAACAGTTAGTTCCAACGACTTTCTGGCTTCTCCCGTGCTTCTCTTTGCCCTAGTCGTTTCTCGTTTTTGTTACCATATGAGGTGGCCGGAGGGGAAGAGCCAGCTGGGTTCGAGTCCTGGATCCGCCGCCCTCTGGCCTCGTTACTCAGCTCCTTGGTGCTAAGACCCTACCTTACTGGCCAGCAGGCGCCGACCTTTGGCACGCAGTAAGCCTCAAACCATTGTTAATCATTGTAACACGCTAACTGCAGCGTTATTAGTAAATGCTGGGGCTCTGGCAGAGCGAGGCTCCTCACCGAAGCGAGCTCAGCTCCAGCCCCAATCCGCCGTTATGTGGAGAGCGTAATGAGTTTTCTTTTAAAAGCACCATTAAAGCCACTATTAAAGGCTCGTTACAGGAGGCTCTCCGCTCCTCCGGCTCCCACTGCGGGGAGCAGCCGCCGCGAGCCCGGGGTGGCCCCCCCCGGCCCCCCGCCGCGGCTTACCAAGGTGAGGGCCACCTCCAGCATGGGGGCCAGCGCCAGGGTGCCGTGGAAGAGGGGGATGCAGTCCACGAAGAGGGTCTGGTGCGGGTTCGCGCCGCCGTGCGACGGCTGCTCCTTGCGGGGCTTCTGCTTCTCGGCCACCAAGAGCCCGTTGACGGCGCAGTGGGGGTACTTGGCCCCGTGCAGCACCATCTTGCAGTAGGCCTGGGTGGTCAGCTTCACGCCGGGCATGGTGAGGCCCGGGCCCGAGGCCCGCGACGACGGCGGCCGGGCAGCCTCCCAGGCCCGGCGCGGCTCGGCCCCCACGGCGTCGCTCGGCTCCGGCCCCGCGGCCCCTCAGCATAGACGGACGGGTTCCGCGGCCCGGCCCGGCCCCCGAGGCGCCCCGCCGCCCCCTCTTGTGTGCCGGGCTCCGCCGGACCGCGGGCCGTCGGCCGCCGTCTGGGTATCCAGAAGCTCCCGGCGCCCGCAGCCCGCCCCGGAGGCCGAACAGCTGCCTCGCTTCTCTCAGGGGGCCTGCCGCAAAACGGCGCCTGTCGTAAAGCTGCCCCGCGGCGGCTCTTCACGACGGCGAGCGCCCGCTCCGGCCTCCAGGCCGTCAGGTGGGGCGGTGGGCGGGGCCTCGCGCGCTCGGGTCCTCCAGTATCCCTAGAGCCCGCGCGGCGTCCCGGCCTCCCTCTTCCGGTGTCGGGCTGCCGCAGTGTGGAGGGCGGCAGTGAGAGGCGGCGGCGGCTTCGGCGGCAGGGGAAGGTGAGGCTGCGGCGGCGGCTCGGGCGGGCCCCGCCGCTCTTCGGGGCTCTCCGCCGCGTCCGGGCGCGGGGCTCGGCCAGCCCTGGGGGGCGGGACGCCCCAGACCCTTCCTGGCCAAGGGTGACATTGAGCACCGGCGAGCCTGCGGGGACCAGGCCCCGGGGAGGCGGCGCGGCCTGGCCCCGGAGATAACCTTGAGGCCGGGGTCTGGGTTCGGAGCGAAGCCGAGGCCCGCCGAAGGGGCCGAGGCCGGGGGCGCGGGTGGCCGCCCGCCGCTGGTCATCCGAGTGACCTTGGGCGGGGGGTGGGGAGGGGGAGGCGCCGCAGCGGTCGGAATTGACTTTGTTCTTTTCGCCTCCCACACGGGGAGAGGGGCGGGAGGGGCCTTGGGACCCAAAGCAGAATGACATTGAATTTGTAGCGGAGGAACCCAGGGTCCAGGTTCGAGTTCCGCCATTGCCCTGCTCGATGTAGCAGTGAGTGACCTTGGGCAAGTGATTGATCCTCTTTGGGTCTTGGTTTCCTCCCTTGGCTGATAGAAGGCTACTGCTGATAATCTCACTGTAATTCTGTGTGCCAGGTTCAGACTTTATGTCACTCCTATGTGCCCATGGGCAAGTCACTACTTATCTCTCTTCTCATTTGTTTTTGGGGAGACACTTTACCTCTTTACCCCCAGGAAAAGCTGTTTGCAGCCTCTCAACTGCCCTAGGCCTGTTATTTCTTCATCTTCCTTCTTTCTCTCCCCAATCTGAGGCAGTCCCCCATCTCCCCCCCACCCAACCTGTTAGGCTGCTTGGTCCTAGATAGAGGGTTAAGGGAGATGGGGGGAGGGGAGAAGAAAGGAACCCAGACCTCAGAACCCTGTTACTTCATCTAAATAGGAGACTCTTCCAGGTGTGATCTTAGTACTGAGGCTACAGCCTGTCAGAAAGGGAGGATGGGGTGCCGACAGTTGTCTAGTAAATTGAAAGGGCTGCGTCAAATCCTGATTAGGCCGTTGGATTTATGACCTTGGGCAAATAACTTCACATCTGGGCTTCAGTTTGCTGGTCTGTAAAATGAGGAAGTCTTACTAGACCGATTCAAGGATTTTTTTTTTAATTAAATTTTATGATCCTAGACTTTTAGCCTGCTTTAACTAGTGGATCGTTTTTTCTTTATTTAATAATTTAGAGATAATAGGATTTATAGCTTCAAGGGGACCATAGAGATCATCTAGCCCGACCCCTCATTTTACAGATGTGGAAACTTCTGCCCAGCCAGAGTAAAATGACTTGCCCAAGGTCATTAAGTATTTAGGAGTAAAGGTGAGGTCCAAACCTCGCTAGGTATCTTGACTCCAAATTCAGATCTTCTACTGTAGCAGGTAGTCTCATAGGAAATACATTTCAACTGTTTGAATTTGTTTTGACACTTTCTCAATTAAGAATGTGACTACCATAGCCTTTTTATGCCTCCTTACACTTAGAGATCTAATCTCCCAAAATATTTATTTCCGTACTCCTTGGATATCAACTTGATCTAGCATTATTGATGAAAGTGAACATAAGGAAATGGCATCAACTCTCCCAAAATATGTGAGGAAAAAGAGTAGTATTGTTACTAATAAACAAATGGTTTCAACTTCTTTGGAACAGAAATTTTGCATTCTTTTTTTTTTTTTAACAGAATGTTGGCTACCAGGGTGTTTGGCCTTGTTGGCAGACGGGCTCTTTCCACCTCTGCATGTGTTCGATCACATGGTATGTTCATTTATCTTTCTTTTTGAACTCTTTGCATAAATTTCAGGAAAATGTTGTGAGGTAACCATTGGTTCTGAATGTGAATTCAGCATCTACTCTCTTGCTCTCCCAGTTCCCTGCCCTTCAGCCTCTCTTCAAGTCCTGTGCATCTTAAATCCGATGGGCCTCCACAGAAAGCCTTTTTTTGGGAAGCCTCAGATTGCTCTGAAATCAATGAGGAAGCTTTTATTCAGATTGTTAGTAGGTGTTAGGGTTACCAAAACTTAAATGTGCCTGCTCTCCAAAAGGTTGCTATTGGGGAAGACTACGTGTACACTTATTAGTTGTTATAAAACAAATGCAAAGTAATTTGGAGAGGAGGCACTAATAGTGGAAGGACTCAAGAAAAAGGATTCAAGTAAGGGGCGGCACTTGAGCTGAATTGACTAGGAAACAAGGGATTTTGAGCTGGAGGAAAGGAGCAAGTTCATTTGAGGTATGTGACAGGAGATAACATCGTTATCTGTGAGCAACAGAAAGGAGGCCAGTTTTGCTGGATTGAAGAGTGAAGGAAGGAAAGTAGTGTCAAATACAACAATTGAAAACGTATGTTTGACCCGCCTTATAAAGGCTGTTTTTAAGTTTTATTTTTAATTTTATTATGTCAGGGAGACTTGATTTTTTTTTTTATTTTTAAAAATTTTTTTCTTTTTTTTTTACAGTTCTAAGTTCTCTCCCCTCCCTCTCCCCTTCCCCACCAATGAGAAGGCAAGAAAAGCAAAAACTATTACAAATATGTATAGTCATGCTAATTGCATTTCTCCATTAATTATGTTCTCCCTCTCCACTGTACCCCATCCCCAAAAAGAAAGAAAGAAAGAAAAGTATGTTTTAATCTGTATTCATTGTCCATCAATTCTCTGTTTGGAGGTGGATAGCATGTTTCATCATGAGTTCTTTGGAATTGTGTTGGGTCATTGGATTGATCAAAGTTACTAAGTCTTTCAAAGTTGAATATCTTTACAATAGTGTTGTTACTGTGTAGACTGTTCTCCTGGTTCAGTTCATACAGGTGTTCCCAGGTTCTTCTGAAACTATCCCCTTTATATGAGAGATTTTAAATGCCAAATAGGAGTTTGTATTTGACCCTAGAAGTAATTGAGAACCAGTGAAGTTTGTTTAACAGGGGAGTGAAAGAAGCAGGTAGGGAACATGCAGCACTTTGTTGGATGGGGTAGACCTAGCCTATCCCACCAGTAAAGCCTTTAACGCCATAAACGCCCATAGTGGAGCTTAAATAGGAGGCTTCTACTAAAATAGAGGATCATAGGACTTAAAGCTGGAAAAGTGACCCTGGGAGCCATCTAGTTCTGGTGTCTGCCAACTACTTGAGCTAAGAATGGTTTTAATGTTTTTAAATACTGCAAAATGTTATTTACAAATGTAAAGAAAGTTTGCTAGAGAGCCTCTGGCTGTCATTTAGGGTCCAAACTCTTTAAACCCAAATTACTCTGGCTTTCACTAATTGACCAATAACAGGTCTCAGCCCAAGCCTCACTTGGTCATTGTTTGGGTTTTGGTGACTGTGAGTGTAAATAGCAGTTGTTTCAGTTCTGGCCAGAAACCCTGAGGGTCTTCCCCTCCCAGATTGATTTTTTTGAGAAGGCAAACTAGGCTATCTTTTGCCTTACTTCTTACCTAGTCTTTGATCACTGAATGGGCTTACCTCAGACAAACTGACTTAGCTTAAAAAAGCCAAGGTTTCCCACTGCATCAGGGGCCATCTTCAGTTGTCCTGACCTATGTCTTGCCACTGGACTCTGATGACTCTGGAGGAGAGAGTGGGGCTGATGACTTTGCACAGCTCTGCCTCACTTAAATCCAGTTCACTTACAAGTCAAGACGTCACCCTCCTGATGTTATTGGATCTCTTCCAGAAAGAAGAACAAACAACAACTGATGCCAAATTTGATATTATTTCTACTACCTGTCTCCCTCATGAACCCCTGGTTATAGGACATAGCATTATAATCCAACTCCATTGTGAGTCAGATAGGCTTTAGTGAGTTAGCCTGAAAACTTAGCTGCAGTTTATGTAAGAAGTCGGGCAGCTACTTGGGCAGTGGATACAGTGCTGGGCCTGGAGGCCAGAAGACCTGAGTTCAAATCTGGCCTCAGACACTTAATAGCTGTGTGACCCTGGGCAAGTCACTTCACGCTTTTTGCCTTAGTTTCCTCATCTGTAAAATAAGCTGGAGAAGGAAATGGCAAGCCACTCCAGTATCTTTGCCAAGAAAACCCCAAATGGGATCACAAAGAGTCAGACGTGACAGAAATGACTGAGCAGCAAATATGTGTAATATATAATGAATTCACACAACTAACTTGTAAATGTACATTTTGAACACAATCCTCTTCTAAATTAAGGAGTCTCAAAATAGCCAAAGGAATGTGGGAAAGATTGAATGGAAACATATCCAGTGACTGAAATATCTTCTTTTCTCTTTATCAGTATTAGTTTTATTCTAAAATGTGTGGAGTTTTCTAGTTAGATTTCCTTTACTTATTTTTTTCCCTTTCTCCTGCCTCTATTAATAAGCAGGTGTTGTGAAGACTGAAGATTATAGTCTTCCAAGTTATGTTGATCGTCGTGATTACCCCCTCCCGGATGTGGCTCATGTCAGGACCCTTTCTTCCAGCCAGAAGGCCTTAAAAGAGAAGGAAAAGCAGCCATGGAGTAAATTGTCTTCTGAAGAGAAAGTCCAGTGTGGGTATTTAATCAGTCAATAAACATTTATTAAGCCCCTTTTCTGTGCCAGACACTGTAAGCACTGGGGATGCAGTCCCTGTCCTCAGGGAGTTCATAATCTAATGGGGGAGACAGTGAGCAAACAAATGTGTTCAAACAAGCTGTGTAGATGGTAAATAGGAAGTAGTCAGCAGAGGGAAGGCACTAGAATTAAGAGGGATAGGGAAAAGCTTCCTGTAGAAAGTTAGTCAGGGATTTAAGCTGTGACTTGAAGGAAGCCAGAAGGTAGAGATGAGCAGAGAGAACAGGTGTGGGGGACAGCCAGAGAAAATGCTCTGAGTCATGAAATGGAGCATCTTGTTTGAGCACCAGCCAGGAGGCTGGCCAGTGTCCTTGGATCATAGAGTTCTGTGGGGCATAAGAAGACTGGGGTGGGGGTGGGGTGTAACATGAGCTCTATGGTCAACTCATATGGGCCATTGTTACTTTTATTGTTTTACATTAACGCCTCTTGTCTCTTAACTGCTTTGTGGTCTTCATAGTGCCATTTCTGGCACGTCACCAGAATAGAAGGAGCTTCCTGGTTCGTGAATGACCTTATAAACCAAAGTAACATATCATCTGCCCTAGGAAAGGTAGGATAGGCGACAGGTTTATAGAGAAAGAAGCTCTGTGCAATGCCTAGGAAGAGATACTGATGATCCCTCATCATCCCTATCCTTATTCCACTCCTCCCACTATTCTGGGAATTTAGATAATGTCTAGTTCCTACTAGGTATGGATCAGTTCTTTGTATTTTAGATAAGCACAGTGTGAGAAATGTGGTAATGCAGAAGTGCATTTCAGAGACCTCCAAAATATATCACCATTCTCCTCAATATCGATAATTGAAGATTGATTATAAAGGGATGAGGGAGAAATAGTTGAGATGATTTAATGCTTTTTCAAGTTCTTAAAGCCTTGTAGCCTGGATGGATTAGCTTTAAGTACTGCTCCCTCCATAATTTCTTAATGTGGAAATTTGCTGCCCTTTCACCTTTTCTATACTGGAGGGCACACTTTTTCAGTTTAAGTATTTTAAGGAAGTATAAATCATTTTAGCTGTAGCTGCTAGTTTGATGTGTTCTACCATTTTTTTTTCCCAGAAGGAGGGGCTGTCTTCCAACCCCCCCTTTTTCTTCCCCCCCTTACTAATTTTATAGACTTAGAATTGGTCACCTATTCTCGTTATACAAGCAAAATTTTGCAAATATTAGACTTTGAGGATCCATTTTTTTCATTGGTGAGAGTATACCCTTCATAAAGCATATCAAAACCCTTCTAAGAAATGTAGAAGGTCTTTTTGAGTTCTTATTGCTGAAAAATTCACTCTGTAGGCAGCCTGTTGATGTCTGTCTTAAGCTGAGCTAGTCCTCAGCTTGAGATGAGCTATGACAGTTTATTCTCTGTTGGCAAAACCTTTGAAAACCCTGATTCACTTCTCTGCCAGAAAGCAGTATTGAAGTTGGACTTGGTGGAGAATGATTGTAGCAGCCCCCTTTTGATAGTGCTTTAGTAGATAGAGTGCTAGCTTCAAAAACTTTGTGAGATCAGTTATATAAGTAATATAGCCATTTGACAGATGAAGAAACTGAGCCTTGGGTCATGAAACAGATAAATATTGGAGGTGGAACTCAAACACAGATCTTCATGTGTGTCATGTGTTTAGAAGAGTGCTTTGTGTCCCCCAGCTGGGATTCAGCTGCCACGACTGTGTATTCTGACTCTGGCCCTGCTGTTCACAGGGGGGGACATTGAGAATAAGTAAGCACGTTGGGAACAACATGTGGCCAAAGAACATGGGTGGACTCGTGGGCTGTACAGGCAGTTGTGATTTGTCATCAACTATGGTGTCCAGGATGCACAGGTATCATGCAGGACCTGGAGGAATTTGGTGTGTTAAAAAGATGCACTTTGGTGGCAGAGCAGGGCTTGAGGCATTGGATGTGGTTCACTATTGCCAAAATATAGTGCAGCCTGCTCTCTTATTTGATTCTGGGCCTACTTCTATAATTTAAAAATAAATCCATTTGTTTTTTAATAGAGTCCTAGAGTCTTTAAAAAAATACTTTTCTTTCTCTTTAGTGTATCATATCAAATTCAATGAGACCTTTGCTAAAATGAACCAGTCCTCAAATGAATGGAAGACTGTTGTTGGGGCTGCAATGTTCTTCATTGGCTTTAGCGGTTTAATTATCATCTGGGAGAAGCGCTATGGTGAGTAAGGAGAGGAGAAGCTTTGTTCTGGGCATCGTTGGTGTAGAGTAGAGGTGTCACATTTGCTGCCTAAAATGTAATTAGGAGATGTTTTAAAAAACAGACATACGACACCGGTGATGTTAGTTTGTGGTTTTCTAAGTCAGTACGTGGCCAGAGGGGTCCTCCCTCAAGTTTGACACCAAGGCCCTGGAATACTCTTAGAGATGGAAACCAATTCTTAACTGCAGGAAAATCTAATAGCTTCCATGTACGTGGCACTTTGCAGTTATATAAAGCACTTGCATATACTTTATCACACTTTTTTCTTCACAGCCTCTCATGGTAGTTAGACCAGGTATCATAATATCCATCTTACGGAGGAGGAATCTGAGCTTTATAGTGAGTGGCAGAGCTGGGGCTTGAATTTTGGTTTCCTGAATTCAAATTGACTGTTTTTTCCATTATGCCGTGCTGGTGCTGCTGCTGTTGCTGCTTCTTGCTGAAGAAGTTACGTTGTTGATAGGGAATCTGAGGTTGTAAATGATCCTTTTGCCCAGGATGGGATAAGTCCTCCTGAAATCTAGGTGACATTTATAAAGTACTTTAAGTATTTGCACAGTGCTTTGTGTAAATTCTCAGCGTCCTCTAGAAAGGTGTTCTGTCAAGTCAAATGCTGTGTTCCCTAAAGAGTGTGACCCTCTTTTTGGACCATATTGGAACCCTCCTGACAAATTCCTTTCTCTGTGGACTATGCTGAGTGGGCTGTATGTGTTACTGCCAGTGCTAACTTTGCTCTTTCGTGGCTGGGCTTGAGTTAATACAAGTCCGATACAGTTCCTAATAGTTATATGTGATTTACTTTTCATCTACATTATGGTATCACTCCTTTGAGCCTGTTGAGAGATCGATGCTCTTTAATTTTTTTTTTTTCAACTCTACAGCTCTCTCATTGCAAAGTTTTTGTGGAAATGAGAATCAAAAGTAAAAATAAACCCAACCTATCTGTCCTTGTCTTTAGTGGGCAAAGCCAGTATGGATGAGTGAAATGCCACTTAAGTGACAGGATACTCTGAGTACTGGCTGCGTATTGCCCTGTGGGAATAGTAATTTAAATTCATTATCAAAAGATTTCTTTCTCAAACCATGTTTCTTTTGTCAGAATGGAAAAGTGAAGTCAGTCTTTTCTGTTGAAAATTCTCTTTAATTTACAGTTTATGGTCCTCTCCCGCACACCTTTTCTGAAGAGTGGGTGGCCATGCAGACCCAGAGGATGCTGGACATGAAAGTTGGTCCCATCCAGGGGTTCTCTGCTAAGTGGGACTATGACAAGAAAGAGTGGAAGAAATAGAAGAAATCGGGGATCATGCCTCCTGTTTATTTGAGCCTATTGTTCCTTCATGTATGTGCAACCCTCAGCATATTTACTGGAACGTTCTGTGAGAAACATTAACCATGAAAATAAACAACTGACTTACTTGAAGATGTGGTGTGATCATTTGAAAATAGCTGATACTCTGTCCATTTAAACACTGTGTATGTATCTTTAGTGAATAGAAAAATCAAATGCAAAAACTTTGAAGCTTGCTAAGCTAAATAAATAGTAAATGTTTATATAATTAAATGTTAATTTGAAGTATTTTTAACAATAGACTTTCTGTTTTTTTTTTTTTTTAAATGAAATGTTTTAATCTGGAACCAAAACCTCAAAAATAATTTCATTTTGTATGCATGTCCAATTTATTAGAAGATATCTAATTTTTTTTTGCAGAAAGTAATGCATTCAAAGTGATAGAACATAAACTGTCAGAGCTAGAAAGGTTCTTTGAAGTCATCTAGTCTAACTGCAAAAATAAATGAGGAAAAAGGCCCAAAAAAGGGCAAGTGGCTTAAGTGCCTTAGGTCATAATGGCAGGGTCAAATCTGGAATTATGTTTGAGGCCTAGTTTGAGGCCTAGTTTGATGCATCAGGCTAACTTCACTGGATCTCTGAATGTACTCCTTGCAGTTCGATTATGGCAACCGAAGACAAATTCTCCTTTTCCCCAGCCTTTTGTGTGTAAGACTTGAATGAATAAGGGAAGTCAATATTGAATAGTAGGTAACAGCCCTACCTAATTGAACTCTCATCATCTTACCTCAACAGTAAGTTCTTATTATTTAAATAATTGGCAAAGGGTTTTTTAAAAATTAATTTATTTTGATTTATCAACAACCACTTCCATAAGCTTTTGAGTTTTAAATTTTTCTCCCCCTCCCTCCATACCTCCTTCCCCAAGATGGTGTACAATCTGATATAGGCTATACATATACATTCCTATTAAACATTTTCACATTAGTCATGTTGTAAGGAAGAATTAGAACCAATAGAGGAACCACCACAAAGAGGAAACAAAGTACAACAGTAGAAGAAAAAAAACAGTATTCTTCAGTCTGCATTCAAAGTCCATAGTTCTTTATTTGGATGTGGATAGCATTTTCCATCATGAGGCCTTTGGAGATGTCTTGGATCCTTGTATTGCTGAGAAGGGTTAAGTCTATCAGTATTAGTCATTGCAGAACGTGGCTTTTACTGTGTACAACATTCTCCTGGTTCTGCTCATTTCACAGCATCAGACCATACAAGTCTTTCCAGGTTTTTCTGAAGTCTGCCTGTTCATCATTTCTTATAGCACAATAGTATTCCTTTACATTCATTTACCACAACTTGTTCAGCCATTCCCCAGTTGATGGGCATCCCCTCAATTTCCAATTCTTTGCCACCACGAAAAGAACTGCTATAAATGTTTTTGTACATGTGGGTCCTTTTCCCATTTGTATGATCTCTTTGGGACACAGCCCTAGAAGTGCTATTGCTGGGTCAAAGAGTATGCACATTTTATAACCCTTTGGGCATAGTTCTAAATTGCACTCCAAAATGGTTGGATCATTTTGCGACTCCAACAATTTATTAAGTTTTATAATTTTTCCACATCTCCAACATTTATCATTTTCCTGTTTTGTCATATTGGCCAATCTGATAGATGTGGTACCTCAGAGTTGTTTTAATTTGCATTTCTCTAATCAATAGTGATTTAGAGCATTTTTTCATATGACTATAGATGGCTTTAATTTCATCTGAGAACTGCTTGTTCATATCTTTTGACCATTTATCAATTGGGGAATGACTTGTATTATAAATGTGACTTAATTCTCTTTATATTTTAGAAATGAGGCCCTTATCAGAGAGACTGGTTGTAAAAATTCCCAATTTTCTACTTTCCTTCTAATCTTGGTTGCATTGGGGCAAAGGGTTTTTTGAGAGTTTTGGTTAGTTTGTTGCTATTTGAGGTGGGATCATGACCATGAAGTGGAGAGAAAATTGTTAATTCAATTCTCCCCTTTTAATGCAATAGTCTCCAAACTTGATGTTTGCAGGGCAGTTAATTGAGAAACATACAAATATTACTGTGTAAATTTATCATCCAAAGCTTTAACTTATGAAATGTCACCTTTCTGGATCAAGAGTATGAATTTAAGCAGCTTGCTCTCTTAAAAAGCTCCCCTAAAGAAGCAAATTTCAGTAGAAAATTGTTACAAAATGAATTTTTCATCTTTATTATTACTAAAAAATTTGGCAATTTCTTTTTTCAGCTTATTCTTTGAAGTACTTTGCTGTCAGAAAGGCAGCATATTTTGCCATGATATGAAAGAGACCTATGTTCTAACCTCTCACAATTTTGCAGTAGTTTGCTTTTAGTGAACTTTCAAGATAAATAAAGTTGATTGTTTCTTTTTAAAATAAGTTTTTTTTTATTGTGAACTTAACAGTCACCAACAGACATTTCAATATGGAAAGAATTGTGTAAGAAGCTGAACTTCAGTTACGTAATACACTTGTTTAAGAAGAAATGTGTGTTAAATTTTATGATGTAATAATAGCATTGCTCGACATGCACCAAGTTGAAACACTGTCTCCACTTGTATTTTTTGATAGATGTGATTGTGGAACAAGTAATGTGTCAGAACCGCAGAGAGGGCCCCTTTTTCCTCCTCAACATCTTCCTGTACTTTTACAGTGTACCTGGACTCTTTGAGAAAGTTGATGCTGTAGTGAAGAGGCTGTGTGGTGCAGTAGGGAGAGCCCTGGATTTGAGGTCAATCACATCACTTCTCTGGCCTTCCATTTTCTCATCCATAAAATGAAGGGGTTGCACTCTGACCTCTGAGGTCTCTTCTGACCCAATTTCATTTCTGTGATTAATACCATGAAAACAATAGTTACCCCTGGGATGAGACAGAGGCTTGGATTGGGAGGAGGAAATTAAGAAATAAACAGTGAAGAATGCAGATGCAAGCTCATTTACTCAAGTCAATTCCAGCTATGGACAAGCTTTCAAATGAAAGTGAGATGTTTAATGTGTACGTGTAGGTAGCATCCTGATGAGGTATATGAATGTGACCTTGGTTTCATAGATTTGAGACCCAAAAGAGGGGGACATCCCTTGAATTACCTTAACTACTTAACCATTTTAGATGTTTTCTTGTAGAAACTTGGGCTCAGTGAGAATAGTGACAAACAGGCCACCTTTTAAAATTAGCATTCAGACCCTGGTTAGGCCCTGACCTGGATTGGATAGTATGAAGTCTGACTGAATTCTCACGCATTACAGAATTTTCGTTAAAACAAAACACCTACATGAAAGATTTGATGTGGTATTAGAAATAGGCCTGCAGAGGGACAAATCTTCCCTAATATCACTTTTCAGCATCTGTAATCAAATGATCACTTTTATATTTCTGCATCCATTTGCAGAGCAAACTAGGAAGGTTTCAGTTTCTTGGTTGATTTGCAAAGGTTTCATTTCCACAGTATCACTTTTTTTTTTTTTTTTCAGTCAGTTGGGGTTAAGTGACTTGCCCTGGGTCACGTAGCTAGTGTCAAGTGTTTGGTCTGAGGTCGGATTTGAACTCGGGTCCTCCTGACTTCAGGGCCGGTGCTGTATGCACTGAGCCACCTAGCTGCCCCACAGTATCACTACTTTGCACATGATTTGCCAAGCATTGTTTGCGTCATCAATAGCTGTGTGTTATGCCAGAGCTTCTATCAAACTTAGCAAATTCTGTCAGTAACCTTATATGATGCAAATGATCCTTTTTGAAGTCACAGGGTTTTTGAAAAAGTTTATTTTTACTTAAAAGCATCTAGTTCTGGAAAAATCCTTTTGGCAATGTAGTTTGCTTGTTGACTTTCAAGATATTTCAGTTTATCAGATTTCATGCATTGCAGCTAAAGCATTTATATAAAGTGAACGGTGGTCTTTCTCCATTAACAATACCTGTGAATCCCAATAGTATAGGGGATTTTTTTTGACTGGACTTTTAAATTTTATGTTTATGCTAATTATACTGTCTATTGCCTTTGCTTATACTAGTTTTAGCTGCAGCAGTAGACTTAATTCAGACCAATAAAATATTTATTGTGAAGGAACACTTAAGTCCTCATGAATTAGTAGAGAAAATAAAATATTTGAGACATTTGTTGAAACTTTCAAATGATTATAACTATACTTTGTTGTTGTTCAATTGTTTCAGACATATCTAACTCTTTATGACCCCATTTGGCAAAGATACTGGAGTAGTTTGACAATTTTCTTTTCCAGGTCATTTTACAGATGAGGAAACTGAGGCAAACAGTTAAGTCATTTGCCCAGGGTCACACAGCTAGCTAGTTAAGTTTTTAGGTCCAGATTTGGACTCAGTTATTCCCGACTCCAGTCTCCTCACTCTATCCGCTGTTTCACCTAACTGCCCCATAACTATCACTAGGTAATATTAAACATTCAGGCTATTGTTAGGCAATAAATTTAAGATAAATTTATGTTACATTGTTGTAAATTTCAAATGATAGCTTCTTATTTCAATTTTGAATATCTTGAAAATCAGCATATTGTACTTGACCAAAATGAATGACCTCCAGAATTCTAATAGCTAACTTTTAATTAACAGTAACTTTTAATTTCCACACACAGATTGTTTAACTTTGAGTTTACATGCTATATTCAAATGCAACAAGCAACACAGTGACACAATTCTTTTGTCTTGAGCCCATGGTGACTGACATTGGTGCCATTTGCTGCCATTGCCCTGGGCAGA
This sequence comes from Vombatus ursinus, assembly GCF_900497805.2. NCBI lineage: Eukaryota > Metazoa > Chordata > Mammalia > Diprotodontia > Vombatidae > Vombatus > Vombatus ursinus. The sequence continues at coordinate 11,719,961 of NW_020945064.1, read as the reverse complement.
TTGAATGTGAGATGCCACTGCCTCACCTCACATTTGGCCTCATTTGCACATTCCTGCTTTGCTGTCTTAGTCTGCATTAGTCTTGTTCAGTTGACTTTGTTTTGAACTTTATTTTCACTAATAAAAGTGACTGGATTTATGCAGGTGGTAGGCTTGAAAATGGTCAACAAGTGAGACTGATGCATTGAGCTCTCCCTGGATGCATGAGCAGGGATCAGGTGGTCCCCACTGTTTGGGAAAACTACCATATTCTAACTAACACAAATACCTGTTGGTGTGTGTGTGTGTGTGTGTGTGTGTGTGTGTGTGTGTCTGTGTGTGTGTGTGTGTATCTGGAGAAAGCCTGGCTACAAAAGAGAAACCTGTACAAGTGTTACCAGTCCTTTGTAACTGGGGGGCCATTTGTCCACTCGAAATGACTGTTATTCTTTTTTTTTTTTTTAGGCAATTGGGGTTAAGTGACTTGCCCAGGGTCACGCAGCTAGTAAGTGTCAAGTGTTAGATCTGAGGCCACATTTGAACTCAGGTCCTCCTGATGTCGGGGCCGGTGCTGGTGCTCTATCCACTGCACCACCTAACTGCCCTGGCTGTTACTCTTAAATCCTTTATTGCTGTGGATTTTTGCTTGTGGCAATAACCAGACTTGATGTTGACTTTTAAACTGAGTCATTATGCTTGGGGAGGGTACTACTGTATCTGGTGCTGATGTAGTGATCTGTTATAAAACTTCCTGGTTTGCATTACAGATTACTTAATGGAAATTTTAGTCTTTAAGATGTATTTTTTGTTTTTGTTTTTGTTTAGGCAATGGGGTTAAGTGACTTGCCCAGGGTCACACAGCTAGTAAGTGTCAAGTGTTAGATCTGAGGCCGCATTTGAACTCAGGTCCACCTGACTGCAGGGCCGGTGCTCTATCCACTGTGTCACCTAGCTGCCCCTTTAAGATGTATTTTTAAATGATCTCTTTGTAACTCTTGATAACTGAATTTCCTTCTGAATCTAGGACAGTATTAGTGAGTCCCAGACTTCCTGGATTTGGAATTTGAAGACCTGGTTTTGAATCTCAGCTCTGCTACTTATGGTGATGCTAGGTATCTGTTACTTCTCTAGACCTCAGTTTCCTTGTCTGTATAAAGAAGGAGTTGAATTAGATCATCTTTAAAGTCATTTTCAATTCTAAACTTTATGGTTTTTTGAGTACTAACTTTTAATTTTATTTTAGTCCTTTTGAATGGAAAGGTTTCTAAAATCTATTCTATTCTTCCCTATCTTTAGGTTCTATTTAGTGCTTTTAAATTAACCTAATGACTTGAGGTTCTTATTATGAAAATTAACTTACTAAATTGCGCTGTGGTAATGTAGTATCTTATTATGAAAATTAACTTATTGGACTGTGCTATTAGAATACAGTGATGCCCCGAGGGCCTGTTGAGGTGTGTAAAGCTATTTGTTCCTACATTGGCTGCTCCCAATTTTTTTTTTTAATTCTTGCCTTTTTTATAGTTTTTTATAGCACATGCCTCACTGTCAGCCGTCAATTCCCTGTGTTTTTAGGGTATTTGTATTATGCTTGCTTATAGCAGCCCATTCTGATTTACTCCTAATTTTCGTTGGCCCAAGAAACCAGATGACTCACCTTGATTGAATTTTTGGTAAATTAGGATGTGAAGAGGAAGTAAAGTACATGGACTTTGAGCTATCGAATAGATGGCTTCTCTTTCTGTTTCCTGAATCCTGGCTCCATTCCAGGTAATCAAGGGTGCTGGGTTGCTGAGATATGTAGAGGGCAGGCATTAATATTCTAGTAGCTACTCTTTAAAATACAGTGTGCTGAACATTTATCATTTAAAGACATTCGTTAAATTTCTGTGCCACGTATGGAAGATGAGATGTTCTCTTGTGTCCACTGATGAAAATTTGTATTTGCTGCCAGGAGAGAAATTGAGGAAAAGAAGACCTTTATATGATGCTTTATAGTTTGGCAAGAGCTTGACTTTGTTTTGAGCCTTATGACAAGACTCTGAGGGTATGGTCAGTGATCTGCATATTTAATGAGAGAATTGAAGCTTCTGATTGAATTGAGAGGTCTAGTGGTAGGTATGGAATCAGAGACCCTTAGCACTAGAAGGGACCTTAGAGATGGTTTGGTTCAGTCCTCTAAGTTTACACATGAAAACACTGAGGCACAGAGAGTGACTTGGCCAAAGTCATGTGGCTAAAATAAGTGGTAGAGTCAATTATCTTGACTTGATCTCAGCTCTCCTGACTCCAAATCTTATTATTGAAGCAGTTTGGTTTAAAGAAAGGGTAGGGGATCTGGAGTAGGAGGGTCTGGATTCAAATTCTAGGTCTACTTAAACCAACATTTGTTGAATAACTATTATTGAAAGACACAAGTACTAGACTCCGAATAATTGAGGCAAAAAGGGAAAAGGTTCTGTCCTTGTGCATGACCTATGCATTTTGTAAAGGTGGGATCCAGCCGTGCGTTAAGTTTTTACCACGTGCCAGGTATTTTGCTAGTTCCTAGGGTTATGGAGATGTATTGAGGGATAAGGGAAGGGGAAGGAAATAAGCAATTATTAAGCACCTACTATGTACTATGAGCACGAATGTGCTCAGCATTTTACACATATTCTCTTCTTTTGAGCTTCAAAATGACCCTGAAAAGTAGGTGCTATTGCCTCCATTTTATAATTGAGGAAACCGAGGCAGACAGAGATTGAATGACTTGCCCAGGATCACACAGCAAGTAAGTGTCTCAGGCTAAATTTGGACTCACATCTTCTATACTCCAGGCCTACCCCTCTTATCCACTGCACCTCTTAGGAGATGACGTGTATGGATATAAGCATATACAGAAGAAATACAACATGATTTTTTTTTTTGGCAGGTAGCTGGATGAAATTAAGGAAATTAAGGAAAGGTCTTACATTTGAGCTGAATTTTTGAGAAAACTAAGGATTTCTAAAAGGGGAAGGTGAGGGAGGGTATGTACATTAGGAAGGGTGCAGTGAATAACAATTTATGGACTTAGCAAACCACTGGCATTAGGATTTCCTTATGAATGAATGGTAAAGTATTTATTAAGTGGTATGGATACAAATAGAACATAGTTTCTGCTCTCAAGGAGTGCACATCCTTATTTGAAAAGACATGTATAGGAGAGTGCAGCTACAAGGCACATGGCAAGGCCTCAGACTTCTTAGGATATATTGGGTTATCTGCCCCACAGAAGCAGTCCAGCATCATTAGGAAGGTGGCATTGGGTCTAAGGGTCTGAATAGAGAGGGGATTCTGGGTTCCTCCCAGCTAAAGTGGGGAAGGAAAGGAAAAGAGGAAGGGGGCATTGGCAGGGAGTGGATAGGCAGTTTCACTTAGCCTGAGCTCTGTATGGGGGCCTCATGGCCCTAGGAGAAAGGGGAATCTGGCTTGGTATCAGCTGAACTTGGGGACCTCTAGACCTCACCCCCCTTTGTGTCCAGGAGGAGGAAGTGAAATTTAAACAAAGAAAAATATAAAATTATGTACAGAATTCCATTGGTGATTTTAACTACCCTATTGATCCCCTTCTGAACTTCCTTCTGCTCTCCTGTGTATTTTTTCAAAAATGTTCCATTGATGCTTTTTTTTTTATTGCTATTACTCTTCCCCTTTTCTCCTAAATTCCTTCTATAATTTCTCTAACTCCCTCCTATAGGGCAGCTAGGTGGCATAGTAGATGGGGGGAATAGAAGATGCGTCTTCCTGAGTTTGGCCTCAGACACTTACCAGCTATGTGACCCTGGGCAAGTTACTTTACCCTGTTTGCCTCAGTTTCCTTATCTGTAAAATGAGCGGGAGAAGGAAATGGCAAACCACTCTAGTAATTATGCCAAGAAAACCCCAACAAAGAGCGAGACATTGTTGAAAACAACTGAACAACAGAACAGAATTCAAATGAAGTTATGTATGTGTGTGTGACCATCTATTGGGAACTGGTTTGTGCTTGAATGTAGACCCATTGTGAGAGTATGGAAACAATTTGATGACAGATTGAGAAACTCCAAGAACGTGTTGTGTTTAGTTACATGCAGAATTTGATGTTATCACGGCAAGAACACCAAAATCATTATGTGCGTGTTCATGACAGCTTCAGATCCCTGCAAAAACCAACCCACAATACATACACATATGCTTATGGTCATGGAAGGAAAAATATGTTTGTAACATCATTGAGTAATTATTTACTACTTAAGGTGCCAATGAAGAATTTTTAGTGCAAATCTTTTGGATTATTGTCACAAACTTGCAAAGGGTTCATAAATCACCAAATAGGAACCACTTCTTACGGGGTTTAAAAAAAAATGCTTTAGAGGGTAAAATCAGGTCGAGGGGGCAGAAGTCACATTTAGGTTTGACTTAAAAAACTTCCTAACAATGAGTGCTATTCCAAAGTGGACTGGGCCTTCCTTTGGGGGGGAGTGGGTTCCTTCTCAGTGGGGTAGAGGCTAGATGCCCATTTGTCAGCTAAGTTACAGTGGAGCAGGGCCTTTACAGTTATGGATTGGCATAGATGGCTGCTTAGGAGACTTCCAAATCTCTACATAAAGGAACCTTAAAGGCCATTGAATCCCACCACTCATTTGTAGCTCAGGAACCTGAAGCTGAGAGAGGTTAATTGACTTGCCCAAGTTAGTAAATGTCTGAGGCAAGATTTGAACTCAGGTCTTTCTGACTCCAGGGGTAGTTAGATGGCTCAGTGGATAGAGTGCTGGGCCTAGAGTCAGGGAGACCAGAGTTTCAATAGGGCCTCAGACACTCACTATCTATGTAACCCTGGGCAAGTTGCTTCACTTCTGTTTACCTCAATCCACTGGAGAAGGAAATGGCAAACCACCCCATTATCTTTGCCAAGAAAACCCGTAGACAGTATTGGAATGCCGTGGTCTGCAATAATTTCTGACTCCAAGTCCAGTGCTCTATCTACTATGCCATCTGCTTGTCTTCTGGGAATCTTGTTCCCTTCATCCAGCTTTCAGGGGATCTGAGCTCTGGAGAGAGCTTGTCCAGGTACAACCCTGCTTTCCCCCTCCCTTTCCTAACTCACCAGAGTGCTACTGAGGAAAGAATGCTTGATTTAGAGCCGTATTACCAGGTTTCCAGTCCTTGTGATGAGGATGAGATCTAGACCCCAAAAAGGAAAAACCCTGGACTTTCCCACATAGCCAAATCTCTGGCGGTCCCCTGAGGCTATAATCCCATCAACTGGCCTTTCATTGTGCCCAATTCTCGGGTTACCTTTAACCTAGCCTAGCCTTCCACTGCCTTACCTCCCTGTGGTCACTTCCCACCCTTAATCCTATCAAGGCTCCATCCTCTCTTGGTCCAGGTCCCAGGTCTATTGCCTCACAGTCCCCTCAGACTGCTTGGCCACTCCTAGATCCCTCCCAGTTTTTCTGTATGTAAGGTTATAAGGTCCATCCTGTCTCCATTAAGGTGCTTAGATTCTTATAATCTAGCCAATAGATTATTAATGTTCAGACTCCTTAAGAGTCTGCCCAATGTGGAGGATGTTCTAATAAACCTTGTCTTTGACTGAAAGAAGGCTTGGGTCGAATTCTTTTGGTCAGGACCTGTGTGTTGTGATTTTGGGGTTCCAGCACCCCTAAACCCCTAAACCTCAACATTTGCATAACTTTTCTTCTCTGACCTGGACTACGTCACTTTAGTATTGTGGGCCTCAGTTTCTCCTCCATAAAATAAGAGGTTTGGACTAGATAACCTATCCAAATCAATGATTTATGTATGACCTTGATAGGTTATTGGTTTCATTCTCGAATTTGTTTAGTTTACTTTTTAGAAAACAATCAGTTTCTGTTTGGGGAAGATCATATATATAAAGTGGCATGATTCTAAAACCAACCTGGTTTCAGAGATGTTATATCAGTTGGCTAGAAACCTAAGAGATGTCAGTAGTGCCACTGAGCTGTTGGGTTGATGATGTTTCTCCAGTGAGCTTGGAATTTCCCAGAGGATGTTCCATAGCCAGAACAGTGAGGTGTAATGGGCTGTCAGGCATTCTCATAGGATAGGGTGGTATAGTGGTAAGGAGCTGAGCAGTTCATACCCAGGATCTTTCACCTACTGCTTGAGGGACCTTGTAAAAAGCCCATCTTTGGGCTCTTTTTTCCTCAAAGGAGGGTCTAATGTTCTAATTTATTCCTTTTAAGGAAGTCCATTGTTCTTTGGGACATGTTAGTGTGGTGAGTCAATATGCAAGTACAAACTCATTTTGGCAAAGAAGGACCTTAGTTAAGATGAGGCAAGTGTAATAGAAAGAGGACTTTAGTTGAAAGCCTGGCCCTGCTACTTAACAGCCTTGTGACCTTGGGCAAATCACAATCTCCCAACTGGGCCTATTTCTCCATCTGTAAAATGAGGGGGCTAGACTAAGTGAGCTTTCAGGTTGCTTTTGGCTCTATGATCCTGTATATCTTTAAAAGGATGTGAAGATTCTCAAAAGGGGATATAGGGATATGAGGCATCTGAGAGAAATGATTATTAATAAGCAATGATTTAGGGATATCTAGAGTTCCCCCTTTTTTCTCTAGTCCTCATTTCAAAGTTCAGTTTCTTGAATCAGTCTCATTACTGATAATGAGATTGAATTAAGTCTCCTCAATGTTGGTCATACTGATAATGAGATTGAATTAACTCTCCTCAGTCTTGGTCAGATCCCACCCAATTTTAGAGGGAATTTAATCTAAGGTGGGGAAGCCCATTGCTTCTACTCAGATTTGGTGGGGATAAATTCTTTGATTAGATTGCCCAAAGCTGGGGGGGGCGGGGTTCTGAGTGTAGAGATAGTCCAGGGGTGACATGTCACTCTCTCAGCCCCTCATTGGAGGGTGCCCACTTCTCATTGTAATATTCATTTTCTCAATTGTTAACCAATCAGAATTGATTGCCACTCTCTGGACCACCCACTTTTTCAAGGGCATATAAGCCAGGAGCCTATCCCACCATGAGGGTCTTTGGCATTCAAGAGTACCACTGACCTCATTTATTTAAGTGCTACCATTATTAATAAAATGAGTAATTATCCAGAAATTATGTCATGCAAACTTTTTAAATGTCACAATCTGACTCCCAAGATGGATGGGAATCTTTTGCTAACCTTCAACCTCATCTAATTCATGCACAGATCTTCTGTATGTTGAGTATATAGGGACTACCTTCTCACCCACCCTCCCTGAAGGCCAGATGTGTTACCTTTCACACCCTTCCCAGGGCTCTCTGCTACCCTTAAGAGGGTCAGGGGACGTGTAGTATCTGCCATTGACTCAAGCCTCCACTGATTGTGCTTTCTCAATTTTAGGGGGTCCCCCGCACCCCAGTTCCACTTTATCACTTAACAGTCAGATTAGCTTTTACGAAGGACCCATTGTGACCCCATTTGGGGTTTTCTTGGCAAAGATACTGGAGTGGTTTGCCATTTCCTTTTTCAGCTCATTTTACAGATGAGGAAACTGAGGCAAACAGGGTTAAGTGACTTGACCAGGGTCGAATAGCTAGTAAGTGTCTGACGCCAGGTTTGAACTCAGGAAGATGAGTCTTCCTGATTTCAGGCACAGCACTCCATCTACCATACCACCTACCTGCAACACAAATTCATAAGTTGGCTAAATCTGAAAATGTATGCCTTATTTTACACCTATAGTCCATCACTTTTCTGTCAAGAGGTGATAAGCATTCTTCATCGTAGTTCTTCTGGAGCAGAGGTGTCAAACATAGCCTGTAGGCTGCATGTGACCCTAATACCCCTAAATGGCAGAACCATATTAAAACTGGGAAATTTTAAATTGGGAAATATTTAACAAAGTAAATAATAATATAATAGAAGATAATACTATATTTTAAAGGTAAGAAAGCTAAGAAAATATGAAGCCTGTAGGGATCCTTATGTACAGATTAGTGGCCACCATTTCTATTTGAGTCTGACACCACTGCTTTAGAAATATGGCAGCTCATTGCATTGATTAGCATTCTTAAATCTTTCAAAGTCATTTTTCTTTAAAATGTGTAAGTTATTTATGTACCATAGTTTGTTCAACCATTTTCTCAACTGATGGGCACCTCTATAGTTTCCGGTTCTTGGTTATGATGAGAGGCAATGCAGTCAGTATTTTTATACAGCTAGGTCTTTTCCAAACTCTTTTATCTCATTGGGGTATAGATTTAGTATTGATTGGATTAAAGGTGTGCATTGTTTGGTGACTTAATAGGTATAGCTTCAAGTCGCTTTCAGAATTGCTGTATCAATTCACAACTCCACCTGACCTCTTATATCCCCTTCAACAATGATAATTTTCCTCTTTTTGTCATCTTTGCTAATCTGGGTGTGAAGTGGAACCTTAGAGATATTTAATTTACATTTCTTTTATTATTAGTGATTTGGAGTATTTTTTCATATGGTTGTTGACAGTTTGCCTTTCTTCTTTTGAAAACTGCCTGTTCAAATCCTTTGACCATTTATCTATTGAGGAATGACTCTTGGTCTTACTTATTATTTTTTTTTCAGGCAATTGGGGTTAAGTGACTTGTGCAGGGTCACACAGCTAGTACGTATTATGTGTCTGAGGCCGAATTTGAACTCAGGTCCTCCTGACTTCAGGGCCAGTGCTCTATCCACTGCGCCACCTAGCTGCCCGGGTCTTACTTATTTATATCAGTTCTATATCAAACCTTTATCAAAGAAACTTGCAAAGATCCCCCCCCAACTGTTTCCTTTTCAATTTTGCTTATGCCACTTCTTTTCACTTTCTGTAATAAACACTGTCCATTTTATGTCCTGTGATCCTCTCTATCCTTTGTTTGGTTAATACGTTTTCCCCTGTCCACATGGGCAAAAGATGCCTCCTTCCCAGGTCCTCTAATTTATGATGTGACCTTTTTTATCTAGGTCGTATCTCTATGTGGAGCTTATTGTGATGTATGATGTAAAGTTTTGATCCAGACCAGGGGTGCCTAACCTTTTTTGTGTCATGGACTTCTTTGGAAGTCTGGTGAAGTCTCTGTACCCTTTCTCAGAATAATGTTTTTAAATGTGTAAAATAAAATATTACAGGATTGCAAATGAAACAAATTAAATTATAGTCATCAAAATATTATAAAGTGCTTTGTAAACTTCAAAGTCCAGTATAAATGCTAGTTATGGTTTTAATAATAATAGAAGAAAATGTAAGATGCTGACCATCAAAATAACTGTTTGGAAAACAGGTAAAAGAGAGATAGTTTAATAATCATAAGACTCCCTGAAAATCATGAACAAACAAAAATATGGATACCACATTTCTAGAAATAATAAATAAAATATCTGGATCTATTAGAACCAGAGGGCAAAGTGAAAACAGAAAGAATATACCAATCAAAAGAAAAAAATAAAAATTTCCAGGAATGTCATAGATGAAATCCAGAACTTCTAGGTCAAAGGGGAAAAAAAAATATTGTTTAAGTTAGAACAAAACCTTGAAGTCACTAATATAGAGAAAATCTTATGGTATTCAAAAAGGCAAAAGATAAAGGCACAGAACCAGAATAACACCCCATAGAAAACTGAATATAATTCTACAGAGGGAAAAATGGATATTTAACAAATTGGAATACTTTTAAGCATTCTAGATTAAAAAAAACCACAACTGAGTAGAAACTTTGAATTGCAAATATAAGAATCAAGATGAACCTAGAATGCATTTGACCAATGGAAATGTCTAAACAATGATGAATTACATTCTAATTAGGAAATCATAGATTTAGAGGTAGAAAGGACCTTAGGGGCCATGTACTCCAGTCTCTTCGTTTTACAGATGAGGAAATTAAGACTCGGAGCAGTTAAATGACTTGCTTTGGGTCACACAATTAATAAGTGTCAGAAATAGAATTTGAATCCAAGACTTTCTGACTCTAAGTCCAAAACTTTAAAAAAACCATCTCATTTTATAATGTATCTGTTATGTCCCAGGCACTATGCTAGGTCCTGGGGACAGAAAAACACAAATGAAAACAGCCCTTAATCTCAAGGATTTTATATTGGAGAGACAGATAGTGAAAGGAGGGGAAAAGGAGATAATATATAAATTTAGGGTTAGTAATACAATATATATGCTAAGAAACATAAAGTAATGTCTAGGGAGTCTGGTGGGAGAGGAAGGGCTAACAACACACAGGGAGGGGGGCAGCTGTCCTGACTCTAGGCAACCTGTATGACCTTGGGTAAATCACTTCCCCTCTCTTGCCTTCAGAGTCCCTCTAGACTAACTCTTTCATTTTTTTAACTCTAGCTTAGAGGAACCCATAGAGTCAGGAGTACTTCACTAGTCCCATTTTTAGACCCAGTCATATTGTCCTAGACCAGATTCATTGTTAGGAGGGTCTACCATTAATTAGCAGGTTCTGGCTCCCCTTTCTCACGTTCATTGGCACATTAAAACCTCACCAAAAACATCCCGGAGACAAGCTTACTTTTTGGCTCAAGTCTAGAACTTTCCCCAAAGGGAGAATGATTAAAGAGTATTTGTTCAAGGTTCAATATCAATTGGTCATTTATTACTGCAAAGAAAGTAATGATAACCATAAAAAGAATCACAGCATATAGCAGCAGAATGATTAGAATGGAATTCAGTAACGACTTATAACTATTAGTATAATCAGCTGGGAGGGGAATATTTAAGCTTTGTTGGGGCATAAATCAGTTTGCAAGGCTACAAATAAGCCTTTTCCAAATCTCCCTGAATACTCCACTGGCGCAAACCTGCCAGTTAAGCAGACAAACCAGATCAGTCCTTTTTTTTTGGTGGTTATCTTCTCCAACGCTTCTCAGGCTGTCAGTCAATGATGCCTGGGTGAATGTCACTGCTAATGCCAGCTGGTGGGGATGCTGCTGCTGGTGCTGCAACTGCAGACTTCCAGACCTTTCCAAACCCACAAAGTTACCTTCTCAAGGAAATCCCAACAGAAAATAGAGGTGACCCTATTCTGAGTGTAGGTTTACTTAGGCAGGACGTGTTCATGGCCACATGGAGCGAGGGAGAAGATAAAGTTCTCTGCTTTACCCTACCAGACTCTTTGAATGCAGGTCAGAATAGTCCTTATGCTTAGAAGATAGAAAAGAAGACAGAAGTGGAAGGGCAGACAGGTCATTCATTTTGTGTATCCATTGAGTTTCAGATCAGCAGCCAATCAGGGGATTTCCCATTATCACAACCTACAGTAGGGCCTTCAAGCTTGTATGTGGTTGCTGGGAACCAGGATAGCATTTGGACATACTCCACAGAGAGAATGGGAGGAATCTTACTATATAGATAAGGAAAATAAAGTTCTTTTCTGATTTAACATTCTATGTACTGACATGACAAAGACTGGGGGAATCAAATACACTTTTCTAGATTTCCTTCTTATTGCATTTTTATTTTCAAGTGCAACAATTCCAATCTTTAAGATTACAGTTTCAGACTTGAGAAATTAGCAAGTGGGGAGGAGAGAAGAGGCAGAAGAAAGAGCCTTCCTAGCAGATTGAGGATAATCCTCAAGTTTTACAGCACTCATTTTGAATGCCACTAGAGGGCACTCAGAACTAGATTATCTGCAATGCTTTCACACACAGCATCTTAGTTGACAAAGATTCCATCCAGCTCTCTACCTATGGTCCTGGATAGGGATTGCTTTGTCTCATGGGATCTGTGCACCCCACATTTATGGTAGCTATGTGGGGGCAGTGGTCAGAGTGCTGGGACTGGATTCAGGAAGACCTGATCTCCAATTTGACCTCATTTACCAGCTCTGTAATTCTGGGCAAGTCACTTAACCTCTGTTTGCCTCAGTTTCCTCATCTGTAAAATAGGGATAATAATAACATCTATCTCCCAGGGTTTTTGTGAGGATCAAAGGAGATAATATTTGTAATGCATTTAGCACAATGTCTGGCACCTAGTGGATGCTTATTAAATGCTCTTTTTCCTTCCATGACCTTCCATGAAAGGGTATCCACAGTTTAGTGAATTTTCAAAAATTGTAGGTGATTCATATTTAAAACCTTCTAGAGGCAGCTTGTTGTAGTGGATAAAGCATCAGAGTCAGAAGCGTTGAGACTCTAAGAAGACTTCAGGATTACCCTCTGAGCTATCAGCCAGGAAAGCTCTTTCCCCTGCCTCTCTTCTTCACCTTCCCTTCCTCCTACTCCCCCAAATCGGTAATTACTTTTTAAAAAAAATTTTATTTTATTTTTTGGCTAGGCAATGGGGTTAAGTGACTTGCCTAGGGTCACACAGCTAGTAAGTGTTATGTGTCTGAGGTCAGATTTGAACTCAGGTGCTCCAGTGCTCTGGCTGCCCCCAAATTGCTAATTTCTTAAGGCTGAAACTGATCTTTTTTCTTTTTGGCAATTGGGGTTAAGTGATTTTCGCATTGGTCATACAACTAGCAAGTGTCTGAGGCCAGATTTGAACTCAGGTCTTCCTAACTTTTGGCACAGTCCTCTATCCACTGAGCCCCCTCGCTGTCCCATGGAAGGGGGTTTAGAGATCATCTAGTTCAACTGCATCAGTTTATAGGAGAAGAAACCAAGGACCGGTGAAGGGAATGGACTAGAATTAGGGCTAGAACTGAGTTGTATGACTTAATTTAAAGGTTTTGTACCTGAAGGAGAGAGGATTTTCTTTTCTTTTCTTTTTTTTTGTAGTTCATATTCAACAATTGGATAATATTCAGCATGAACCCAAGGAGCTGGCTAACATTCGATCAGCACCTTTGCCTAGTGAAAGGCGAGCCGGAGAAAATAGGTCACAGGCTTGAATTGCAAAGAGCTGGCATGTCATATTTCATCAGGCCACTAGATGGCAGCAAAGCCTCAGGCCATGTTCAGATGTCTTAGGAGTATCCTCATCAGAAACTCCAGGTAGAGAAATTTTTTTTTTTTTTTTTTTTTTTTTTAGTGAGGCAGTTGGGGTTAAGCGACTTGCTCAAGGTCACACAGCTAGTACGTGTCAGGTGTTTGGTCTGAGGCCGGATTTGAACTCAGGTCCTCCTGACTTCAGGGCCGGTGCTCTATCCACTGCACCACCTAGCTGCCCCAAGGTAGAGAAGTCTTAGCAAGGGACTCTGTCATCACCTTCATCTAAGATATTGAAGAAGAAGTAGATCAGTAAAGGCAGAACCAGCTCCATTCCCTTTCTTCTCCTTTTCAGAATGTCTCCAGAGCAAGGTCATGCATAAGCTCTAAGGGAGATAAAGCTTTATCCCCTCTGCAAATGTGAACTCACTTCAGAGGGATTTCATCATTCAGAAAATTCATGCTATTCTTTAAAATTACTTACCGCTTAAGGCTTTGTCAAAGAGTTTTTTGTGCAAACTCCTTGGACCATTGTTGTGAATTGCTGTTACACTATGTTCCCTTGGAATAATAATAGAAATGATCACCTAATTATTTATAAATTGTTTTCAGATACATTCGAAGACTGAAGCCAGGCAGCCAACAAACATTTATTGATGACCTACTATGCAAAGCACTGAAGATACAAAGAAAGGCTCAAGCCAGTCTTGGGTCTCCAGGAATTTCAGGCTAATGGGGAGACAATATGTAAACAATAATGTGCAAACAAGATATCAATTAGATAAATTGGAGGTAATCAGCACTAGGGTGAAGGAGAATTGGGAGAAGCTTCCTGTAGAAGGAGGAATTTTAGCTTAAATGTGAAGGAAGCCTGGACAGGAGCTGAGTCAGAACTGGGAGGGACTTCATGCATTATTTATCACAATTTCTCAAAAAGAACCTTTCACTGCCTGGATGACCTTGGGTAAGTGTCTCATCTGTAAACTGCAATGATAGGATCATGACCGTTGCCCTGCCTCTCTCATAGCCTCATTGTCCAGATTAAATGAGATAAGAGGAAATGGTTAGTAAACTGGAAAGTGAAAGTTGTACACAAATATAAGGGGTGATGATAGTAGCTGAAATGCAGCTCTTTTAAGATTACAAAGTGCATGCATTAATTTATTTAGTTCTCCCAGTAACTCTTTTGATTTGTTTTGTTTTTGCTTTTTGGTTAGGCAATGGGGTTAAGTGACTTGTCCAGGGTCACACAGCTAGTAAGTATTGTGTGTCTGAGGCCATATTTGAACTCAGGTCCTCCTGACTTCGGGGCCGGTGCTCTATCCACTGCGCCACCTAGCTGCCCCTCCCAGTAACTCTTGTAAATTGTTATAAGGGAAGTACTGAAGGTATTATTGACTCTATTTTATAGAAGAGGAAACTGAGGCACAGAGAAGTTAAAACTGGCTAAGAGGGGAAATACCTCCCCTAAGATCATAGAATTAGTGGCAGAGTAGGGACTTGAACCCAGGTCTCCTGACTTTATACTTAGTGCTCTTTTTCAGTCATTTTTTTCCAGTTGTTTTTGACTCTTCATGACCCCACTTGGGATTTTCTTGGCAAAAATACTGGAGTGGTTTGCCATTTCCTTCTCCAGCTCATTTGACAGATGAGGAAACTGAGGAAAACAGGGTGAAGTGACTTGCCCAGGGTCACACAGCTAGTATCTGAGGTCATATTTGAACTCGGGAAGATGAATCATCCTGGCTCCAGGCCTAGCACTCTAACTAGCCACCAAGCTGCTCCACGCTCTTACCATGAGGCCGTGGTGCTTTCCCCCACCAACCCTCCCAAGCCAACACCAGGGAGGTAGGAGAAGATAAAGTCTCTTTGGGGAATCATTCTTTGCCTGATCTTTCCCTTCTTACTCAGACAGCAAGGAATCACAGTTGATAGAGCAATGGACCTGGAGTTAGGAAGATCTGCATTTAAATCCATCCAAACCGTTATTAGTTGTGAGAAACTGAGCTCAGATAAATAACTTAGCCTCTTTGTGCCTCAGTTTACTCATGTGTAAAATGAGGAGGATGATAATAATACCTACCTCCCAGGGCTGTTGTGAGTATTAAGTGAGATAATGTTTGTAAAGTACTTTATAAATGCTAGCTATTATTATTCAGACAGCTCTGGAACTTAGAACAAGATAACTGAATTCTGGAAAAGCAGCAAATTAGGCTTCCATCCATGTATGAAGAAAGGCACCAGATCCCTGCCTTTCAGGAGAAAGTGCTTAATTTTGGGCACTGGTCCCTTTACTGCTTTTCCAGACCAAGGCTACTCAGGAGAAAGAAAACTGAGACCATCAGTATCTCCCCCACACCGAGCTCTTTCCAGTAAGCCAGGGTGTTTCAGTCCTCTCAGTATCTAAACTTTCCATGTTCTCCAGGACATGAGAGGGTAGTCACGCAGCCTCTGTGGTTCTAATGTTTAGTCAACAAATACTTCTTCATCAACCACTATGTGCCGAGCTGAGGAGATATGATTATGTATGGCCTCTGCTCTTCAGGATCTTATAGTCTAGTTGATAAAACATGCTGCATGTATGTGAGCAAGCAGTTGGATACTTCAAAGGATTCATGATCTTGTAACTGGGTACTTAATTCAACTAGTGCAGTTAGCAATCTATCCATGTCTTCTCATTGGTCAAGTCAGTATTTATTGTTGTTCAGTTGTTTCAGTCATGTCTGACTCTTCGTAATCCCATTTTAGGGTTTTCTTGGCAGAGATACTGGAGTGGTTTGCCATTTCCTTCTCCAGCTCCTTTTATATATGAAGAAACTGAGGCAAACTAAGTGACTTACCCAAAGTCACACAGCTAGTAAGTGTGCAAAGCTGGATTTGAACTCAGGAAGATGAGTTTACCTGATTCCAAGACTGATGCTCTATCCACAGCACTACGTAGCTGCCCAAGTATTAATTAAGTGCCTACTATGTGCCATTTAGGTGGCTTAGATTAGATACCTTCTGAGTTGCCTTTTAACTTTGATACTATGATTCTGTTATTCTAATGAATAGACTAGGGGCATTTTCTCATTTATTTTCTTGTTATTATTAAGCCCTTACGCTGACAAGCTCTTTCTTCCACCTTGGAGTCTTATTCAGAAGGTGAGGGGGGATGGTCTCTACCTCCTTGGCCCCAGACACCTGCTCCATTCTAGGAAGTTTGCCAAAACTGCCGCCCACCTCCCCGCCACCTCCCTCCTTTGGTCTGGAGTCTTGTTTCAGGGGGAGACGATTCCTATTACTGATCTAGAGCCCTAAAGATGAGATGTCAGTATCTCTTTTCAGCACATTGCTTCTGGATCTTCTGTTCCCTGTCTTTTCTTTAATTTCAAATGGGACTGTCATAATTGGCTAGGTCTATTGTCTCACAATGTTAAGTTTATATCGTACTCACTGCGTATATTGGTTTTTTGGTTCTGCTTTCTTCATTTTGCATCATTTCATACAAATCTTCCCATTTTTCTCTGAATTCTTTATATGTGCTACTTCTTATGAGGTGGGCTGCACTTGAAGTTAATTTGATATGTAGAAAACTAGCTTCAATAATACCTAACATTGGATGCAATGCACTTCGCAAACTTAAAGGGTTATGTCAGTTATTATTGTTGTTATTATTTTCATCATCATCATCATCACCAGGCCTCCAGTCTGGTGATGACTTTATTCCTTGAATTTTCTACTGAATTCCCACTAAGCTCAAGCAATGTTTATAGAACAATACAAGGGTATGCTAGTAAATTTTTAACAACCAGGCACAGTCTTTGGGTGGGAGAATATATGTACGCAAACTTGTATTTTTAATCTGCATTATTAGCACTTTCATAAGTCTAGAGAATCAATAAAACAATAAACCAAGTCCTGATTTGTACTTGTTGCCAATTTTTGAGATGTAAATGTGTCAACAGAAAATATAATAATTGGTTCTTTCAAGGCAGTTACTCTGGCACACCTTTACCTCTGTTTATAACATTGTTTCCTCAAAATAAGTCTGGAGTAGATAGTGAAAATGTATTTCCTTCATTTTATAGGTGAATCTGAACCCAGAGAGATAAAATGATCTGCCTGAGGTCATACAATTTAGAGGTCTCCAAGCAGGACTGGCTCAGGTCCCCTGATTAATATTCCGTAATGTTCTTTCCATTACCTCGTATTACTTCTTAAGCTGTGTCTGTAGCAAGAATTCAGAGAAGCACAGGAGGACTTACATGAACGGATGGAGTTAAGTAAACAGAACTAAGAAAGCAGTATTCACATTGACTGTGACAGTGGAAATGGAAAGAACAAAAAATGAAATTGAATGCTGTGTAATTATAATGACAAAGATCGGCACAGAGAAGGGTTGAGAAAATGTCATCATTGTTGCTATTGTCATTTTTCTTCTTCTTTTCCTCCTCCTTCTTATTTTGCTCTTTATTCTGCTTCTTCTGCTTCTTCCCATCTTCCTCTTCCTCTTCCTCCAAGGTGGGGGACAATGGGTATAGAATACTGAATATACTGTCAGACTTAGCTCATTGTCGGTTAGTTTTGTTGAGCTGCTTTTTTTTTCTTTCTTTTTTACTCTATCAAAAGGGAAGGCTTACTGGGTAGAGCATGGGGGGAGATGTACTTGGAAATGGAGGCGATTTAAAATATTTAAAACCCTAGAAATCTATAGATCATTAGAAAGACTCTGGGAGTCATCTAGCCCAACTCCTCCATTGTACAGATGAGGAAACTGAGGCTCAGAGAGGATAAGTGACTTTCCCAAGGTCAAACAACAAACTATAGGCAGAGCTAGGACTAAAACCCCAGTCTCTTTGAATCTTGTTAACTCTTCTTTTCATTAGAGCATGCTGCCTGGCGCCCTTTACAAAAAAAAACTTTTTTCACACTCCTTTTTTAAAATAAAAATTTAATTTATTTATTTATTTATTTATTTATTTTTTGCAAGTACTGATTTTCTCTGCCTCCTGCCCTATCACCCCCCCAAAAGAAAAAAATGTAACAAATATGCATAGATAAACAAAACAAATTCCCTTTTTGGCCATTCCTAAAATTCCTTTTAAAATCGGTTTCAATGTACAAAAACTTGACCTATACATAACTTTTTGTTTTTTGCTTGTCTATTTCTTCCTTTGCTCATTTCACAAAGGAAGGAAACAAGCATTTATATAGCACCTATTGTGTGCCAGACACTTCTAAGTGCTTCACAAATGTCTCATTTGATCTTCATAACAAGCCTTTGAGGTAGGTGCTGTTAAGAGCCTTCATTTTACAGAGGTAGAAAGGGTGGCTGGGTGGCACAGAGAACAGAGCACAGGGCCTGGAGTCAGGAAGACCTGAGTTCAAATCTGACCTCAAACACTTAACTAGCTGTGTGATTCCTGGGCAAGTCACTTATCTCTGTTTGCCTCAGTTTCCTCATCTGTAAAATGAGCTGGAGAAGAAAATGGCAACCCCCTCCAGGATCTTTGCCAAGAAAATTTCAAATGGGGTCACCAAGAGTCGAACACGACTGAAAAAAACACCACCACCAAGGTAGAAGAGAAGGCTCAGAATGTCAGCACCTGTCAAAGCAAGGGATCTAAAATCCCAAAGGTAATATATATCTGTTGGAAAGGCAGCATGGAAACCTGGATTTGAATTTTGGGTCTGCAGCTTACTAACTATGCTGTTTTCACTGAGCCTCAACGTTCTTTTTCTGTGAAATGGGGTTAATCATACCTACCTTGTCTATTTCAGAAGGTTCTTGTGGGAATCAAATAAGTTCCTTCCTCTGCAGTGCTTTGCTTTAGGGTTTCTTTCTTTTTTTTTTTAATATTCTTTTTGCTTTTTAAAAAAGTACTAAAACTTAAATATACAATAAAAGAAAAAGAAACATTATAAACTTAAATACTGAAACTTAAATACCAAATAAAAAAAGGAAAAAAAAGCTTGTCACGTGCACAGCATACTATGAGAGGATTCAAAATAATATAGCAATAAGTTTCCATTTCAAGAAAACATATAATAAATACTATGCATTGAGAGCTGTCTATCTTTTCTTTGCTTCCTTGTTAGTTTTCTTTTGTTCTCTGCTGTGTACTTTTTACTTTGTTCTTTTTTCTCCCCCCACCCCCCAGGCTATAATTAAGTGAGGATTTATTTATGTATAGATATATAGATAAATAGATACACATATACATATATACATACATAATATATAGACATATACTTTCCCTAAGAAATTCTACTTCTGATCTTTGTTTTTATGTGTGTACTTTCTCTCTGCTTTAAGGTTTCTTAAAGCATTATCTCAACTATTGCCTTTGCCTTATTGGGTTTGGACTTTTATGACCCAATCTTTAGAGACAGGGGGTGGAATCTTCCCAAAGCAGAAAAGTGAAAGGAAGCGTTTTCTTCCCAGGCTGATTTAGCATCAACCCTGGAGCGGGAAGATCAGAGACTTGGAAACACAGCTCCTTGGCTGAGTGAGGGAGGGAAGCTGAGAGTGGCAGCTGCACAGGCAGCCGGAGGCTTCAGACATATGGTGAGCCATATTTATCTTAAGGAGGGTTACAGAGAGCAGGCATCCTGGCAGGGAAAGAGGAACAGGAAAAACACAGAACGGGTTGAGCAATATTACACCAAGTCCAGATTGGGGCCAGGGGAACCACAAAGCACCATTCTCATGGAAGCAACAGTCATCCATCCTTTGGGGGACAGCTGGCCTTGTGGGAAAGGAAGGAGCAGGAAGCCATCCAAACAGAGTGGTCAAAGGAACAAGTTCTGGAAGAGACATTAGGGATCAGATAAACCAATCCTTTCATTTTTACAATGGGGGATACTGAGGTCCAGAGAGTAGGAAATGGCCTGATGAAGGTCACATAGGTGGAAAGTGGCAGAGAAGGATTTGAACCTAGGACTTCTGATACCACATTTAGTGATCTTTCCTCTGCTGATCTCATTGACTAGATGAGGATTTGAGGGGTGCTAAAGGATCCAGCTTCCTTATCTCTAGAATGAAGAGGTTTGACTAAGTAACCTCTACTTTCCTTTAGAATTCAGAACCTATTGTCCAGTAGCCCATGAAAGGACTTTCCCATAGCAACATAGCAAGTAGATGGAGGGGCCTGGATTTGAAGCAAGAACTCTGGATTCTAATAAATGATAATGACGATGATGGGTAGCAGCATGGAATAATGGAAAGGCAGTGGGCCTTGGAGTCAGGGAGACCTGGCACCAAAGTCCTACCTCTGATGCGTATAGGCTGAGAGTCTCTAGGAAAGTCACTTAACGTCTCTGTGCTCCTAGACTTTATTCTAATAAGAATAGCTATAGTGTGTATATGGCACTTTAAGGTTTGCTAAACATTCTGCATATGTCCTCTCCTTTGGTCTTCCCAACAACCTTGTGAGGTAGGAGGTATTCTCCCTATTTTAAAGATGGGGAAATTGAGGCTCATGGAGCTTAAATGACTTGCCCAAAGTCACACAGCTAAGCGAGTGAATTGAGGTCTTCCTGACTCCAAGATGAGTGCTCTATACTCTAGGCCACCTGATGGCCTCAAGTTCAATGACTAAATTGAAGAAAAGTTGCCAAACTGGATTGGTAGAGAGAGTTTGCTCACCAGGGATTTCCTGCACCTATGAAAACATAGGTCTAAACCAAGAAAGCTTTCAAATCTTACATGTACATAGCTTTTATCTTTTAAAAAATATTTTTCTCCCAATAACTCTATGATATAGATAGTAGAACACAGAATGTCAGAAGCTAGAAGGGATCTTAGGGGTAGAAATCAGTAGAGTTGGAAGGAACCTTAGAGCAAAGAACATTAGAGCTAGAAGAGACTCTAGAACATAGAATGTCAGAACTGAAAGGGATCTCGGGGCAAAGAACATTATAGCTGGAAGAGACTCTAGAATGTAGAATGTCAGAGCTGAAAGGGACCTCAGGGCAAAGAATGTCAGAGCTGGGAGAGACTCTGGAACATAGAATGTCAGAGCTGAAAGGAACCCCAGGGCAAAGAATGTCAGAGCTGGGAGAGACTCTGGAACATAGAATGTCAGAGCTGAAAGGGACCTTAGGGCAAAGAATGTCAGAGCTGGAAGAGACTCTGGAACATAGAATGTCAGAGCTGAAAGGTTCTTAGAATACAGATTATCAGAACTGGAAGGGACCTTAAAGTAAAGAAGGTTAAAGCTGCCAGGCAACTTGGAACCTAGAATGTTAAAGCCTGAAGGAAACTTAGAACACAGAATTGAAGAGCTGGACAGGACCTTAAAACGCAGAATGTGAAGCCTGGAAGGGCTCTTAGAAAGCAGAATGTCAGAGCTCAAAGGGATCTGAAAGCACAGGATATCAGAAGGGACCCCTCAGAAATTCTGGTCACAAACCATCATTTCACATGTGGTAGAACTGAGGTCTAGAGGGAGAGTAAGGACTCATCCACAGGGAAGTGTCAGTAGTGAAGCCAGACCCTGGGTCCTAGTAATTCCCAGGGCAGAACCACATGAGGACTCAGGTGTGCAGACCTCTGGCTCCACCCTCTTCTTCCCATCACATCACGAGAGCAGATGGGGCAGGGGACTTCGAGTTCCCCAGAACCTGTTCTCTGGAAGTAGCCATATGTCAGGAGTGGCAGCTCGATCTGAACTGAGGCTTTTCCATTACGAAGCTGTGACCTGAGAAGGAGCAGAAACTTTGGCAGGCTGTCCGTGGGGAAGGAGACATTAGCCAGGGCTGGAATACCTGTGCATTTCTTGGCCAGATCCCGACTGTGGAGAAGAGCCAGTAAGGCCTGCTTCCTGTGTCCTGTTTGCTCTCACTTTGACCCAGTGGAATGAAGGTGATGGTTTAACTCATGAGTTCATTTCGGGGTGCTGGGGGTGGGGGTGGGGTGAGGAAGCATGGGTTCATTTGGCCACGTCTCTTCCCCTTTGCTATGGGGCTTGGGGAATCATAGAGTCAGTCAGTCGGTCAATAGTAATATTAATAATGAAGGTTAATAGTATTCATAATAATAAGTGCCTACCAGGTAACAGGCACTGTGCTAAGTGCTGGGGATACAGATACAAAGAAAGGCAAGAGCCAGTCCTGCTTTCAGGGAGCTCCCAGTCTTATACGGGAGATAACATGCAATCAGCTATACACAAATAAGCTATGTACATGATAAATTGGAAGTGCTCAGCAAAGGGTAGGCGTTAGCATTAAGGAGAACCAGGAAAGGACCCTAGAGACTGTTTGGTACAATTCTTCCCCTTCCCCTTTCTACATTTTTGCAGCAAAGGGAAGTGACTTGGTTAAGGTCACACAACTAATGACAGAACTGGGTTTAATCTAGCTCTCCCCAGGCATTAATCAAACATCTATCACACACGACAACAACAGCAATAACTCCTTATATTTATGTGTCTGATCTCATTTGAGCCTTACAACAACCTTGTGATATGGGCACTGTTGTTATCCTTCAATTCTGCTGTTGAAGAAACTGAGGTAGAGGTTAAGTGACTTGCCCAGGGTCACACAGCTAGTAGTATCTGAGGCCAGATTTGAGCTCAGGTCTTCCTTCCTATCTCTAGGTCCAGTGCTTTATCTACTGAATCACCTAGCTGCTTCAAGTTACTCACTCAGGGTCATGCAGTGTTACTGACAATTAGGATCTGGAGCTCAGGCAGTTGTGTTCTGGTAGATGTTTAACAACTGGATATCCAAGAAAAAAAAAAGAAGTATGCACGACACACTTTTAAGTTTAATCAGCATTATTAATATTTTTTCTATCACTTTCTTAAGTCTAGACAATCAACAAAACAATAAATCAAGTCTTGATTTGTAGCACTTGACAATTTCTGAAGTATAAATACACTGAAAATTTTACAATCTGCTCACAAACCGGTTTAAGCTAGTTCCAGCACAACTCTTAACATAAATCTCCTAACTCCTCAGTCCAGGGCTCTGCCTACTACTCTTTGGTGTCTTCTAGATTTCTCTGTGTTTTCCAGTTAGTATTTATTTAGAGTCAATGTGGCAGAGAACCAAAACCTTTGAAGGTGATAAAGGTTTGTAGGTTAATTAGCTAATTGCCTTCTGTTGGAAGTGGTTCTCAAAAGTGCCAATAAAAGAAAGAATGAAAAAGCATTTGATAGGCATTTATTTAATGCCTAACAGTACAAAGGGCTGTGTGGAGCTCTGTGGAGGCAAACAGAAATTCAAGACAGCCTCTTTTCTCCTGGAGCTCGAATTTTAATGGGAGAAACAATACATATGGGACATGTCAACTGCAAGTTGGATGGAAAAGCCCAGTGAGCCTTGGGGTATATTGGCAGAGTGGATGGTAATGCATCTTCTTTAATGCCATTTCTATTGATAAAAAACAAGATCAACGGAACAATTTGTTGGTGCTGAGGAATATGGTGGTGAGAATGATACTTTCTGGGTCCTCAGCAGCCAGAGCTGCTGGCAATGAGAAGGGTGAAGCATCTGCAGAAGCATTTGCCATGTTTTGTCTCCTCTGGATGATGGCTTTGTGCCAGACTGGAGGCTAGAGGTAGCTAGGTGGTGCAGTGGATAGAGAACCAGGCCTGGAGTTAGGAGGAGCAGAGTTCAAATCTGGCCTCAGATACTTACTAGATGTGTGACCCCGGGCAAGTCACTTACCCCTGTTTGCCTCAGTTTCCCATCTGTCAAATGAGTTGGAGAAGGAAATGGCAAGCCACTCCAGTATCTTTGCCAGGAAAACCCCAAATGGGGTCACCAAGAGTTGGACACAACTGAAAATGAGCAAACAACAAGAGAGGTAGGGGATGCTGCTCTATCTGGGGCTCTTGGGTTGACTTTGGGCTGTCAGTTTGTGTGGGTGGTGGAGATAGTAGACCCTTTCAACTCAAGAGCTGCTTCCGTCAATGAAGGTGGCAGGGCCTCAGCTGGAAGCAGGGTGGGTGCTGTCGGGTGGCAAGGGAGGGCTTTTCTTGGGACTAGCTATTGGCTCAATGATCTGAAGGAATAAGTGGAAAGTGTCGTGTTGGGGTTACCAAGCAAAACCCACTCTCCTTACTGGAAAACTGGGAAACCGGCAATTGTCAAAAACAATCATTCCAACAAGCTCGATTCCTTCTTTAAAATCAATATTTTATAAAGTTTTATTGAAATCTTTTGTTTTTGTGCTAGTCATGTTTCACAAACTCTGTCTTCTAAAAAAGAAAAGTTACATTAATTATTATTTTCCCCCCTGAAAATCAAGTCTAAATGGGAGCTTTAAATCAGTTCACTGAAAACTTTTGACAGACTCTCTTTTCTTCCATATTGCATTTTTCTTTCTTTCTCTTTCTTTTTTCTTTTCTTTCCTTCTTTCTTTCTTTCTTTCTTCCTCCCTTCTTTCTTTCTTTTTCTCTTCCTTCCTTCCTTCTTTCTTTCTTTTCCTTCCTTCCTTCTTTCTTTCTTTTCCTTCCTTCCTTCCTTCTTCTTTCTTTCTCTTTCTTTCCTTCTTTCCTTCTTTCCTCCTTTCCTCCTTTCTTCCTTTCTTCCTTCCTTCCTTCCTTCCTTCTTTCTTTCTTTCCTTCTTTCCTTCTTTCCTCCTTTCCTCCTTTCCTCCTTTCCTCCTTTCCTCCTTTCTTCCTTTCTTCCTTCCTTCCTTCCTTTCTTCCTTTCTTCCTTCCTTCCTTCCTTCCTTCCTTTCTTCTGGATAACCATCTGTAAGGGTTGCTTGGTGGGGCCGTATGTTGAGCCAAAAGACCTCTGACACTATTCTGCACGCTACCTATTGAATCAAGGTGGATTCCAATTGGGGGTGGGGTGGGAGGGGGAGTCTGAGTGAGAAAGCCCCACTTGGGAGAATGGGGGCCTTCCTAGGTTTTCCCTTCTTGGCAGATAGAGTTGAGAGGAAGGGTAAGGTGCTGTGTTCCGGTACACTCTGTCAGCCTGTTCTGCCTTTGAGGCGAAGCAGCCTCTCAGCGTTGTAAACATGTGAGGCTCTCAAGAAAGTGTTCGTGGTGAATGGCAGCATGGTCTGGAAGGGGGAGGAGAGAGGGCGGCCCCCGAGCAGACCCAGCCAACCGTAGCAATGCCTCTGTGTCCCTGTACCTGAATCACACGTCCATCTGGCTTGGGGAGAAAACCTTCTGCCTTTTCAAGTTCCAGAGACAGCTTGGTGTAGGCTGCAGGGCCCGGAGAGCTGGAGCCAGCTAGTGTGGGCTCAGGAGAGAAGGTTATTACATTTTTAGTGTGAACATTCACAAATCAGCAAAGGCTAAGAATCTGGGCTTGACTCGTTGGTTTATTGATTGTCTAGATGTAAGAAGGTGATGGAGGAGATCTGAATAATGCACATGAAACTTAAAAAGCGGCTTGTTGGACAGCTTGTTGTCATACGTTTGCCAGCATATCCCTGTAGGGGGAAAGGATACTTGCTCCGGAGGATGTGGGTTTGAATCTCAGCTCTGCTACTTGTTGCCTGTGTGACTTTGGGTGAGGTGTTTAATCTCTGTAGGTGTCAGATTCCTTATCCAGAAAATGGATTAAATGATCTCTTAGAGGTACTTTCTAGCTATAAGGTTCCAGGGTAAACTAAGTCCTTGGAAAACTAGTTGGTTCTTAGTTTAATGGCCTCATTTTTTTTTTTTTTGGTGAGACAATCGGGGTTAAGTGACTTGCCCAGGGTCACATAGCTAGTGAGTAGTATCATGTGTCTGAGGCTGAATTTGAACTCAGGTCCTCCTGACTCCAGGGCTGGTACTCTATCCACTGCACTACCTAACTGCCCCAATGGCCTCATTTTTTCAGAAGAAGAAACTGAACCCTGGAAGACAAAATTATTTTGGTACCTGAGATTCAAATCTTGATCATCCTTAGAGATCATCTAGTCATTCACTTTACAGAGGAGAAAACTGAGTCTAGGATTCAAACCCAGATTTTTTGACTACATCCAGGTTTATTGCTCTTTCTGTTTGTAAGCCAGAATGTTTTTTTTTTTTTTTTTTTAGGCAATTGGGGTTAAGTGAGTTGCCCAGAGTCACATGGCTAGTAAGTTCCAAGGGTTTGGTCTGAGGCCGGATTTGAACTCAGGTCCTCCTGACTTCAGGGCTGGTGCTCTATCCATTGCTCCACCTAGCTGCGCCACAGAATGTCTATGTTCCAGGGACCTGTAGCACTGTTGTCCTGATCAAGGTGTTCCCCCAACTCCAGTTGGAATGAAATTTTGTTCCTTTTACCCCCCTTGGGCGATGGAGAGGAAGGGTCTCTACTAACCTGTGTCCCCAAACCTCTTCCAGTTGGGGCTGCAACTATGCTTCATTTAATAATAATTTAATAAATTAATAAATAAACATTTATTAAGCCCCTACTATGTGCCAGGTCCTATGCTAAGCCCTGGGGATACAAAAAAAGACAAAAGATAGTCCCTGCCCTCAAGTAGCTTACAATATACAGACAAATATATACAAAGAAAGCTATACACTATACTCCTTTCGGTACTCCCTCCTGGCTCCTTTTCCTTGAGCCCCTGCTTTGGGGAGCAGGATTAGGGATTGTGTTCTTCCCTGAAGGGTAGGATTCTAGGCTCTACATCTCCCCAGACCTTGCCCCCAAATCACCTCCACCAGGGTCTCTTCTCAGTGAAATCAAGAAAAGGACAAATTTTGTCTTTGGCCTCCTGCCACTTTTTTCAGTGTTCCCTTGCTGCTATCTGTGCCTTGGTCTCTCCCCACCCACTTGGGGAGATGATAAGACCTCCTCCCCTCGTCAACATTCTTTCCATTGCACATCTCCCGTCTGCCTCTACGGATCGTGGGGAGGCATCTTTTTCAGCTCTGACAGGTATTAAAGAAATAATTTGGACTTTGAGCTAGACCTTCCAATCGCTGTGACCCAAAATGTCAAACGAAGTAATGAAATACTTTCAACCACATGGATCTTCATAAAACAAAGCACCCATTCTGTGTCATGCACCCTGCTAAGAACTTTACAAATTTATCTCATCTGAGCCTCACAAGGACAGAGGTGCTATTATTTTCAGAGTATTTCATCTTTTTAATTTCTACTTAGAATGTTAAGAATTATTAGTACAACAGAACATATCTATTCATCAATGGCACTGAGTCGCAAAGTGCCCCTAAACCAGTCACTTAACCTCCTTGAGTCTCCATTTGCTCCACTGTAAAATAAGGATGTAAGACCCGAGTTTAAATGCGGCCTCAGACACTAGCAGTGTGACCCTGGGCAAGTCACTTAACCCATTTGCCTCAGTTTCCTCATCTGTAAAATAATAAACTAGAGAAGAAAATGGCAAACCAATCCAGTGTATTTGCCCAGAAAACCCCAAACGGGGTCACCAAGAGTCAGACGTGACTGAAACAACTGAACAAAAACGATATGCATGTAATTCATAAATAAATAAATACACACATATTGAGGATGTACGCTCAGATAATTTTTAATGATAGGAGCGTGTAGTCAAAAGAACATGGAGACCCTTGCCCTATGCTGGAATGTCCAGGCCCCCCTCCCATATATGCTACTTGTCTTGTATTATTAACATCCCCATTTAACAGATGGGAAACTGAGACTTTGATGATATGACTTGCCCAAGGTTTCAGAGGCTGCAACTAAGAGGCGTAACTGTGGCTGAAACCTAGATTTCAACCCACAGAACAGTGGTCTGCCCTATTCCCCAGAAGCCAGATCTCCTGTTTGCGGGCTGGGGTATTAATGACTAGGACAACATGATGTTATCCCTTTGAGATAACTTGCTGCCCTAGGTTAAAGTATCTCTTCCCCCACTCCCACCACCCCCCAAAAAAACCCCTCCTTCTTAAAATGCAAATGGCTGATGGTGGGAATTTCAGGTTTCTGGGAGATATTTTTGGTTGGAGGGGATTTCCCTGTCCCTCAGACTGCAACTCATAGAGGCCTACCTATTCCATCTTTACATGTAGAGCGGTAGGACATAGTTCCCCTGATTCTACTCTAGAGTATGAGGAGTTTATGAGAGAGTAGCCACACAATCCAGCTTTTTGAAAGGAATTCACAGTTCACAAAACATCAGAGCTATCAGGGTCCTTAGAACACAGGATGTCAGAGCTGGGAGGGCCCTTAGAACACAGGATGTCAGAGATGAGAGGGCCCTTAGAACACAGGATGTCAGAGCTGGGAGGGCCCTTAGAACACAGGATGTCAGAGCTGGGAGGGCCCTTAGAGCACAGGATGTCAGA
>NW_020945064.1:11618385-11691880 GCF_900497805.2 Vombatus ursinus | reverse complement strand
ACAGGATGTCAGAGCTGGGAGGGCCCTTAGAGCACAGGATGTCAGAGATGAGAGGGCCCTTAGAATAGAGAATGACAGAACTTGGAGTGCCCTTAGAACAGAGAATGTTCGAACTTGGAGGACCCTTAGAACATAGAATGTCAGAGCTTTCTCCTTCCAGAGAAGGAAGCTTAATATAGAGAATGTGGTGGAAAGGACTTTGAACACAAAATGTTAGAGGTGGAAATGATTTTAGAACAGAGAATACCATTTTAAGCAACCTCGGATCATGGGATGGTAGGACTAGAAGGGATCAAAGCCACCCCCAAGTCTGATCTCCTCATTTAACAAATGAAGAAACTGAAAAGCCGAAAGATGAGGTGACTTAGAGGTAGGAAGTAGCAGAGGCTAGATTAGAACTCAAGTCCCATAATGTTAGGGTCGGCCCTCCAAGTTCATGGTTCTTCCTATTGTATTATCCTGCTCTGCCCAAGGTCATGTGTTCAGTGTTAGGACCAAGACTAGAACCCAGGTCTTCTGATGCCTAGCCCAGTTCTCTGGACACTAGGAAGGAAGGAAACAAACATTTATTTAGCATATTCTACGTGCCAAGAGCTTTACAAATATTGTCTCATTTGATCCTTATGACAATCCTGGGAGGCAGGTACTATTAATTCCCCTATTTTTACAGTAGAGAAAACTGAGACAAACATTGGTTAAGTGACTTGCCCAAGGTCATAAAGCTAGGAAGTGTCTGAGGCTGGATTTGAACTCAGGTCTTCCTGACTCCAGGCCTGTTGCTCTATCCATTGGGACAGTTAGCTTTTTGAAAACTGACATGTCAAACTCAAATTTTCCCTTAGTATTTTAGTCTATGCAGTGGATCCTGTTACCAAGAAATTGAACCCCAAATTTCCCATTGAATCATGAGATCCCATAGTTAAAACTGCAAGCAATTTTAGAGACTAGTCCAACTGGTCCTTCTGTTTGTTTTACAAATGAAGAAACTGAGGCCCGGAGAGGGAAAGTGACCTACTTGCCCATTATCACACAGGTAATAAGTGAGAGAGCGGAGATTTGAACCCTTCTTATGATTTATAGAATCCGCGAATTGTATTCGCTTTGATGTGAGAACAATAGCAGAGACCAGCTAGGTGGCACCATAGTGCATAGAGGGCCTTGAGTCAGGAAACTCATTTTTCTGAGTTCGAATCCCACCTTTGACACTTAACTAGCTGAGCCATCCTGGGCAAGTCACTTAACTGAGGCCAGCCTCAGTTTCCTCATCCATAAAGTGGGGATAGTAACAGCACCTACCTCCCAGGGTTGTTGTGAGGAGAGCACTTTGCAAACTTTGAAATGCTACTAAATGCAAGTCATTATAAGCTATCACTATTCCCTCGTTGTACAGATGAGGAAATTCCATTCTATCTATTCCAATTCAATCTCAGAAACATTTAATCCCTTTTTTTGTGTAAAGTCCTTGGCAGAAAGGGGGAAATGACTTATCCTGGGTCACACAGAGAGTTAGCAGAACCTGGGACCTTTCTTTGTGACATCCTCATTCAGAATCCACTTTTATAGTCTATTCAACAAAGATAATCAAGCAAGCCCTACCTCCATGCCTCGATTCCTAATCCTAAAGACCGTGGATCCTTTTGACTAGGGAGGTGTTTGGGATAGGTAACCCTTAGTCTTAAATATTAAAGACAAGTTTTTGTCCTTTAAAAACATTTAAAGCTCAGTGGATACCTTATGTACAAGTATATCCTAGGATCATTAAGCTAGAGCTGGAAGGAATCTTAGAATCCATCTAATTCAACCCTTTAATTTTATAGATGAGGAAACTGAGGCCCAGAGAGGTTAAAGGATTTTTTTTTTTTGGTTAGGCAATGGGGTTAAGCAACTTGCCCAAGGTCACACAGCTAATAAGTGTTATGTGTCTGAGGCCGGATTTGAACTCAGGTCCTCCTGAATCCAGGGTCGGTACTCTATCCACTGTGCCACCTCGCTGCCCCAAAGGATTTTCTTAAGGTCACACAGGTCATGAGTGTCAGAAGTGGGGTCTGAACTTCCAAAGCCAGTGTCTTTCTCATTATATGCCACACCCTCTGGGTGAGGGTTTATTAAGCCTTATTAAACATAAGATTGAATCTGGTTTATATTAAACCCTCAAGTGCAAATTCATTCATTTATTCACCATTTACTAAGTGTAGACCATGTGCAAAAAACCGTGAAAGGGCTAGGGGTAAGATACAAACACAGATAACTAGAACCCATGATAGTACTTGGCAGATGCATTAGTGAGACCAAGTGTTGTATGAAAAACTAGGGGCAGCTAGGAGGTGCAGCAGGTAGAACCGTGGCCCTGGAGTCAGGAGAACCTGAGGGCAAATCCAGCCTCAGGCACTTACTAGCTGTGTAACCCTGGGCAAGTCACTAAGTCTCACAGTGTCCCAGCCTACTCCCTGGGACTCCCAATTGCAGAGCAGACATTAATCATCATTGGAAGAAACTTTCCTTATTGGTTTTCCCATTCCCATTCCCAAATCTGAGCCAAAAAAAAAAAAAGTGATGGCTTAGACTTCCTTCTGCCTCCTGTCCTTAATGGTGTCTCCTTATTCAGGCTGTGGGGGATGCAGGTCCTTGACAATCTAATTAATATCTCATGATAGGGATTCTTGGTGTTCGTGAGAACATATAGTATCACATAATATCAAATGAACATGCTTGAACCAAGACCAATGGGGATTCCTTTAGTTTGCTGATCATACCCAAGTGTTTTATTCTACTCTCCCCTCTTTACACACATGTGAGCTGTACATTTTTAGGCCTGTCTTTAACTGTTGTGTGGTTAATCCCTCCCAACTGCAGGAAGCCTAGATATTTATAGGTTTCCCTTTGCATGAAAACTTTGATGATCAAGAGTCAGACAGCCCATGTGTCCTAGCAAGTTGTCCTATCTCCACTGATCATAGGGAATTTTAGTATTTAGAGCTACAAGAAATCTTTATTTTATGGATGAAACTGAGGCTTAGAGAAGGAAATGACTTGCCGTAGGTCACAAAAGTATGTAGCAAAGGCAGGATTTGAATCCAGGTCCTTTGATTCCAAAATCAATGCTCTTTCCTTTATTGCTGTTGTTGAGTCATTTTTCAGTCATGTCCTACTCTTTGTGACCCCATTTGGGGTTTTCTTGGCAAAGATACTGGAGTGGCTTTGCCATTTCCTTCTCCAGTTCATTCGACAGATGAGGAAATTGAGGCAAATAGAGTGAAGCGACTTACCCAGGGTTACACAGCTAGTAAATGTCTGAGACCAGATTTGAACTCATGAAGATGAATCTCCCTGACTCCAGGCCTGACACTATGATGCTACCTAGATGCCCACAGTCATAGTTGGAGTTGGGATTTGCATGATATCCACTATGGAGTGTAGACTGGACAATATAGAGTCACCATTTCTCCAAAAAAACTTATGGGATTTATGTGATGCAGAAATTACCTTCTGGTTGGAACATCCTCCTTTCTTCTCTGCCTATTGGCCTCCAACTCCACCTTCAAGGCCCATGTCAAATCCCATCTCCTCTGGTAAGGTGTGAGTCTCTCTGCTCCGGTCCACCTTCCCCTTAGATGTAAAACTGATCTTCCTACAGCCCAAGTCTGACTATCCCCCTCCTCTTCTCCCCTGCCTTTCAATAGACTCCAGTGGCTCCTTATCCTCTATTTTGACATTCAAAGCCCTTCATAACTCATCCCTCTCCTATCTTTCCAGTCTTCTTATACTTTATTCATTCTAGTAACACTGGCTTCCTTTCTGTTCTTTGCATAGGACACTCTATCTCTATGGATCATCTGGGCATTGCCATTGGCGGTCTTCCAAGCCTGGAATTCTCTCCCTCCTCTCATCTCCTGGGCTGCCTTCAAGTCCCAGCTAAAATTCCACCTTCTATGAGAAGCTGTTTTCTGATTCCTCCTAATACTAGTATCTTCCCTTTTGTTGTTTATCGCTCATTTATTCTGTCTATATCTTGTTTGTTCATTTGCAGGTTGTTTCCTCCATTAGACTGTGAGTTCCTTGAGAACAGGGATTTTTCTTTGCCTTTTGGTCCTTGATCTTCTATTTTGTGTAATAACAGCTCACATTTACATAGCGCTGGTGTAGGTACTCATCGTATCATGCCTGGACTTCTGTGATATCCTTCTGGTTGGCATCCCCATCTCAAGTCTCTCTGCTACAGTCCAATGACTTCTCAATGCAAAAGTCTTTTGCCTTTCTTTGTATCCCTAGCACTTAATGCAGTGCTGGCACATAGTAAGTGCTTAATCAATGACTGATGTCATGAGACATTCTGTAATAGTACAAAGACATCAGCAGTTATCAGCCCACATGCCTAGGGACAGAGGCATTACACCTACTTCTACATTTCTAGAAAATATTAAAAGAATGGTCTATCCTCGCATGCATGAAGGTTATCCTTGATGAAAACATGAGAAGGGAACAGATAGGTCTTCATGTATGACTTTTTTGCAGCAGACCATGTCTTCATAGTCGTATGATTGACTGGGAGATATATGGAATATACAATCTCGTTGTGTCTATTGTTTTGTCGATTTTTAAAAAGCACTTGATTTGGCAGGAAAAAATGTAGTCTTAAAGGTTTTCCTCCAAAAAGGTGTCTCTAACACACAGACAAATCATGCCAAATTTCCTCATGGGTATGATAACTTTGTTCAGTTCTGTGAGGCATGAGAAATGCTCTACCTAGGTGTTTTTCAATGTTATACAGTGTCTACAAAAGAAAGATTTCCACCCATTGGGTTCACATGTGGTTCACAAAATACTCCTTTTTGTAGATATTATGTTAATAGTATTGAGCCCTAGGACGCTGTAACTCTCTTCAGTGAAATATATTATTTTTCAAAAGAGATCAACTTACCCATCCATACTACAAAAACAAAGTGGATCAAAAGCACATGGTGTCCGTATCACATCATGTAGTCACCTGGGAAGCCTATTAAATTAGTGTATCTTTTTATACATTGGACTGATAGTAAATGGACAATGAGTTGGATCAGGGTTTGAATGTAACTCAGTCTTTTCAGTCATGTTTTATTCTTTGTGACCCCATTTGGGTTTTCTTGGCAAAGATACTGCAGTGGTTTGCCATTTGCTTCTCCAGTTCATTTTACAGATGAGGAAACTGAGTCCAATAAGGTTAAATGACTTGCACAGTGTCACGCAGCTAGTGAATGTCTGAGGCCAGATTTGAACTCAGGTCTTCCTGACTCCAGTTCTGGGGCACTCTATCCTCTGTGCCACCTAGCTGAACAGGAAGAGGATATTGAGCTAGATTGGCAAAGCTGTACTGTGCTTTTTTAAACACTCATCTTTTAACCTCAGTATTTTCCTGGTAATGCTATACGACTACAAATCATACAATGTCATAGTCTTGAAAGCAAGCTCAGAATAAAAGATTTTAGAACTGAAGATCATCAAGAAAATTTTTTTTCACATCCCCCCATTTTATATGTAAGACCTCAGATACTATCTTTTCAGCCCCTTCATTTGACATTTAGGGAAACTGAGGTCTGGAGAGAAGTGCCCTACCCAAGGTTATCTGGCAAACTCAGGTCTTCTAACTGAATTGATTACCCTTTCCATGACCAACTGCTGCCTTTTTTTCCCATAAAGGTTCATATTTCATCCTCTTTAATTGCCCATGTAGTGGAAATATTCTTTTTTTTTCAGGATATAATGTCATTCTTAGGTCTGCAAAGATGGAGCAATCAATCACATACTTGCAGGTGCGTTCCTGAGAAGTCAGCTCATCTCAGCCACCCCTTCCAGACAGGTTCATCATTTCACTTCCTCCTCAATGCTCTTCCTTTGACCTTCCTAGCATCAATCACCCTGGACTGATAGTTTACATCTTTCTATAAGCAAGAGTACCTTTGGCTTAATAGACAAAAGAAGGGTTGCAAGGAATTTTACTGCCTAGGACCCTCTAAGTTTACTGAGCAGTTTTGGCTGTAGTTAAAAAAAGAAGATGCCTAATCTCTCTCCTATCCATTTTTAAGCTATGTTTCTTTCAGAGCTGATATCCCTGGACTGTATCTTCTCTCACTTTGTTTATGTGGCTCTGAGGTGGAGTTTTTTCCTGGTCAAATGTAATTTAGCACATATATATCAAAGAAAGGAAATGGGTGGAGAATGCTGGGAACCCAGGATTCTATACACAGCTGATGTTTTGCTACTGTGACCTGATCTGACAGGTTTCCCATCCGCTGTCCTGGGAGGAGGAGAGGATGGGATGGCTTTTTTTTTTCTTTAAAGATGAGGCTCTGGTTGGGAGAATGGAAGATGTATGGTTTTGCTGAGAAATACTCAGAGGTCAAATTGACCCAGCACATTCTTCAGCACACCTACTCAGTTCAGGAAAGGAACAGCATAATTGAATAAGGGGACCAAATGTTTCACAGAATACCGGAATGTCAGATGAAAGGTTGCTAAGAGACTATCTCATCTGACCTTCTTACAGAAGAAAGAAAGCATTCGGATGATTACTTCAGTTATTACAGGGGAAAGAGCGTGGCTGTGAACGCGGAGGCTGTTGTTAATGTTGTTCAGTTGCTTCAGTTGTGTCCGACTCTTGGGGTTTTTTTGGCAAAGATACTGGAGTGGTTTGGCATTGCCTTCTCCTGCTTATTTGACAGATGAGGAAACTGAGGCAGAAAGGGTTAAGTGACTTGCCCAGGGTCACACAGCTAGTAAGTGTCTGAGGCCAGATTTGAACTTAAGTCTTCTTGAATCCAAGGCCGGAGCTCTATCAACTGCACCATTGAGCTGCCCCTAGCATAATATCTTTTGACGTTTCATTGTTTTCATTTCATTTCAAACTCCTTTGCTGTTCATGATTCACTGACAATGTACCTTCCTGCTATTGATAGAAGTGTTGTCTCCTCGATAGAATGTAAGCTTCTTGAAGGCAGGAACTGTTTCCATTTTTTCTCCTTCTTATCCTCAATGCCTCGCATAGTGTTTGGCACATAGTAGGTGCTTGATAAATGTTTGCTTGACCGATAGATATGGAACACACAGAGACACCTATTTTGTGCTACCTGCATCTTAGGATTGTCATTAGACTAGGACTTTGTAATCCTTAAGGCACTGTGGAAATGTGGCATGTGATCACAGTTGGACCAAGTTTCCTCATCTGTAGAATGAGGAGGGTGAACTCAATGTCCTGGAAGGTTTCTTCCTGCTTTGTGTCTGTGACTATGGTCACTATAACCACTATATCATCAATACATCCATTGGGCAAATTCTTATTGAATGGATGCAATATATTCAGGATCCAATTTTCCAAAGTGGTCTGACCTGAATTTATGGTTGCCCAAATCACTTAAGCATCTTGTAGGTGGATGCCATGGTTGTATTGAGACTATGGCGTCTCTAATTAAAACAAAAACGACCAAATAAAAAGCCTTCTGAACAACCTATGTTTCATGTTGGCCTTCACAAATATAGCAGAAGCACTAGGAGGAGGAAGGTCATTCCACTTCTGCTTTCTTCCTTATCGTAAGACAACTTCGTAGTCTTCCAGATTGTGACTCCACAAGGGCCATATTGGATGTCTGAAGTTTATGCTTCAGGCCGGCCATCTATCCCCATATCCCTAGGGCTTCCACTGCTCTTGGTTGAGGACTTAATAGGAAAATTCCTCTGCTCCTTCTTGTTGCTTCATCTTTTTCTTGATCCCTCTTCTAGTCTCCTTCCTTTCTCTATCATCTCTTTTGTTCTTTTTCTTCCTCTTTCTTAATCCGCCCTTTTCTCCTCCTTCCCATTCTTCCTTCCTTATTTCCTTCCTTTTTTCTTTTTCTTCCCTCCTTCCTTCCATCTTTTTTGTAGTTTCCCCTTCTTTCTTTCTTCTCCCTCCTTTCACATTTCTTTCCTTCCTTCTTTCCTGTAGTTTTCCCTTCTTTCTTTCCTCTCTCTCTTTTCACATTTCTTTCCTTCCTTCTTTTCTTCCTTCCATTTTCCTTCTCTCTTCTTTCCTTTCCTCCCTTCCTTTTGGCAGTTTCCCTTCCTCCCTCCTTCCCCTTTCATACTTCCTTCTTTTCTTCCTTCTTTCCCTTCCTTCCTACAGTTTTCCCTTCTTTCTTCCCTCCCTCTCCTTTCATATTTGTTTCTTTCTTTCCATTTGCCTTCCTTTCTACCATTTCCCTTCTCTCTTCCTTTCCTTCCTTCTAGTGGTTTCCCTTCTTTCTTCCCTCTTTCCCCTTTCATATTTCTTTCCTTCCTTCCTGAAGTTTTCCCTTCTCTCCTTCCCTTCCTCCCATTTCATGCCTCCTTCCCCTCCTCTTTCTTTCTTTCCTCTCTCTGCAACAGTGTTTTCCATGTGGGGTGTTGAGTAAACCTTATCTCTCCTATACCCTTAGAGGATCACTTTCATGGACCAGCTCACATCATCCTTTTTCATGAAGTTTTTCCTAACCCCACAACCCATGGCAACCTATCTTTCTCACCTATAATATTAGTCATAGAATTCAGTTTCCATCTCTGGAAGATGAATGGGGCTGGACTAAATTACCTCTAAGGTCACCTCCAGCTCCAAATCCTCTAAATAGATATACTATCATCACAGAAATGATCATCAATACCCAGCTAACTGCAAGACCTGGGTATATTCCTTTTCCTGATAAACATGGTTCTGCTTACTGCAGAAATTCCAAGATGGTCTAGCCAGCAAGCAGCTCTCAGAATAGTTAAGCCCAGCACAACTTTTTGTAATCTTGGGGAAAATGAATCAGTGGATGGGAGGAGGAGAATAAAAGGTTGGGAAGCAGAGGATAGGGAGGACAGAGCAAGGATTAATGAATCTATAGAATTAACTCTTCGTGAAATTGATGGACATATTCAAAAGCAAATTGCTTAGGCTCAGAAAACTCCATGGGAACCTCCAGTCTATCCAGAGAAAGATAAATTATTAACAGTTGATGACTTATCAGAAATGATGCAAGCCTTCCATGGTTCTGCCCAGAGGAAGGGATTCTCCCACAGTCCTAATCTACCCAGAGCCCTTTGCACTGGAGGGAAGCTCCTACAAGCACAACGACCGAACAACAGGCTTAGAATCTTGGGGGCCCGCCCTCCTCAGCCTGTTTTATATAAGAAACAAAATGTGTGTGCATACATCCTAATCCTATTCCTTCTATCTTAATCCTGCATTATAGGAATAAATAATGTGGATGTACTCACATCGGGGAAGTTAGATAGCACACTGGGCTTAGAATCAGGAAGACTCGTCCTCTTTTGAGTTCAAAACTCGCCTCAGACAGTTACTAGCTGTGTGGCCCTGGGCAAGTCACTCAACCCTGTTTACCTCAGTTCCTAATCTGTAAAATGAGATGAAGGAGGAAATGGCAAACCACTCCAGTATCTTTGTCTGAAAGCCCCCCAAGGGTCACAAAGAGTTAGATGTGACTGAAATGACCAAACAATGACAACAACATATATTCACATACATTTGGGGTGTATGGGATATTTAGGACTAGCATCTCTGGTGTGAGGGCTTGCCTATCCCTTTTCAGGGCTGCTCGTCTACCTTTGGTGTCCACCTTCACCCAGATGTCGCCTGCAACTCCAAGAAGCTGTAGCA
Organism: Vombatus ursinus; assembly: GCF_900497805.2. Classification (NCBI taxonomy): domain Eukaryota; kingdom Metazoa; phylum Chordata; class Mammalia; order Diprotodontia; family Vombatidae; genus Vombatus; species Vombatus ursinus. The sequence continues at coordinate 11,682,240 of NW_020945064.1, read as the reverse complement.
TGTGTGGTGGCCACACCCTGATAAACCATTTTGGCGGATGGGCCAAACCCAGCTGAAGATAATGAACAGGTCTCAGACTTGTTGGTAAGTTAGGAAGATGTCTACCCCAAGTACGTGACGACTTCCCCCAGTGAATTGGGTGGATGAGAACAATTTGTTCCAATGGCCAGGAAGGTAGCTTAAGCAGGTGCTGTGGAGCGCTTAGCATTTTTTCCAACATGGAAGACACCAAGGTCTTTCACTGCATCCCAGGCCATCACCAGTCATCCTGACTTTTGTCCTGCCATTGGACTTCAATGACTCTGAAAGAGAGAGTGAGATTGATGACTGTGCAACTCTGCCTCACTTAAATCCAATTCACTCGCTAGTCAAGATGCTACCCCATGATGTCATTGGTCCTCTTCAAATGAAAGACAAACAGCGACTTACATACATATGCATATTGACTGGTAGTGTGGTATCATGGAATGAGCCCCAGATTTGGGGACCTATGTTTGATGCCAGGTCTGTTACTTGCTACCTGTGTGACTTTGAGTCACATTTAGCCTCATTTGGTTCCAGACTCTCACCTGTAAAATGAAGAGATTGGACTAGATGCCTTTTAAGAGCCCTTCTAGCCTTAAGTCTATGATTGTGTGTGTGTTTGTGCATGTGTGTATACACATGTGATGTATGTACATGTATATTTGTATACACACACATACACAAATACACATATGTACTTATAGGGTTTTAAAATATAATACTAGAAGGCTTCCAGTCTTTTAAAATCAGAGTTTTAAAATTGCTGTTATATCTTGTGGATGAAAATTTTATTGGAGAAAATTTTATAATGAACTTTGTAGTGCTAGCATATAGACATTCATTTTTCACACAGGGATTTTTTTTTAAAAGGAATAAAAACATATTAATCTTCTGGGTGCGTTTCATCTTTGTGGTACCTGAAGGTAACAATGACCACTACTGCTAATCTCTAAGTTAACTCTTGCAAAGTCATATGACCTTATACCGAAAAAACCCCAAACCCAAAAACAAAAAACAAACAAAAAAAACGCCTTTTCTTATCCTATGGATCAATAATCTCCCCCATAAGACTAGACTCTATTAACATGGGAAAAAATACCATCTGTACAGAACTATTCCTAGAAACTTAATTCATTTTTTTTCCTGGATAATTTCTTGAAAGATGATGTCTAGGCTCTTTTTTTGATCGTGACTTTCAGATAGTCCAATGATTTTTAAATTCTCTCTCCTGGATCTATTTTCCAGGTCAGTTGTTTTTCCAATGAGATATTTCACATTGTTTTCTAATTTTTCATTCTTTTGGATTTGTTTTACAGTGCCTTGATTTCTCATAAAGTCACTAGCTTCTAATTGCTCTATTCTAATTTTTAAGGAAGTATTTTCTTCAGTAATCTTTTGGACTTCCTTTTCCATTTGTCCAATTCTGCTCTTTAGGGCATTCTTCTCTTCATTGGCTTTTTGGACCTCTTTTGCCATTTGGGTTAGGCTATTTTTTAAGGTGTTATTTTCTTCAGTATTTTTTTGGGTCTCCTTTAGCAAGCTGTTAACTTGCTTTTCATGATTTTCTTGCATCACTCTCATTTCTCTTCCCAGTTTTTCCTCTACTTCTCTTTCTTACTTGCTTCTCAAAATCCCTTTTGAGCTCTTCCAAGGCCTGGGACTGATTCATATTTTTCTTGGGAGTTTTGGATGTAGGAGCTTTGACTTTGTTTTCTTCTTCTGGTTGTATGTTTTGATCTTCTTTGTCACCAAAGTAAGATAATATAGTCTGACTCTTTTTGTGCTGCTTGCTCATGATCCCAACCAATTACTTGAGTTTTAAACTCTTTGTTAAGATAAGAGTCTGCTTCCAATGTGGAGAATGTACTGTCCCAAGCTTCGGGCGTTTGTACAGCTGTTTTCAGAGATACTTCTAGGGACCTGAAAAGTGTCAGTTCTTCCAAGGTGGTATGATAAGGGGTGAGGTGTTTCCTCTCCACCGCCACAACAAGCTCCACCATGCCACCACTCCTCCTCGCCAGCGCTCTTCCTTGCCCCAGGACCGCCCCTCAGAACTGTGACTCAGATCCAAGCACGGGCAAAGCAACACATTCCTGCCTCAGCCCTGGCAAAGAGATCCTTGCAATCTCCCTCTGATCAGCCACTCGATTTCCCCCAGGCTGTGGGCTAGAAGCTCAGGAGGCAGCCATTGCCCCGAGGGCACACTCTGGACTTGCGGCTGAGACCTAGCTTCTCTCTCACCGCAGTCACAGACTTTTCCCACTGACCTTCTAAGTTGCCTTTGGCGTTCAGGGGTTGAGAAGTCTGGAAACCGCCACAGCTGCCTGCGATTCAGTCCTCTGAGGCCTGCTCCAGGGTCGCTCCTCTCCCAGCCCGGCGCGATATACCTTTCTGATCAGCCATCCAGGTTGTCTTGGGCTGGAAATTTGTTTCACTCTTTTTTTTTTGTGGGTTCTGCTGCTTTAGAATTTATTTAGAGTCATTTTTTTATAGGTCTTTGGAGGGGTTTGGGGGAGAGCTCTAGCAAGTCACTGCTTTTCCTCCGCCATCTTGCCTCTGCCCCCCAAAACTTAATTCATAATAGCACAAGAAGCAGCTTATATATCTGATGACTATGGAATGGCTGACTGTGCTGTGGTGTACGGATGTAGTGGGATGGTATTGTACAATAAGGGATGATGAAAACAAGGTATTTAGGGAGAAGTGGGAAGGCTTGTATGAGTCAATGTAGAATCACCTATCCGGATCCTAAACAACAATATATATGTTGGCTATAACTAGTTAAATAAAGATAACTCACATTCATGTAGATCTTTAGTGGGATAGGGATTAGATTTGTGTTTTCATTAATATTGTGAATTCTTTCTACTGATCACTCAATCAATAAACTTTTTTTAAGTGTCTACTATATGCTAGGCATTGTGCTAAATGCTAGGAATCCAAAAAGAGGTAAAAGACGGTCCCTGCCCTCAATGAGCTTATAGTCTAATGGAGAAACACCTTTTCTGCAACTTAGTACAGTGGATAGAGTGTTGGACCTGGAGTCAGTAAGACCTGAGTTTGAGTCCTGCCTCAGATGATGAACAAATCACTGAATGAGAATCTCTTTTTATATATTAAAGATAATAATAACGTTGCTTATGAGGTTGAGATTCCATATGTAAAGTACTATATAAATGTTAGTTATTATTATTAGAGCACTGTTATTATTGCCTAGAGCAATTAGATTACTTGCCCAGGGTCAGAAGAGGGACTGGAACTCAGACCTTTTGTAAATAGAGCTCTAAGTTTTGCAGAACACTTTCATCACAACAATGCTATAAGACAGGTAGTACAAGTAGCTGTGATAAGATGAGAAAGCTGATGTTTAGAAAGGTTAAGTTGTGAACTCAGTTATTCCCTGACAGGCACAGGGTAGATTCTACTCTACCATCCAAAGAAAAAAAGCAGCAGCAGCAGCCACCTCTGAAACTGCCACCAAATCACTTTGAAGAAAAAACATACAAAAAAATTCATAACAGGACATGGAAACAAATAAGATGATTTACTTAAGATATTGTTCAATTTAATGCACATATTTTATTTTATTTTTTAAAAATTATTTATTTATTTTTAGTTTTCAACATTCACTTCCATAAGATTTTGAGCTAAATTTTCTTCCCCTCCCTCTCCTTCTCCTCCCCCCAAGATGATGTGCAGTCTGATATAGGCTGTACTTATACATTCATGTTAAGCATATTTTCCCATTAGTCATGATGTAAAGAACAATTAGAACTAAGGAGGAACCATGAGAATGAAGCAATAAGACAAAACAACAAAGGAAAAGGAGAGCAAATAGTATGCTTTCATCTGCGTTCAGACTCCATAGTTCTTTCTCTGGATGTGGATGGCATTTTCCAACGTGAGTCTTTTGAAGATATCTTAGATCCTTGCATTACTGAGAAGGGCCAAGTCTATCAAAGTCAGTCATCACACAATGTTGCTGTTACTGTGTACAATGTTCTCCTGGTTCTGGTCATTTCACTCTACATCAGTTCATATATATCCAGGTATTTTGAAGTCTGCTTGCTCATCATTTCTTATAGCACAATAGTATTCCATTACATTCATATACCACAACTTGTTAGCCATTCCCCAGTTGATGGGCATCCTCTCAATTTCCAATTCTTTGCCATCACAATAAGAGCTGCTATAAATGTTTTTGTGTATGTGGGTCCTTTTCCCATTCTTATTAATGCACATATTTTAAAACAAAGAATGAGTAATGGAAGTAGGTAAGTGGCTCAGTGGATGGTGCCCTGGACCTTGAGTCAAGGAAACCTGAGTTCAAATCCAGTCTCAGACACTCATTAGCTGTGTAACCCCGGGCAAGTCACTTAACCTCTGTCTGTCTCAGTTTTCTCATCTGTAAAATGAGGACAATAACATTACCTACCTTCCAGGGTTATTGTGAAGATCAAAAGAGATAATATTTGTATAACACTCTGCAAACCTCAAAGTGCTATATAGATACTATATAAATATTAGCTGTTATCATCATGTAAAATAGTTTAAAAAAATTCTTGTTTGTATTTGGTGATGGTTACTAAATGACTACTTTTTTTTTTTTTTACTACAAAGGTTGTTAACAAGTGACACTACCACCTGTGGAGCCCAAATTTAGTGATCTAGGTACATAGGTTGTGCAGAGAAATGGTAGGTATATAGATGGGATTTGCAATGGATAGAGCCCTGGACCTGGAGTCAAGAAGACTCGAATTAAATCCAGCCTCAGACACTTATTGGGTGGCTAAGTGTCACAGTGCATAGAGTACTGGGCTTGGAATCAAGAAGACTTATCTTCATGAGTTCAAATCCAGCCACAGACACTAGCAGTATGACCCTGGGCAAGTCACTTAACCTGTTTGCCTCAGTTTCCTCATTTGTCAAATGAGCTGGAGAAGGAAATGGCAAACCAACTCCAGTATCTTTGCCAAGAAAACCCCCAATGGAGTCACAAAGAATAAGACTGAACAACAAACAACATGTACTCTCACTTGTGGTTCCAAGAAGCTGTAACAGGTGCAGCAGCCATACCCTGGTAAAACCATTTCAGACAGGCTAAACAGGCTAATCCGAGTTGAGGTTAAACAGGTTGAAAACCCATCAGTGAGTTAGGGGGCTGTCCACCCCTAGCTACGTGAAGCCTGCCCTTGGCAGAACTGGTCAATGAGAATAATTTGTTCCAATGGTCATAAAGGCAGCTGAAGCAGGTGCAGTGGAATGCTTAGAGCTTGGTTAGACATCGAAGGCGCCAAGGGCATCCACTGCATCCCAGGCCAATGCCAGTCGCCTTGACTTTTGTCTTGCCACTGGACTTTGATGATTCAGGAAGAGAGAGTAAGGCTGATGACTTTGCAAAACTGTACCTCACTTCAATCCAATTCACCGCAAGTCAAAACATCCATCACCTGTGATGTCATTGGTCCTCTTTGAAAAGGGTGAACAACAGCTTACTATGTTTGGGTACTGTGCTAAGCTTTGAGGATACAAAGAAAGGCAAAAAAACAAAAACAAAAAAAAAACATGGCCCCTGCCCTCATTGAGCTCACAGTCTAATGGTGAGAGGCAACATGCAAATAACTATGTACAAACAAAATCTATAGAGAGTAGATGGAAGGTCATCTCAGAGGAAAGGAGGGGAGATTTGAGGAGAGGGAACTGGGAAAGCCTTCTTGCAGAAGATGGAATTTGAACTGAGTCTTGAAGGAAGCCAGAGAATCCAGGATGTAGAGGTGAAGAGGGAGGGTGTTCCAGGGGGGTAAGCCTGTGTAAAAGCACAGAGATGGGGGATGGGACACCATGTGTGAGGAACGAATAAATCAGTGTAGCAGGATTGTAGGGTTTGTGGGGAGGGGTAAAGTAGCAGAAGACTAGGAAGGTAGGAGGAAGCCAGGGACTGATGGGCTTTAAGTGTCAAAGAGAACAGTATTTTTAATAGATGCTGCCATGTGATATACTAATAATCTCTAAGTTACATGAAATAAAAAGTTTTCAAAATATAGAGACATAGTGGGAAAAATCAAAACCATGTGAAATTAGGATGAAACACACACCTTCTTCCTCTTCCTCTTTGCTGTTGGCTTTGTCCTGAAGGGGCTTTCAGCAAGCCTACAGAAGCTGAGCTCATACTCTTCATTTTATTCAGTTGCAAAAATCATTCTTTTGATCCATTTAGGGGTCAAAGTTTGTAAAACATTAAACAGAAAGAATCATGACAGGATAAGGACTTCTAGTACTCTTTCTATCTGAACTCAAACTAAGGAAAAAGGGAATGAGATCGTAACAATTCAGTCAATAAATGTTTCTCTGTTCAGCTATTTTTCGGTCGTGCCTGACTCTCCGTGACCCCATTTGGGGTTTTCATGGCCAAGGTACTGGAGTGATTTACCATTTCCTTCTTCAGCTCATTTGACAGATGAAGTACTGAGGCAAACAGGATTAAGAGACTTTCTCAGGGTCACACAGCTAATACGTGTCCGAGGCTGGATTTGAACTCATAAAGTGAGTTTTCCTGATTTCAAGCCCAGTGATCCATCCACTGAGCCACCCAGCTGCCTCAATAAGGCAATAAATGAGGCAATTGAAAAGGCAATAGGCAATAAATAAAAATTGTCTCAATACTCAACAAGGAAATAAATGTTGATCAAGCTCCTACTACGTGCCAGGCACTTTGCTAAGCTCTGGGGGTATAAAAACAGGCTAAAGACAATCTTTACCCTTGAGGAGCTTACAATCTAATGGGGATGATGACCAGCAAAGAATAATAATAAGACTAAATTAACCCTGGCTGAGAATGGTCCAGCTAGAAAGAAAAAGCCATCTAACTCTAAAAGAAGTTAGACAGCTAAGGATTTTAGTAAAAATAGGAACTTTGGTGAAGTTACTTTACTTCTTCCCGTTGCTAAAGGTCATGGAGGGGGACGTGCCCTAGTGGTCATCTAGGTTGTGCCTTGGGTTTGAAGAGCTGGCTGGGCTGAGGAAAGCAGGGAGCAGAAAGGAACAGAGATGACAGAGAGGCATGAGGGCTGCAGGGAAGCTTCGAGGTGATCTAGTCCAACCCCTTTGTTTTACAGAGGGGGAAACTGAGGCCTGAGGGGAAAATGATAGGCCTCAGCTTCCATGGTGAAGAAGAAGTCATCAATGTGAACCTGGGTTTCCAGGTGTAGTGTGCCTTCTGCTTCACCAAATCAAAATCATAGACCTTCTGGAACTGGGATGGAGCTGGTCTAATGCTCTCATTTTATGGTTGAGGGACAGACACTTGCCTGAGCATATAGAAAGTGAGGCTGGTGACCTTGCACAGCTCTCCCTCACTCAAATCAAAGTCAATTGCAAGTCATGTCATCATCTCTCCGATGTCATGGTCCTCTTCCAGAATGAAGGACAAACACGAATAGTAACTGTTTCTCTTTTGGCCAGCAACCCCGAGGGTCTTCCCCTCCCAGTTTGATTAAAGGGGCCATCCCTTGACTCACTTCTTTTTCTTTTTTTTTTTTAGTGAGGCAGTTGGGGTTAAATGACTTGCCCAGGGTCACACAGCTAGTAAGTGTCAAGTGTTTGGTCTGAGACCGGATTTGAGCTCAGGTCCTTCTGACTTCAGGGCCGGTGCTCCATCCACTGCACCACCTAGCTCTCCCCCCTTGACTCACTTCTTAAAAAGGTCTATTCACTGAATGGGCATTGCCTCATTCAAAGTGAGAACCTGTTAAAGACTTTAGCTTAAAAGAGCCAGGGTCTCCCACTGCATCCTGGGCCATCTCCAGTCATCCTGATGAATATCTGGTCACTGGACCCAGATGGCCCCGGAGGAGAAAGTGAGGCTGGTGACCTTGCACAGCCCTCCTCACTCAAACCAAAGTCAATTGCAAGTCATGTCATCACCTCCCTGATGTCATGGTCCTCTTCCAGAACAAAGGACAAACACAACAAAGGTGAGACTAGAATATAGGTTTTCAGATTCTTAGTAAACCTTTCTTTTCACTGTGTGGTAAGGAACCAACATTTCTGGTTTGTTTAGGGTTTTTTTTGTTGTTATTTTTGTTTTTAGTTTCAATTTCTATTATTGACTTACTGATTTCTTCTTAGGGCCTTAGTTGGTCCATCCACAAAATGAATAATATGTTGCTATTCTGATTCCAGGGCTCAGGCCAGGTGATTTTCTCTCTCCTCTCTCTCTGTGTCTCTCTCTATCTCTGTCTATTTGTCGTTCTCTGTCTCTCTGTTTCTGTCTCTATCTTTTTCTCCCTTTCTTAGTCTCTTTGTCTTTCTTCCTCCTCCCTCTCTCTTCTCCTTTCCTCTCCTTCTCTCTCTCTCTGTGTCTCTCTCTCTCCCTCCCTCCTTCTCTGTCTTTCTCTCACCACCCTCTCCTCTCTCTGTGTCTCTATTTCTGTCTGTCTATTAGTCTGTCTCCATCTCTCTGTTTCTGTCTGTCTTTCTCTGCCCTCTCAGACTGCCTCTTTCAGTCTCTTTGTCTATCTCTTTCTTCCTCTTCTCTCTGTTTTCCCCTCTCTAACACTTTTATAGTTGTGTGGTCATTTAATCCCTAGCAAAATAGTAGAAATAGAAAGACATTATTCTGCTGTTGAGTTTAGAGATAGTTATCCCTTCCACATCGCAACTCTCCCCATCACTGTTTCGATATAAGAAATTAACTGGGAATTTTTTTGGGAGTTTTGTGGAAGCCGCAGATGACACAGAGCCTATGACCAGATATTTAACCCAAATTCTACAATAAGGTATTGTAAATACCCCATAAAAGAAAAAGAAATAAAAAATCAGACTTCTCTGGTATGAAGGGAGGGTGAAAAAATTTTCTAAGAATTTTCCAGATCACAGGGGCACTGTGCCCCTAACCCCCATGATGTGGAAGGGATATCTCTAGTCATGGTTTTTTTCTTCTCTTCCATGGGAAAATTTTTCCACCTGTTGTCATGCTAGGCACAAACTACAGCGGGTCATAAATTCAGAGTGAGGAGTTACGTCTGTAACTAGGAAGCTCTAGCAGAGCTAAAGGGATCAAGAAGATCAAGTAGAGATGAGAACAAAGAATGAAGCCATAAATGAGGACCAGTTGGACAAACTGATGCATGAACACAACTGGGAAGCACAGTGGCTAGAGCACAGGACTTGGAATTAGGAACATCTGAGTCCAGGACACTTACTAGCTGTGTGACCCTGGGCAAGTCATTTAACCTCAGCTTGCCTCAGTTTCCCCTTCTATAAAATGGGGATAATGATAGCGGCACCCCCCCCCCCCCACCATGGTTGTTGTGAGGCCCAAATGAAACAATATATGTGAAGTGCTTTGCAAACCTTAAAATGCCATATAAATACCAGTTATTATTATTATTGTGGTGATAGCCAAGGTAAACCATAGCTCAGAATCCAGATAGGCATACAAGAACCTGGTGGACAGAAGTACAAGAGGACAGGATCAAGTGGTAAGATTGATGTCCAGGCAAATGGTTAGAATCAAGAGATCCCTAGAAGCTGTATCATGAGGGCACAAGAGAGCACAGACATGAAGCATAAACAACTGGAAATGACCTTGGAGCCTAAGCCAACCCTTTCTTCATCCAAATTCCTCTTCTTTGCTCCTTTCCCCTTCTGACTTCAGAATTTCTATCAGCTGTACCATGAGGGACATGTCAATGTTATTTAATCATCCATTCATTCAGCCAACATCCCTTAAGTTCCATTGATGTCCAGGTAAGACATGGTCCTTGCTGTCCTGGAGCTCATGGTCTAGTAAAAAGGCAGATAATTACAGTATTTCACAGTCAGATCATCTCTTACGGTCCTTGGTTTTAAGATCCCATGATTCTATGAAAGTCACTTGGCCCAGATGTGCCAAGGCCAGCATTTAGCTCAGTGCCTGGCACATAGCAGGCACTTACTAGATGACTATTGACTGCCTGCCTGGGCCATTGACCCTCTTGTGGAGCCCTTGTGCTCACTCATTAGAGAACTCCAGTAGCTTTGGCAACATGGTGGAGGAACCCTGGGCTTGGAGCCATAGGATCTGAACTTGACCCTTGCCTCTTCCTTCTTATGACCTCTATGATTCAGAGCAAACCACTTCACCGTCTCCATCCCCCATTTCCTACCCTGCAAAACAATAGAGTTGAATTGGATGACTTTCCAGCTCTTGATCTTTTGATGTGGCTTTGATCTGAAATTCTGGCTTGGTGGCCTAGTGGAAAGATCTGCCTTGGGGTTCGAAGGTCCGAGTTCTGATGCCGATTCTATCTCTGAGTACTTGTGGACACACACGGGGAATGCTGGCCCAGTCACCCACTGCTTTGCAAGAGTGAGGCTTGCAGGCCCTCGGAGAGGAAACCTGGGAAACCAGGCCAAATGTGCTTTCTCATATTCTTCTTGAGGGGAAGGGAGAAGCACCACGAGAAGTAGCCTTTTCAGCAACTTGAGGACATTTTTTTCCCCCTTCATTTTTTTTCTTTTGCAATTGTGACATGTCTCCATGAAATGGGCCACAGGAAGGAAGGCTTTGTTAGAGAAGTTATTTTCTGCACATCCCTTTATACCCTGGATTTCACAACAGGGGTGAATTTAGGTTGAATTTGAAGGAGTGTAATCACTGGGGCACTAGACCCTTGAAAGCAGCCAGAATTTGGAGTACGCAGACCAGAAAGGAGCAATGAGACCTTGGGTAGCATTTCTCCCATGGTTCCTTATTTTTCCCCAAGGTAGCAGAGATGGGAAATAGGTGGGAAAGTAAGCCTGGCTTTCCTACCTTTAATGGAAGAAGAACCCAAGGCTCACAGACTAGTGTAATATAGGGATATTGGATTTACTCCTTGAACTTGAAACTGGATTCTGCTGCTTATAATCTTGGTCGAATACTTTAGCTTCTCTGGGTGTTAGTTTACTCCTCCATAAAATAGGGGAGAGGGTATGAATGAGACCAGTATCGTTATCTCTATTTACAAATTAGGAAACTGAGTCTCAGAGGGGTTGAATGATTTGTCTAAGGCCAGGAAGCAGTGAAGCCAAATCTCCAACACAGTCCCCTGACATCAAGGTCGCAGATTGACATGGTGTACTAGAATGCCTCCCAATTAGCGTCTGGAAAGGAGCCAGACAGGAAAGGTCAGCCCTAATGAAATTCTGCAGTAGGGAAGTCACCAGCATAGGGGAGGCCTGGAGGAATGCTGGTCCTGACATTGATGCTTCAGCAGCGTGACCCCTTCCCCTTCAGTGAAGGTCAGGGAACTTGAGAGTTTCCTCCACAAAAAACAAAAAACAAAGACATTAACTTTGCTTTTAATAAACACCAAAAGAAAATCATTGGAATTTCCATATACACACACAAGAAAAAAAAGATAGTTATATATGAATCTGCAAATCATTCTGCAAATCAGCTTTTTTTTTTAAAGGTATAAAATAAATCCGTCCTGTTACTTTTATTTTGTTGTCTTTTTGTTGGAGACAATCAGGGTTAAGTGATTTGCTCAGGGTCACACAGCTAATAAGTGTTTGAAGCTGGATTTGAACTCAGGTCCTCTTGCCTCCAAGGTTGGTGCTTGACCTCATCCTGTTATTCTCAAAGCTCTTATGCTGTTTTTGGTCTTCTTTCTGGCTTTCCTTCTGTTTTCTTCTATGCATTTTCTCTAAAATGATTCAATGATTCTGTACACAGTAACAGCAACATTGTGCTGTTAAACCAACTCACAACCAATACTCACATTCACCATACCTAAGAATGTATGCCTTATTCACACTTGAGTCCATCACTTCTCTAGAAGGAGGCAGGAAAATGTTTATTTATTTATTTTTACAATATTGCTGTCGTCCTACTTCTGCTCACTTCATTTGGTATCAGTTCATACAAGTCTTTCCAGGTTTCTCTGAAAATACCCCCTTTGTCATTTCTTATGGCATGATAACATTCCATTTCATTTATATACTATAATTTGTTTATCTATTCCTCAATGAACAGATACCCCCTTAGCTTCCAGTTTTGGGGGCACAAGGATATTGTTGTTGTTGTTGAATTATTTTTCAGTCAGGTCTGACTCTTGGTGACCCCATTTGGGATTTTCTTGGCAAAGATATTGAATTGGTTTGCCATTTCCTTCTCTGGCTCCTTTTACAGATGAGGAAACTGAGGCAAACAGGGTAAAGTGACTTGCCCAGGGTTACGCAGCTATTAAGTGTCTGAGGTTGGATTTGAACTCAGGAAGATGAGTCTTCCTGATTTTGGGCCCTGCACTCCATTTACTATACCACCTAACTGCCCCTCAATGAAATGAGTTGCTATAAATTTTTTTGAACTTATAGGTCCTTTTCCTCTTTAATCTCTTTGGGATATGGACCTTGTAGCAGTATGATGGGGTCACAAGATATACACAGTTTTCTAGTTTTTTTGGGCTTGGTTCCAAATTGTTTTCCAGAAAGGTTAGATCAGATCACAGCTCCACCAATACTGCATTAGCTCTTCCATCTACACAAAGTTTCTTGATAATTGTCATCTTTCTTTTTTGTCATTTTTACTCATCTGATGGCTATGAAGGGTTGTCTAACAGTTTTTAAGTTTACATTTCTCTAAATATTAGTGATTTGGAGCATTTTTTTCATATAGTTGCTGATAGATTGAATTTCTTCCTTTGTGAACTGCTTTTTTATTTTAGTCAAGTCCATTCAAGTCAAGAAACATTTATCAAATGCTTACCTTGAGCTAGGTATCATGCTGGAAATACAAATACAGGCCAAAAGAAAGTTAGTCCTTGACCTCAGGAAGTTTATATCCCAGTGAGAGAAGATGACATATAAAATGGAGCTAAAAAGTGATCAGGAAGGGAAGGAGAGGAGAGAATTGTGGTAGAGTTTACAAATAGAATATCACTTGACCCTCACAACAACGCAGTGAGGTATTAATATCCCCATTTTATAGCTGAGGAAACTGAGGCAGACAGAGGTTAAGTTCAAATCCAACCTCATCCAGGGTCACACAGCTAGTAAGTGTCTGAGGCTGGATTTGAACTCATGAAGATGTTTTCCTGATTTCAAGCACAGTGCTCTATCCACTGAGCCAATTAGCTGCCTCATATTTATTCTTAATTAGTATAAAATTATTTTATTCTTTACTGCTTTGTAGTATAGTTTGAGATCTGGTATTGTAGGTCTCTTCTTTTCTACTTTTAAAATTATTTCCTTGAGATTCTTGTTCTTTTTTCTTATTGGTTATTATTTTTTCTACTTTGATATTACCTTTCTATTATTTTTATTTTTAAAAATATTTTATTAAATATATAATATTCTATCAAAATGTAATATTTCTATACCTTTCTATTTTATTAAATATATACTATTTTATTAAAATGTCATAATTTTTATATACCTTTCTATTATTTTTCTACCTTTAATAGTTTTATTGCTATGATTTTGAATAAGTAATTTAATTTAGGTAATATTGTCAATTTGATTATATTGGCTCATCCTACTTATGAGCCCTTAATATTTTTCCATCTGATCACATCTGTCTTTATTTTGTAAAGAATATCTTGTAGTTGTATTCATATAATTGCCATGTATAGCTTTATAGGTAGACTTCCAAGTATTTTATTACATTTTCTTATCTTAAATGAAATTTTCCTTTCTATTTATTTTTTCTGGGCTTTGCTGGTAATATACAGAAATGAAATGCTGATGATTTGTGTGGATTTATTTCATGTCCTGCTACTTTGCTGAAGTTATTTTTTCAATTAAGTTTTATTTCAATCTCTAAGGTGTTCTAAATATGCCATCATATTATATCTAAAAAGCTATTACTGTTTTTTAATCTTTGTCTCTGATCATCAAATTCTTTTTATTGTCTTATTGCTATAGGTTGTCATTTCTAGAACTATATAAATATAAGTATCAATAATAGAAATACTTGTTTCAGCCCCAATGTTACAGAAAAAATCTCTAGTATTTTTCTATTACACGTAATGCTGCCTCTTGATTTTAGGTAAAAAGTATTTATCCTATTAAGGAAAGGTCCGTTTTTTTTTTGTTCAGTAGTTTCAATTGTGTCTGACTCTTTTTGACCCAATTTTGGAGTTTTCTTGGTAAAGATACTGGATTGGTTTGCCATTTTCTTCTCTAGCTCATTTCAGGGTTAAGTGACTGTCCCAGGGTCACACAGCTAGTAAGGGTCTGAGTCTGGATTTGAGCTCATGAAGATGAGTCTTCTTGATTCCAGGCCTTGCACTCTATCCACTGTACCACCTAGCTGCCCTAAGGTCTTTATTCTTATGCTTTTAATAGAAATAGAGATTGTATTTTGTCAAAAAAGCTTTTTTTAAACATCTGTTGATGTAATAATGTAATTTTTAAAGCAATTTTTGTTAATCTTATTTTTTATAGTTTTTAATATTTAATTTAATTAAATTTTAATATTTAACAAATTCAATATTCCTGGTAATAGTATGTAATCTTTATGATGTGTTGCTATAGCCTCTTAGCTAGTATTTCATTTAACATATCTGCATCAATATTCACATAGATTTGTCTATATCGTGTTATTTACTGTTTGTTTCTCCCTGGTTAGGTATCAGGACCACATTTATATCATAGAAGGTATTTGGCATAGTCACTTCTATGATAGGATCGATATACAGCAAGGTTACTAAATCCCCTAAACAAAGCTTGTCCTTTTCCTAGAAGGCAAAGGAAGCTGTCTTCAAGATTTAATTGACCCAGGGATCTGAGGTCCAAATCTATTGCTACTGACTGTGCGTACTGGTGTCTTGTGTGTGATATGGCATCCTTATCACCTAAGGGCATAAAAGACCCACTGATGTGAAGTTGGGAACTTTCACACTTGGCAGGTGTCCCAAAGCCTTGTGACTCAACACATCTTGTTCCCGTTAAAGAGAAATGTTTCCGTATGGAGATCAGGGTAAGGTACAGAATCTACAATGCTATATTTTTATGGAATATCATTTCTGTGCAATGGCTAAGTAAACCTCCTCTTATCGACTGTTGAATGATGTATGAGTGTCTTATTTCCAAGAAAGACTAAGCTACAAGGGAAATGGGCAGAGTCAACTTCTATTCATATTTTTCAATAGTTTATGTAGTATTGAAATTAATTGTTCTTTTAATGTTTGATAGAATTTACTTTCAAATTCATCTGGTCTTAGGTTGTTTTACTTTGGTAGTTTATTTATGTTTTTTTTCAAGTTCGTCTCCTGAAATTGGGTTACGTTCTTTTGCTTCACAACAAATTTCTCTTGTGAGAGAACAAATTTCTTGTACTGTTATCTGAGTATCCTGTAAATATTTATACATTTCACTTATGTTGTCAGTGGCTTATAATTGGGCAAAATGGTTTCTAATAATTTCCTTTATTCTTTATTTATTGGGAATTCACCTTTTTTTCATTTTTGATGCTGGAAATTTGATTTTCCTCTCTTTAAAAATCCAGACTCACTAATAGTTAGCCAATTCAGTAGTTTATTATTATTATTTTTTGCTTTCAATATTGTTAACTTCTTCTTTGATTTTCAGAATTTTTATTTTGTTGTTTAGTTGGGATTTTTTGATTTGTTGTTTTTCCAGTTTTTAAAAAGTTTAAACTTTAAAACATTTAAAAAGTTGCATGTCTACTTGATTGATCTGTTCTTTTTCTCTTTTGTTGATGAAAGTATTTAGAGATATAAATGTTTCCCTACGAACTACTTTAGCTTCATCCCTGAAGTATTGGTATACTGTCTCATTTTTGTCATTTTCTTTGATGAAATTTCTTTTATTTGTTATTTAACTCATCAATTCTTTGAGATTAAGTTATTTAGTCTTTAACTAATTTTTAATGCTTTCATAAGATGCCTTTTATTGCATATAATTTTTATTGCACTACGTCCGGCAAAAAGATTGTTTAGTATTCCTAATTCTCTTCATTTGTTTGTCACAGCTGAAGAAATAGAGATTTCTTTCTATTCCCATTCAGTATTCACAAGAAATCTACCATACTTCACTTTTTTAAGATTCAAGTCCTAAACTTCTTTCTTGTTTAGCCTTGTCTTAGATTTATCTCATTCTGAAAGGTGATACATCAAGGTCCCTGTATATTATTATTTTATTGTTTATTTCTCCTAGTAAAATGATTGATTTTCACCTTTACTTAGATGCTATACCACTTATTACATATATATTAGGTATTTTGTTAATGTTTGTTCATGGTAGCTTTCAGTATAATGTAATTCCCCCATTTATCTCTTTTACTCATCTATTTCTGCTGATTCCTTGTCTAAGATCATGATTGCTATGCCTGCTTTTTAAAAATTTACATGAGGCTGGATTGATTTTGCTCTAGATTCCTGTTTTGATTCTGTATGAATCTTTATGTTTCAAGTATGTTTCTAGCCAACAGCACATTTGTAATCCATTCTGCTCCCTTCCTCCAGCTTTTGAGTGAATTCTTTCTATTTGAATTTACAATTTATGATTGTGGATTGTTTATTTCCCACCACCCTACTTTCTTATCCTGATTTGTCTCTTCGTCCCCTTTCCCCATTTAGAGAAGGAATGTGCTCAACACTAGTGATTTATAATTGACGTACTACCTTGGTTCCCTGCCCCTTCCCTATGCCCAGTTCCCAATCACAAGTTTCTAACCTTATCTTCCTTTTAATTCCTTTTTCTTGTTTCATCCTCCAAAATTGGAGGTGATTTTGCTTATGACTAATTCTTCATTATTCATCTGCCCCCTGCCCCTTCCCTGTTTCCCTGTTGTGTTTAATGGGTCAAGCTTTTGGATCAAACTCTTTGTATAGGTTAGTGTGTGTTTGACTGTCCTCTGTTTGGTTAAGATGAAAGTGAGGTTCAGGTTTCAGCCACTGCCCTCAATCTCTTCCTCCAGGTTTATACAGTCTTCCTTTTGTGTTCCCAGGTTATGTGGGCTAATAAGTTCCACCTCCTTCCCACCCCCTTTTTTTCTTCACTCTTCTTTCTTTTCTTAAACTCATCAAGCAGGGGTATGTGTACAACGTTTGTCGATATGACCAAAGCCTTTGATAGTGTCAGTCACGAGGGCATGTGGAAGATCATTGCAAAATTTGGTTCTCTGGAGAAGTTCATCAGTATTGTACACTGGTTCCACAACTGCATGCTTGCACGGGTTCTGGATAACGGAGGATGCGCATGCTTTCCCAGTCACCAATGGAGTGAAGTAGACTGTCTGCTTGCTCCCGTGCTTTTTAGCATGAGGTTTTCAGCAACGTCCTCAGATGCCTTCCATGTAGATGCAGATTGCATCAAGGTCAGCTACTGCACTGATGGTAAATTATGTAACTTGAAAAGGCTACAAGCCAAGAAATTTTAAAGTGGAGGGAGAGTTGGTGAGTGACTTTTTTTTGCAGATGATTGTGCACTCAATGCAGCAGCAATTCTCTGCCGCTTATGCTAATTTCAACCTGACAAATAACACCAAAAAACCAGAGATTCCTCACCAACCAGCACTACCGCATCCATACAAGGAGCGATTGATGGAGCAATCTCTCAGCGAATGGAGAGATTTTGAATGCTGTGCATTCACTTACCTTGGCAGTATACCTCCCAGGGATGTATGCATAGATGATGAGGTTAATGCATGCATTGTCAGAACTAGCTCAGCGTTTGGGTGGCTCCAGAGAAAAGTGGGAAAGAAAAGATGTGTTGGCCTGCCTACCAAACTGAAGGTCTACGGAGCCACTGCGCTGACCTCATTGTTGTATGCCTGTGAAACCTGAACAGTATGCCAGCGCTGTGCCAGGAAACTGAATTGCTTTCATTTGAATTGTGTTAGAAAGATTCTGAAGATCACCTGGCAAGATAAAATACTGGACACTGAAGTCATTTCTTGAGCTGAACTGCCAAGCATTCAAACACTACTACAGAAAGCACAACTCTGATGGGCTGGCCACGTTGTTCGAATGCCAAAAGTATATTTGTCTAAACTACTATTTTATGGAGAATTTGTACAAGGCAAGTGCTCACATAGAAGTCAGAAGAGGTGATACAAGAACACTCTCAAGGTCTCTCTGAAGAACTTTGGAATTGATTGTGACACGTGGGAGACACTGGCATAGGACTGCTCTGTGTGGCATGCCCACATCAGAAAAAGTGCTGTGATCTTTGAGCAAAGCAGAATTGAAGTAGCTCAAAAGAAATGCAAGATGTACAAATTTAGAGACATCTCCACTCCAAATGTTCGTGTAGACTATTTGTGCCCAACCTGTGGCACAGCCTTCCGAGCTCATATTGGTCTGATCGGTCACAG
The DNA here is from genome assembly GCF_900497805.2 of Vombatus ursinus. NCBI lineage: Eukaryota > Metazoa > Chordata > Mammalia > Diprotodontia > Vombatidae > Vombatus > Vombatus ursinus. The sequence goes on along the minus strand of NW_020945064.1, from coordinate 11,663,909 downwards.
TCAGACACATTGTACCTTGACTCTAACAGAGTGATGTCATTTTGGTCCTCTTTCAGCACAAAGGACAACAACCATAACCAAACTCATGGAACCATAACAAAATCAATCCCAGCCCTTCTGTTTTATTTAACTACTCCTTTGATCTTTGAAGACATTAGAGTTCATAGGGGACGCTTGTTTCTTCTACAGAGATTAGAATCTAAACAAGTAATTAACATACAGTACGTTTCAATTATTCAGTTAGGCAATTAGGTAGTGCAGTGGATAGAGTGCTGGGTCTGGAGTTAGGAGGACCTGATTTCAAATATAGCCATAGACCCTAGCCATGTGACCCTGGGCAAGTCACTTAATCTGTTTGCCTCAGTTTCTCCAACTATAAAATGGAGATAATAATAGTATCTACCTCATAGTGTTGTTATGAGGATCAAATGAGAAAATAGTTATAAAGCACTTAATACAGTGCTTGGCACATAGTAAGTGCTATATAAAGTTAGCTATTATTAATAATTGCATTCTCCAGCTCATAACTTCCTTGAGTTGAATAGGAAGAGGAGTGCAGATTGGATTGCCTTCAGGAAGGATCTTTGAGGGGAGGAACAGTTTCGGCTTCTATCTTTGCATCCCCAGCACATAACTCAGTGCCTGGCATGTAGCAGGCACTTCATAAGTGCACGTTGACTGACTGATTAAAAAAACCAAAGCCATGCCTTGGGTGGTCAGGAGATTTGGACATGGCGAGTTGCTTAGACAGTGAAGGTCTGAGGGCATGCTTAATTATCAGTTCAACAGTCCCATTAATTTCTTTTTCTTTGTTTTTTCTTTTCTTTTCTTTTTTTTTTAGGCAATTGGGGTTAAGCGACTTGCCCAGGGTCACACAACTAGTGTCGAGTGTTTGGTCTGAAGTCAAATTTGAACTCAGGTCCTCCTGACTTCTGGGCTGGTGCTCTATCCACTGCAACACCTAGCTGCCCCCCATTAATTCTTTAACTCTTTTTTTTGGGGGGGGGAGTATAAGAGCATAATGTGTTACATAAGATGTTTTCTCTTTTCTGTCTTTGTGTGAGCCTTTGGATATTTTAACCATTTTGGTGTCTTAACCATTTTACATGGAGGAAATAGCTATCTTTTACTTTATATCTTCATTGTATGTTGAGTACTTTCTCTAGAAGGGTCTCTTACGCATATTTTGGGGAGGCCCTACACATGATTCCTATCTAAGCTTTGTTTTACAGATTTCCTTTAAATTCTATTCAAGGCTATGGCCAAAGAGCCAGAATGTGAGAGAGGAATGTGTCCTCAGGAGCATGCTCAGAAATATTTAACAATTGGTTCTGGGAAAAAAAAAAAAGTACATGCATTTGAATGTTTAATCTGCACCATTTTTTCTGCTACTTTCTTGAGTCTAGAACAGTGGTGGGGAACCTGTGGACTCAAGTGGGGCCCTTTGACTGAATCCAAACTTCACAGAACAAATTTTTTTATTAAGGGGATTTTTTAATTTTTAATTTTTATTTTACTAAGGGATCTAGACTCTAGATAATTATAATGAAGCCCTGGTTTGTAACATTAACTGATTTCCAGAGTGAAAATACTACCATTGAAAATTTTACAATCTGCCCTTGGGAGCCAGTTCAAGCTGGCTCCTGCACACCCCCGTTTGCCCCCTTTTTGGGGGTTAGGCCCTCCCCCAGGATAAATCAGGGTCCATGTTCATCTGAGCCCCTTGGTGTTAGGGGAACCCCTGGGCCTTGTGTCCCAAATCCTTTGGCTGTCATTCACACCTTCTCCAGGCAGCTAGCTGTTCATCCCTTTTTCAGTTCTCCTGGTATTTGTATTCTCTCTGCATCACAGAATCCCCCCTTTCCTTCAGAATACAGTTTAAACATCACCTTCTATATAAAACTTTTACTGATGCCTTCAACTGTTACTGCCTTTTCCCATAATTACTTTGCATTTCACTCACTTGTATTTATTTTATTTAAACTTATTCTGTGTATACTTTTTATGTACCTGTCTCCTCTGAATAAAATCTAAGCTCTTATAGAGTCAAGATTGCTTCATTATTTGTATTTACATCCCTAGTGCCTAACATAGTGCCTGGCACATAGTAGGTGCTTAATAAATACTTGTTGATTGATTGCATTGATTAAAAAAAATTCAACAACATTTGTCAGGTTCCTACTAAGAAGCTACCAAAGTTAGAGGTGTGAGGGGAGGACACTGGTAGATGCAGGTTCACTGCCCGCAGGATAAAATGATCACTGATAGACTGAGAAGGAGGATGGAGAGGAGCCAGGTGGGGCTAGGCCAGCAAGGAGCTCACCTGGTCTGCAGCTGTTGGGAAGAGGAAGTGTGCCATCTGGTAGCTTCCTGTTTTAACTATTCTTGTTAACTAGTTACTAAATTCAGTTTTTTTTCTATACTGCTAAAGGAGGTCAAGTCCTATTGAAATGTAAATATAAAATTTTAAAAATTATATAATCTTTAAAAATCATTACTTAAAATTCTTGTAGCCTTTAAAATTTGATATCCTGGAGTAAAACTCTGGTTGCCTTTCCCTAGTTACAACTCTGGCAATAAGCATCCACTAAAAATTCTCAAGTGGGTAATTGCTTAGCCATTTTTCAGTCTGATTCTCCGTGACCCCATTTGGGGTTTTCTTGGCAAAGATCGTGGACTGGTTTGCCATGTCCTTTTCTAGCTCATTTTACAGATGAGGGAATTGAGGCAATCAAGCTTAAGTGACTTGCCCAGGGTCACACAGCTAGTGTCTCAGGCCAGATTTCAACTCATAAAGATGAGTCTTCCTGATTTCAAACCCAGTGTTTTATCCATCGCATCACCTAGCTGCCACTTGAGTGGATGGTGACATAGTTAAATGTATGCTGTATTTTTTCTTAACAGGTTTATGAAGGAAGGATTGGAGAAGAGAAAGACTAGAAGCAGGGAGGCCAATCAGTAAATTATGATAAAAGTCTAGACAAGGCATAATGAGGGTCTGAACTAGTGAAATGAATATGTGAAAGGAGGAAGGGAATGGGTGCAAAAGATGTCAAGAAGGTAGAGTAGATAAGACTTAGCAACTGACCAGATTGGAGGGAGGTGAAGGGGAAGGAAGAGTTGACTATGCCTCTAAGGTCATGAACTTGGATGTTTGGAAGGATCATGGAGCCTGCACAGAAATAGGGAAGTCTGGAGGAGGGCTGTGTTTAACAGGGAGGATAATACAATGTTACTGTACTTCCTCCTTTACCTAGTCTGTTCTTTTGAATCAAGGTCCTTTTCCAGTGCTATTGTTTATTTCTGGATCTCATTCCACCCAGTCTTACATACATAGTAATACTTATGAGGCAAAATCTTCTCCTCCTCCTCCTCCTCCTCCTCTCCTCCTCCTCCTTTATTAGGATCTTTAGTTCACATTACTATTACCCATCCTTTGTGTATTCGTGCATAGATATCTGGGGTCATGTATTTTATCGCTGGTTCTCTTCTTGGCCACCTTTCTTCTGTTATTCTTCTTACTGCACGTGTTACCAGCCTTAGCAGATTTATGTGTTCAGTTTTCTTTATTCTTCTCCCTCTTACATTTAAAGCCCTCTTATATTATTAGATTTGTTCGGATTCCAGGCAAATATGTTTTATTGGCCTTTATTGAACGTACCCCACCCCTGGACAAGAACCTATCATTCCTCCATTTTAAACTATAGTCCAGAAATCCAAATCTCATTTTCATACATCACACTTTTATTAAGTTGGTCAATTCCCAAATTTGCCTTCTGATTGCTGTTCTGAATCCTCTATTTTCTTTCTTTCTTTCTTTTTCTTTCTCTCTTTCTTCCTTCCTTCCTTCCTTCTTTCCTTCCTCTTTCTTTCTTTCTTTCTTCCTTCCTTCCTTCCTTCCTTCCTTCCTTCCTTTCTTCCTTCCTTCCTTCCTTCCTTCCTTCCTTCCTTCCTTCCTTCCTTTCTTTCTTTCTTTCTTTCTTTCTTTCTTTCTTTCTTTCTTTCTTTCTTTCTTTCTTTCTTTCTTTCTTTCTTTCTTTCTTTCTTTCTTTCTTTCTTCCTTTTTTCCTTTCTTCCTTTCTTTCCTTCTTTCTTTCTTTCTTGGCTAGGCAATGGGGTTAAGTGACTTGCCCAGGGTCACACAATGTGAATCTCCTATTTTTAACTGACAGTAGGAATGACTGTCCCCTTTCCATAGGCAGCCCTGTTTGGTTTAAACTCCGTGGAATAACATGTCCCTTCCAGCTTATCCTGATTCACCTGAAATTTCATTGTGTTATTTAACTGAGCCTTGGTTACTCAACCAGCACCTTCCTCCATCTTACTGTCTCCTCCCTGCTCTGATTGGAGGACCAGAGTGGAGCACTAAACTCCCAAAGTTTTTTCTCTACAGAGCACAAGATTTGGATTTTCCAACTCATTCTCCACTTTCCATCTCCAACAGAACCATAGAATCTGACACGAAGAAGGGACCTCGTTGGTCATGCAGTCGAATCCATGCTTCAACAGCAATCTTCCATACCATCTGACAAATGGGCATTCAGACTTTGCTTGGACACCATCAGCTATGAAGAGCTCCTGCCCTGGGGCAGCTAGGTGGTACAGTGGATAGAGCACTGGCCCTGGAGTCGGGAGGACTTGAGTTCAAATATGGCCTCAGATGCTTATTAGCTGTGTGACCCTGGGCAAGTCACTTAACCCCCATTACCTCTCAAATTAAAAAAACAAAACAAAACAACGAACAGAGCTCCTTTCACTTTTGGATAGGGCTAATTGTGAGGAAGTTTTTCCCGACTTGAAGCTCAAATCTGCCTCTCAGCAACTTCTAGTCATTTCTTCCCTTTGGCCAGGGAGAAGAGCTGAATCCTTCTTCTACACGAACTTTTGCCTAACCACTCTGTTTGTTGACATTCCACACTTGTGAAGTGAATTTTTTTTAAACAATATTATAATGAAGAGGGGTCAGACTTACCTTGCCCGGCCACAGAGGAGGAACTGAGTGGAAACCTTCAAATATTTGAAGATAGCTATCCCCTGGTTTCTAAACTGGTCACCATCCTGGTCTTTCCCCTCTTTTTGCTTGGGGTTGTCCAGCCTGGTGGGCTAATAGAAAAGGAGAACTTGTAGTTTCTCTCTAAGTTACCTCGTCTCTAGTCAAGTACAACTGGATATTCTTGGCCAAACTAAGGCAACTCACTCTCCAGTGCTGCATTTCATTACTTGCTGTGCTGTGGTTATTGTCAGATATTTTTATTTTGTGTCCCTGTACACCTGGTGCTAGAACAATAAATCAGAATCAGTGTGGCATGATGGATAGAGTGCTAGAATTGGAGTCAGGCAGATTTATGTTTAAATCTCACCTCTGATACTTACCAGTGTATGTGACATTGGCAAGTCACCTAATCTCACTGAGCTTAATTTTCCTCATTTCTAAAATGGGGATAATAATAATGGGGCAATGAGATGGTGCAGTGGATAGAGTGCCTGATCTGGAGTTAGGAAGACCTGAGTTCAAATCTGGTCTCAGAAGCATTATTAGATGTGTGACCCTGGGCAAATCAGTTAGCTGCCTCAGTTTCCTCAACTGTAAAATAGGAATAATAATAGCATTTCCCTTCCAGGGTTGTTGTGAGGATCAAATGAGATGATAATTCTGAAGTGCCTGGAATATAACAGGCAATTATATAAATTATATTATTATTATTAAAATGAGGATAATATTCATAATCTACATACCATAGAATTGTGAGACTGAAACTCAAATGAGATAATGCATTTAAGGTAGCAAAATAATAAGTAAATATTAGTTATTCTTATTTACTCCCTTACTTGGGGGAGGAGGGAGAAGAGAGGACACATCTGGACAGTGCTGGGAGGTAGGGTAGAATGTGTGATAGTGCTATTACTACAAAAGATGAAAGGCTCCTAGTCTCTCCCTCTCCTTAGCTCTAGTCCTGCCTTACCAACTGCCCATTGGACATTTCCAACTGGATATCCTGTTCAAAACAGGACCTCATTATCTTCCTCCCTAAATCCCCCCACTTCTGAACTTCCTTCTTTGTTGAGGACCCCACCATTTCCCCAGTCATCCAGGTTCTCAACCTTGGTGTCCTCCTCAGTCCCGCTCACATATCCCTCATCTCACATATCCAATAAGTTGTCTCCTCCTCTACAACAATCTTTCATTTCCTCCCTTCATTTCCTTTTTTTCTGCCACTGTGTTTCAGGACCTAACCTAATTGATCTCTCTGCCTCAAGGCTCTGTCCTCTGAACTACGCCTATGTTTCTTTTCACTCTCATCCCCAGTACCATCCTTATCATAAACAACAGAAACTGATTCAGTACTTATTATGTGCAAGACAGTTTGAGGTACTTTGGGGGATGCAGAAAGGGCCAAGATGGGTTTTCTGAAACCTTGAGAGACTTACATGAACTGATGCTGAGTGAAGTGGGCAGAACCAGGAGAACATTGTGCACAGTAACAACCACATTGTGCAATGACCAACTTTGATAGATTTAGCTCTTCTCAGCAATACAATGATCTAAGACAATCCCAAAAGACTCATGGTGGAAAATGCTATCCACATCCAGAGAAAGAACTATGGAGTCTGAGTGTGAATGAAAGCATACTATTTTATCTCTTTTTTTTTTTCTTTCTAATAGTTTTTCCTTTTTGTTCTGATTCTTCTTTCACAACATGGCTATTGTGGAAATATGTTTAATATGATTACACATGTATAGCCTATGTTAGCTTACATGCCATCTTGGGGAGGGGGGAGGGGAAGGAGGGGAAAAATTTAGAATTCAAAATCTTATAAAAGTGAATGTTGAAAACTAAAAATAAATACATTTAATAAAAAAAGAAAAAAAAGATGTGTTTTCTGCCCTCAAGATGCCTAGATTCAGTTGGTGTCAGATTGGATTACATGACACAAATGAATAGGGAGTCATACAAAGTACATCATGGTTGAGTATTCACGGTCATAGTTTCTTCTAAATATTTTTATTGATGTAGTTTATTTTTTTATGTCACCAAAATTTTCCCCAGTATCCCTCTGCCTTCACCTTCTCACCTTCTCAGGAAGGCATTTCATAACAAACAATTTTCTTAAAGACAAAATAAAAAAGAAAGATTAAAAAAATCAACAAAAACTTATCAATATGTCAAAAAAGTCTGAAAATACGGAAAAATATTCCACGTCCATGGACTTCTTATTTTGGCAAAGTGGTTGCAGAGGGGCATGTCTTCTATTTCATCTTTGGTTTTAAAATTTCTTTTTTAAATTTTGCAACGTTCACTTTTGATTTCTTTGGAGGGGAGGGGTTGTTCTTTCCATTTTCATTGTTACAGTCATTGTATATGTTGTTTTCTTGGCTCTGCTTACTTTACTCAGCATCAGTTCATGCAGATGTTTCCATGCTTCTCTGTGTCATTATCATATTCATAATTTCGTACAATACAGTAATATTATATTATATTCATGTGCCACATTTTGCTTAGCCATTTCCCCTAATTAGTGAGGAACTACTTGTTTCCAAATCTTTGCTATCACGAGTGCTGCTATAAATATTTTGGTATATATAGAGACTTTCTTCTTAGTAATGGCTTCCTTGGGTATATGTCTAGTAGTGGAATCTCTGGGTCGAAAGACACGGGTATTTTAGAGGCAGCTAGGTGGTGAAGAGGTTAGAATGGTAGACTTGGAGTCAGGAAGATCTGAATTCAAATCTAGCTTCAGATGCTTACTAGCTCTATGATCCTGGGCAAGCCAATTAACTTCTTCCTGCCTCAGTTTCCTCATATGTAAAATGGAAATAATAATAGCACCTATCTCCCAGGGTTTCTATGAGAATAAAATGAAATATATTTGTAAAGCACCATATAAATGCTAGCTATTATTTATTTGCATAATTTCAAATTGTTTTACAAAATAGTTGCGCTGCATCACAGCTCCATCAATAATGGTCTAGTGTGCCTATCTTTTCACAACCCCTCCAACATTGATTATTGCCATCTACTGTCACCTTTGCCAGACTTCTTTCTGTGTACGAGTTGAACTCAATACCTCCTAACTCCCTCCTACCTTTCCAGTCTTCTTATATGTTACTTCCCACTATGTATTCTATAATCCAGTGATTTAAGCTTCTTGGTTGTTCTATGAACAAAACACTCAGTCTCCTACTCCAGGCATTTTCTCTGACTGTCTTCCATGCCTGGAATGCTCTCCCTCCTCAACTCTGCCTACTGACTTCCTTTAAATCCCAACTGAAATTCCATATTTTGTAGGAAGCCTTTCCCAGCCCCTCTTAATTCTAGTGCCTTTCCTGAGTTATTTCATATTTATCTTATATATAGCTTGCTCTGTATATATTTTTTTGCATGTTGTCTCCCTCATTAGACTGTAAGCTCCTTGAGGGCAGGGATTGTCTTTTGCCTCTTTTTGTATCCCCCAGTGCATAACACAATGTCCAGCACATAGTGGGTGCTTAATAAATGTTTACTGATTGATTTGTGTGTTCCTTTTCAACTTTTAAATTCTATGGTTCTGTGACTGTGTAGGTAACAAACCAGATGACATCTGCTCCCATCCTGGGCCAGTGATTAGTGACAAGCAACAATTTCTCTTTTTACTTGAACACTAAGGATAAAAAGAGATCAAAGGGTCTAAACTTTGTATCTCCTGTGCTCTGTTCCTGATAGGTATTTCTTCTTCCCGCATGACTCAGGCCACAGGACTTTCCCCAGTTCCCTGATATAGGAGATCTCATTGATAGGAAATGGGTCCTGATATTCAGTTTCCATTTATCTCACTTTTTTCCATCCCATTGCTCCTAGACATCATTGAAAACACTCTCATGGGAAATTCTGGTGCTTCAAGCTTTCAGAATGTATGGTGAATCAAAGAAGGGAATAGTGGTTGACATTACCCTTGAAAGGGTACATTCCAGAACTGGACAATTTCCATAAATCAGGTTGAGCAAATTCCTGTAACTCAAGATGAGTTGGTGGAGTTTAGGGAGTCAGAAATGCTTGGGGATATTTCCCCTTCATTTTGCTATCCCAAATCTCCAAGTATACAATGACACAATATGAAGATTATTCTAGAGACCCAGGCCAGCTGCTGTCTAAGATGGCCTGTCCCTTGATGTATCTTTCATGCCCTTGGGATAAGATTTCGTACTGTGGGGGAAACACAAATGCCCTTGAGATGCTTGTATCCTGATGGTTCCAGGGTGGATAACATTGACCCAGATGGCACAGGTAACTACACGGGGTATATAATGAGACCAAATGACATTGGTTTTCATCCTGGGACTGAACAACACCAAATGAATGTATTGGCTTGGTATATGATGGGGATGGGGGAGGTTTGAGATAGAGAAGAGGTTTATAGATTAGCTCAGGAGAAAGAAACATCTTTGCTCCTAAAAGTGTCCTTTTCTGATTTTTCTAGTTACTACCCCGAGCCCAATTTCATTGTGTTTATTTTATATTTCTTTATCTATGTGTGTCTTGTTTTTATTGGTAGAATACAAGATCCATGAGGTGAGGGACAATTTCCTTTTTGTGTCTTCAGTACCTAGCACACAGCAGGCGCTTAATACAAGGTCGTTCAATCGAAATGAATTGAACTAGCTGGGAGAGAGACCAAGATGTTAGTTGGATCTTTACATTTTAGACACATTACAACTCTGGGACTCAGTAGTCCTGAGTCTAGTCCTTGCTTTACCATGACTTTGCTGTATGGCCTTGGGCAGACCCTTCCTCTCTTTGAGCCTGATCTTTCTTATCTGTAATATGAGGAGGCTAGTTTAGTTGATTTCTAAGATTCCTTCCATTTCCTATGTTTGTGACGCATCTATGAGATGAACGGTTCTGTCTGGAGAAATCAGTGACTGGAGTAGAGAATTTCTTCCACGGTAAGACTTTCAATTGCCCAAGCTATAGAAGTTGGCATATAGCATGCCCAGCTCTCAGCAAAACTGAAGAGGTGGAATTTGCCTTCGGCACCCTTGGCCTCCCTTATTTTAATCCCTTCAGGTATTGGCAGATGTTTAACAACTGAATATCCTCCTCTCATCCCCACCCCCAAAAGTACACATGCACTTTTAAGTTTTATCTGCAACATTTTCTCCATAATTTTATTAAGTCTATACAATGAACAAAACAATAAATCAAGCCCCGATTTGTTGAGATGGCAATACTCACACTGAAAATTTAACCATCAGCTGTCAAGAACAGATTTAAGCTGTCTTGAGCTGGCTCTAGTATGCCCCTATAAGCAATCTGCTCCCCTCATTCTTTTCTTTTCTTGTATCAAAAGTGATTTCAGGAAAAGATCTAATGTTAGTTGAAAATTTTTTTTAAACAACTTAGTGCAAAAGTAAGTTGTTTCAGAACATACTCCTTCCCTGGTTCCTCTTTAAGGTCTGGAGCAGGGGTCAGGGACCTGTGGCAGATGCAACCTTTTGACTGAGTCCAAATTTTACAGAACAATTCCTTTATTAAGGGAATTTGTTCTGTGAAGTTTGGATTCCAAGGACTGCACTTGAGGACCTAGAGGGCCACATGTGGCCTCGAGGCCCCAGGTTCCCCACCCCTGGTCTGGAAACTTGAAAATTAAGTAAGCAGAGCACAGGCTCTGGCAAGTCCTACCAAGCTGGAAAGTCTTTGAACATGAACATGGCAATACACCATGTGTCTTTTATCCAATGCCAAAATTCAATTCACTTTTGGCCAGGGAATAGAAGGGAATAAGCATTTATATAGCGTCCACTATGTGACAGGCACTGTACTAAGTGCTTCGCAAATATAATCTCATTTGATCCTTATGACAACCCTGAGAGGCAAGTGTTATTATTATCTTCATTTTACAATTGAAGAAACTGAGGTAAACCAATGTGAAGCGACCTGACCAGGGTTGCCCAGCTAGATGCCTGAGGCCAGATTTCAACTCAGGTCTTCCTGACTCCCAGATAAGTGCTCTACCCATTGTATCACCAGCTTTTTCTAATTGTTAAGGCAGCTCTGATTGTTAAGGAAATGATTCTGCGCATTTGTGCCAATGTCATCCAAACTGAAACTACCTAAATGTAAGCATCTTGAGGACAGGGAGCACATCTCCTGTAGTACCTCAAATAGTGTTTTGTACATAACAGGCGATAGTGAAATGCAGAGAGGCTTATCACTAGAAGTTTGATAAGCAGGTAAGGGATGGTTTTGTTCATAGAAACATACATGTGGATCCATATATAGGGATAAAGTAGCGAGTCTTCTGAAATATGGACTTTGGTGTTAGAGAGAACTTTAATCCTGAAGGATGAATTTGTCCCTCTATTAAGTCTCCTCCATTAGACTGTGATCTCCTTGAGAACAAGGACCATCTCTTGTCTTTCATTGTATCCCCAATCCTTAGCACAATGTTGAGTCGTTTCAGTCCAACTCTTTGTGACCCCATTTGAGGTTTCCGTGGCAAAGACACTGGAGTGGTTTGCCATTTCCTTCTCCAGCTCATTTGACAGAGGAAGAAATTGAGGCAAACAGGGTTAAGTGACCTGCCTAGGGTCACAGAGCTAGGAAGTGTCTGAGGCTGGATTTGAACTCAAGTCCTCTTGACTGTAGGGCCAGTGCTCTATCCACAACACCACCTAGCTGCCATTGGAACACAGTAGGTGCTTAATAAATGTATTAACTGACTGTGTTACGCTAGTTATTTGCATTTTAAGTATCACCTCTTGCTGAGGAAAAGAAAGTTATCTTCTCTATTAAAGTTTTTGAAAGCTGGAGAAAGACTTTCCAAGACTGTAACACAGACTAAGTAAATGGCTTCCATTTTAAGCCATGTGTAGGGTCCCACACTGGTGTCTATATATTGACCTTACCACACTCAAGGTGAATGTACAGTAGTGGTCTATGGCTTGGAGGTCCCTAAGATACACAATAGAGGAACTACCTGGAGAAGCCAGAGTCCCAGAATGTGTTGTCTGACTCTCAATATATTCCCAAGATACTCATCAGTATACTTACACAATAGAAAAGGGGAAAAAAAGCACAAAAGAATAGACACTTGAGGGGATTATTGTTTAGTCAATCAATCAAATCTCAATGATTAATTGCCCATTGTGTGAGGGGAACTGGATTACAGAAGCTTCTGAGGACACTGTGACAAGGATGTCACAGCTAATCTTATATAACAATTTGACTTTACCAGGGGTGGGGAACCTGCACCACATGTAGCCCTCTAGGTCCTCAAGTGCAGCCCTTTGGCGAAATCAAAACTTCACAGAACAAATCCCCTTAATAAAAGGATTTGTTCTGTAAAACTTGGACTCAGCCCAAAGGCCACACCCAAGGACCTAAAAGGCCACATGTGGCCTCCAGGTCATGGGGTTCCCCACCCTGAACTAGACCAAGCAAGACCTCAGGGCAAGGAGTAGATGAGGGTAAGAGACCCTGGAAAGCTAGAGCTTTGTTTGGAGAGTTTTAGCAGAATGATGAGGGGACTACCATATGATAATCTGCTGAAAAAATGAAGGAGGCAGGGCATGATGACAGTGTTCAAAGATCTGGCCATGTGTCATGTGAATGAATGAAGGGATGGCTGGTAGAGGGAGGGCCAGCTTGGTGGGATGGTGGTATAGAGTGGTATACAGTAGCATAGAGTATAGTACAGAGTGATAGACTTGGAGTCAGAAAGACTAGAGTGTGAATCCTGCCTCAGGCCCTTACTAGATGTGTGACTCTGGGTAAGTCATTTAACTTCACTCAGCCTTAGTTTCATCATCTGTAAAGTGGGGATAATAATAGCACCCACCTCCCAAAGTTATTTTAAGGATCAAAGGAGATATGTAAAATGATTTGCAAAACTTAAGCACTGTATAAATGCTTGTTATGATGATGATGGTGATAATGCTTGTGCTCCACATATCCCGATGGGAGGGAAAACTGGCACCTATGGGGAGAAATAATAGGTAAATAGATTTAGCTCCATCTAAGGAAGAACTCATTACCTCAAAAAGCATTGTTAATTGTTAGGTAGCTCAAATAATTAGAATGTTCTTCCTTATCAAAGGTCTTTGAAAATAAAGTAAGTGATCACATATTGGAAATTTTGCAGAGGCAGTTTATATTTCAAATATAGAATCTTATACTCCAAGATTCTATGAAAGAGACAAGAAAGACAAGTCAGATTGGAAGCAGTTTCTTTTTTCTTTCTTTTTGTGAGGCAATTGGGGTTAAGAGACTTGCTGGGGGTCACATAGCTAGTAAGTATCACGTGTCTAAGACTGGATTTGAACTCAGGTCCTCCTGACTCCAGGGCCGGTGCTCTATCCATTGTGCCACCTAGCTGCCCCTCAGAAACAGTTTCTTAGGCTTACAGAGAGGATCAAAGAGCAGGTGTGGTTGAGGCATAGGCTGTTGGGGAGAGGAATAAGAAGTGGCTGATTCTTGCCTTTTTATGCACCTCCGGAACATATATAATATGAATGTGACATGGTGGCCAAAAGAGTAGATGACCTCTTTGGCTAACCAAGAGATGTAGTGTCCAGCACAACAGGTATGATTGCTTAGTGGCAGACTGCTCAGACCAGAGTTGAAGTATTGTGCTGTTGAGATTTTCTTTTTAAATAAAAAAAAAAATGAAATAACATAGTAAAATACATACATATTTAAGGAAAATATATACATATTTAAATAACTGACATTTATTTGTAAGGAAGATAATTGTAGTGAAGATAAATATATATTGCAGATTACTCTAAAGAACAGATTTGCTGTGGCTCTTGTTTGCAGTTCTCTTTGGCCACAAGGATGAGGATAGGACTTTGCTAGTACACAGAGCAGCCATGGAGAAAGCAGAGGTGCTTCTTTGTCCTGGGAGAGTATGTCAGTGGTTCCATCTTTTTTAATGCTGAATTCAGCTGGCATATTTAAACGAAGAGGAGCCAATCAGTTCTGATGTTTGTTTCAGCTGGATCTCCCTGTTCCACAGAAGCAAGGATCTCATGCATGGGAAGAGGAGGAGCAGGCAGGCAATAATGATAATTCACTTGTATGAACTTGAAGGTGTACAGAGCACTTAGCTTGCCACAGTCCTGTGAGATGGAGACTTTCAGTATTATCCTCCTTTGACAGGGAAGGAAATGGACACTTGGAGGGATTAGGTGATGAACTCAAAGCTTGTTACTCAGCTTTATGAGTGGCAGAACCAGCATCTTAACCTAATGTGTAGAGTAATAAGGAGGACATCTGGAGGAGTGACTAGAGAGCTAGCCTTAGAGTTAGGAAGACCTGGATTCAAATCCTGCCTCTATTACTCACTGACTATGTCATCCTGGGCAAGTCACTTATGTTCTTCTTGGCCCAGGAAACTTTTTAAAACTTTCTAGACTTTCTAAGATTAAGATGATTTCTACTGATAAAGGTTTTTTTTTTAAACTGGTGACTCACCATGTCAACGAAATCACATGTCTGATTAATAATAATACTAAAATTTTACATTTAAATACTAACAATACAATTTCATGTGTTATGGGTACCAGTGGTAAAAAGGAAGCAAGGAAACAAGGATTTATTAAGTGCCTGCTATGTGCCAAGCATTACTAAGTGCCTTAAAAATATTTCGTATCTAACTTATTCTAGTCCAGTTTAATCTAACTGTAGGGTTTATTGAATGATATAGCAAGCCTAGCATCGTTTCCACTGACTTTCAGAGAGGCAGTAAAGGCAGGGTGTGATGGTGTACATCTTTAATCATAGTTACTGGGAAAGCTAAACTGGTGGATCACTTGAGCTCAGGAGTTCAGAACCGCAGTGGGCTCAGCCAATCAGGTGTCCATACTAAGTCTGGCACCAATATGGTGAGTCCCTGGGAAATGCTTGATGACCAGGCTGTCTAAAGAGGGGTGAACTGGACCAGGTCAGAAATTCATCAGTAGTGGGAACAGTCTGTGAGTGGCTGCCGAATTTCTGGGCAAGGAGAAATAGAGAGAACCAGTCTCAAAACAAAACAAAACCAAACCCCAAATCAGATATCCAGCAAGGCAGAACAATCATACTGATCTGGGGTTTCCAGGTATTCTTTTTATGTGTGTCTGGTTGTATGACTGATCCCTGGAAGGTATGCATGTGGGACTCTTATGTGTCTGCTGCCCTTGCATTCAGCTCATAAATTCTTAGAACTGGAAAGAGCCTTGGAGGCCATCTGGTCTAACCTCATAATTCACATATTAAAAAACTGAAGCCCAGAGAGTTAACTCACCCAGGGTCACATAGGGAGTAAGTAGCAGAACCTGGATTTGAATCTTGGTCTTCTGAAACCCAATCTAGCACTCCTTGTACCATGCCTGTCTTACTCTTAACATTTAAACATTAAAATAGTTGCATGTGTGTTGGTTCAATTTCAAATTCACGTTCCTAATATCTTTGCACATCAGGAACATATTCCCCTCTCCAACAATTCTTTGAAAATCACTTATATTGGGCAGTCACCAACTCTGATTCTGCCATCTTGAATTTTGAGTTTTTAAGTCAATGCTTCGATCAGCTTGCTTGAAGTCATGTCAACCAGTGACTGTCCCTTCACTCCCCTCACCGCGGAGCAGTAGAAATAATTACATTTCTATCCATAAATGTTTTCTTAGCATTGAAACTATATTAGAGAGGCAATTTTGTGGCTTGGAATGAGCTCTGGTTTTGGAGTCACATGCCCTGGGTTCAAATCTAGACTCTGTTGCTTACTAGTTGAGTGTAAGTCATTTCATCTTAGTTGAAGCCTCAGTTTTCTCACTGATAAACCTCAGATAAGAATGCCTGAACTTCCTAACTCATGGATTGCTGTGAAGAAAATAATGCTTTGTAAACATGGAAGCTCAATATAAATGCTGATTATTATTGTTATATTTCTTGGCCTCAGTTTCCTCATCCTTAAAACGAAGGATTTGTACCAGATAATAGTAAAATTTCCTCCCAGCTGTGAGTTGTATGATCCTGTAAATCTGCATTTAATTTTTTTGCTTTTTGGTGAGGCAATCAGGGTTAAGTGACTTGCCCAGGGTCACACAGCTAGTAAGTGTCAAATGTCTGAGGTTGGATTTGAACTCAGGTCCTCCTGATTCCAAGGCGAGAGCTCCATCCAACTGCGCCACTTAGCTGCCCCTAAATCTGCATTTTATTAAACCACTTTTATTTGTCCTTAGAGTAAAGCCTCCAAGGACTAATTGGATCACAACTTCATTAAAGCAATATAGAAGTATTTTTCACACTAGAATTGCAGCATTGCTTTTTGGAGTTCAAGTTGGGATCATGGTAACTAAAGAGGTTATAGATATCAGTCATTGCAGTAAAGTATTTTGAAGGTCCTCTATGTTTGATGATCACAGTGCCTTCATTTTTTTTCAATTCAATTCTATTTAATTAAATTCAACAAATATTTATTAATAATCATGTAGTATGTGCAAGACACTGGCATTTAATTTTATGAGACTAGCTATGATGTTGTCCTTTAAGGATCAGCCTAGCTAAGCAAAGAGAAACTCATTACCAGAATCTTGGCCACCAGTTGATTTGGGGGTGGGGGTGGGAACAATGGCTCATGAAGACCATCTACTAATCTGTCTCTAGAGGTGGAGGGTGTACCAACACTGGAAAAGTCACCAATCTCTTGAAAATTGCTGTTACTCAGTAGTTTTTGGTCATGTCTGACTCTGTGTTGGGGTTTTCTTGGCAAAGATACTGGAGTGGTTTGCTATTTCCTTCTCCAGTTCATTTTACAGATGAGGAAACTGAGGCAAACAAGGTGAAGTGACTTGTCCCAGGTCACACAGCTAGTAGGTGTCTGAGCCCAGATTTGAATTCAGGAAGATGAGTCTTCCTGACTCCAGGCTCGGCATTCTATCCACTGCACCACCTAGCTGCCCCAAATTTAATGATAATGATAATGATAATAATAATGGTTTGTGTAAATCATCAACAAGCATTTATTAAGCATGTCTATGCCAGGCACTATGCTAAGTATTAGGAATGTAAAGAAAGGCAAAAATAGCCTTTATCTTCATGAAGCTTACAATCTAAAGGGAGAGACAACATGCAAACAATTATGTACAAACAAGGATACATGGAATAAATACAGGATAGATTGGAGGGAAGGCACTAGCATTCAGGGGTACCAGAAAAGGCTTCTTGTACAAGATGGAGTTTTGGCTAACTTGAAGCAAGTCAGGAAACCAGGAGGTTGAAGATGAGGAGGGAAAGAATTCCAGGCATGGGGAAAGCCAGTAAAATAGCTGCCAAATGAGTAGTACAAAGAGTTAATGTTATAAGGCTTTAGCTTTTAGTTTGAAAATAAATTCTCATTGATAAATCTTCTGTCTTATATTGCCTAAATTTCTTTCTGTTTCTCCCTCCTTCTCCCTCTTCCCAGAGAGCCATCTCATATAGTGAAGAATTTTTTAAATAAAAAAAAGAAAGAAAAAGAGGAAGAAAAGGGGAAAAAAGAGCAAAACTGATCAATAGATTGAAAAAGTCTGAAAATGCATGCAATATTCCAGATCGTTGGGCCTCTCATCTCTACAAAGGAGTGGGAGGAGGTGTCTTCTCATATCTCTTTTTTGTGGCCATGCCTGTTCTTTGTAATTTTGCAATGTTCACTTTCTGTTGGTCTGTCATTGTTGTTCTTTCCATTGATGTTGTAGTCGTTTCATGTATTATTTTCTTGGCTCCACTTAACTTCACTCTATGTTAGTTCATGGAAGTCTTCGCATGACCCTCCTGGCTGTACTTCTAACTCACGGTACTTGCCTTATCATGGAACTCTTCTCGTTGCCTGGGACCTTCTCGCTCTGGAACACTCATCCATTCTTGAAGTCTTCTTACCAGAATCATCCATCCCTCTGCCATGCTGACTCCTTTATCTCATTGGTGAGTTCTTTTTGGGGACTCCATTTTGGGGAGGGGCCCCACCCTGCCCAACCTTCGTTGCCCTTCCAGCTGTCCTTCTGGCTCTTCAGACTTCAACTTCATGCCTCAGATTCAGTCTCACCCTGAAACCTCCTTTTCAGCTCCATTTTCTGTGTTACTTTCCCTTGTTAGGACATAAGGTACTTGAGGGTAGGAACTGTTTTCTTTTTGCTTGTATTTGTAGCCCCAGCACTTAGCATAGTACCTGGCTAATCACTTAATACATTTTTATTGCCTTACCCTGTCTCATCACGCTTCTCTATATTCATCATATTTGTAATTTCTTGTTGTTGAGTAGTTCTTCGGTCCTGTTTGACTCTTCATGACCCTATTTGGGGTTTTCTTGGCAAATACCAGAGTGGTTTGTCCTTTCCTCTTCTAGCTCATTTTACAGGTGAGGAAACTGAGGCAAACAGGGTAAAGTGACTTCCCCAGGGTCACACAGCTAGTAAGTGTCTGAGGCTGGATTTGAACTCAAGAAGATCAGTCTTCCTGACTCCAGGCCTGGCACTCTATCCACTCTACCAAACTTCTTACAGCATGGTAATACATTCCATTGCATTCATGTAATATGATTTGTTTAGCCATTACCTAATTGACGGGCACCTACTTTATATCCAGTTTTTTTTTTTTTTGCAACCACAAAAGGTGTTGCTATAATATGGTGCTGTATTATGGGTGTTTTCTTCTTTCCAGTGACTCCCTTGGGGTACACACTTAGTGATACTAGAGCAGTTTAGGAGAGGGTAACATCATGTCAGGCTGGAGTGCTTGGGGAGATGAGTCCTGAAGGGTGAGTCTGGTTTAGACAGGCAGGAAGGAAAAAGGACATTTCATTTGGATTCAATAGTGAATGCAAAGACTGGAAAGCATGAGACTTTCTATTTTGAGGGAATAGGGAAGAGGGCAATGTAAATGGAGTGGTGGGGTCTACATAAAGGAGAAGGGGACCAGGCAGAAAACAGATCATAGAAGGTCTTGAATGCCATGCTAAGGAACTTGGATCTTGTTGTCTAGTGAGTAGACAGCCATGGGAGTTTTTTTCTTTTTTTTTTTTTTTGAGAGTGAGGGTTATCCAGTATTGGTTTGAGACAAAATGGCAGGGAGAGAAGGTTGTTTAAAGAGCTCATGACTTTGAGGGATTTCCCAAGCAGCTCTGAGCTGATCATGTTTCTATTTTTATGTCCTTAGTTTTGGCTTAAAAGTGATTTTGAAATCCTTCTTTCAGGACCTCGTTTGTTGTGGAAGAGAGCTGTAGGGCAAAAATCCTGGTGGCTGTTGCCAGCCTGTTTTTGCTGTTTATGAGCTGGGTCACAAGGAGAGTTGATATGGGAGGCTGGGAAACTGGCCAGAGAGGACAGAGGAGAGAGTTTTGTTTTTTTTTTTCCTGGCACATGGCTAAAGGCAGGAGAAATTGGATTTAATAACAGGGGACGGAGAAAGGCTAATCAGTTTAAAATTTTTATTTAATAGCCCAGGGAAAGGACAAGGCAGAATGGTTCTAGGAATGGGAGAAGTGATAGTGGTAGTGGGAAGAACTTGAGGCTGATATTGGGAAAGTAATGAGCAGCAGCAGAACTAGGCATTGTTGTGCCCGAGGCCTTCTCAGAATCCCAGCACAGCAGAGAGGTCGCAGAAGGCTCTTGGGTTCCCTCAATTGTTAGGCGGTGCATATGGATGGATTTCTCTCTCAGGCTCCTATCTGTGTCTATCTGCATAGTAGACTAGTAGAGTTAGAAACAGAAGACCTGTGTTTGAAACTCTCTCTCTCTCTCTCTCTGCAATTGGGGTTAAATGACTTGCCCAGGGTCACACAGCTAGTAAGTATCTGAGGCTGGATTTCAACTCAGGTCCTCCTGACTTCAGAGCTGGTTCTCTATCCACTTCATCACCTAGCTGCCCCAGTGTTTGAATCTTAACTCTGTTAGCTTCCAGTTGTCGATAATTTGTTTAATTTTTCTGGGTCTCAGTTTGCTTCTCTGAAGATTGGATTAGGTGATCTCCAAGGTCTCTCCCAGTTCTAATTCCTATGAACCTGGAGTCTTTCTTCTCCTACCTGCCACTATTGTTGTTTGGCCTTCATTCTCGAAGAGGACCGTGACATCAGGGAGGTGATGCCATGACATGCAAGTGAATAAATTTGCAGTCAAAAGATCTGAGTTTAAGTGCTGGCTTCATCACTAATCTTGGAGCCTCAGTTTGCTCATCTGTAAAATGTGGACAAAACTAGCTTCCTTATCTACCTACTGATATGTTGTAAGAATCAAATTAAGTAATGTATATATATTATATATATAAAAACACATATATGAACATATATGCATATATGTGTATGTATGAATTGATTTGTCACTGAGTAGCCCTTTAACATGATGCTTTTGTTATTATTATAATACCCACCACTCAGTCGTGACTGAGAAACTTGGAAGTATTTGGGATTCTCTCTGACTTCCTGGGTTTTTCTATGTTGGTGGACAGCTAGGTGGTATAGTGGATAGAACACTGGATATGCAGTCAAGAAAATAGGAATTTCAATCTTGCCACTTACTAGTTGTGTGACCTTGGGCAAGTTATTTAACCACTCCCTGTCTCAGTTTCCTCATCTGTAAAATGGGGATAATAAACAGCACCTACCTCCCAGGGTGGATGAAATGAGGTAACATACATAATGTGCTTTGCAAACCTTAACATGTAAAGTGAAATGCTAGCTTTTGTATATTATACTAATTTATGTATTAATATTACAGAGATATGGGAAGTTAGATGGCACAGTGGATAGAGTGCTAGGCTTGGAGTCAGGAGGACTCATTTGAGCTCAAATCAGGCCTCAGACACTAGCTGTGTGACCCTGGGCAAGTCACTTAACCCTGTTTGCCTCAGTTTCCTCATCTGTGAAATGAGCTGGAGAAGGAAATGGCAAACCATTCTCGTATCTTTGCCAAGAAAACCCCAAATGGGGCCACAAAAAGTTGGACACAATTGAACAACTCATTATATATCTTGTTTGTACATTTATTTACATGTTGTTTCCCTCATTAGAATGTCAACGTTTTGAAAACAGGGACCATGGTTTGCCTTTCCATGTGTCCTCAACTTTTAGCACTGTGCCTGGCAAGCAGTAGTCACTTAATGAGTGAGTCTTAATTGACTAACATAAAGGCTAATTTTTATATGTAAGCGTAGGAATAGAGGTGTGCTGGACCTAGTCACAACTTGAGAGCCTGTTGTTAACTTTTCACTCTGAACATTTTGACCTCAGAAATCAGCAGTTGCTTCATATCAGGATTTGATTTATTGTTTTGTGGTTGGTCTAAACTTAAGAAAGTGCTAATAATGCAGATTCAACTTAAAAGTGTATGCACATACCTCTACCAGAGCTGATAGTTAAAGATTTACCAGTACACCCCTATATTGCTCTATAAACTTTGCCTGAGCTCAGCAGGAAGACCCAAGGAATGAAGTTATCACCAGACTGGAGGCCTGGTGACTGAGGGATAATAACAATAATAATAATAATAATAACAACAATAGTAATAACAACAATAATAATAACTGACATTTGTATAATGAAGATTTACAAAATGCTTTATACCCAATGCTTCACCCATGGGTGGGTTATTGGGTGTTGAGTAAATCATTAAAGTTACCCCACCCCATTTAAAGTAAGTAATAAAATGCTTTGCTTACTTTAACAATGTGAGAACAAATCTCAATCCTCTGACCAACCAAAACTTTCCATTAAGTGTGAAAAGTCCTTGGATGAACTGGTGTGATATTGACAGGAAAGATGTTTGGATCTGTTGGGGAGACCTAGTCATGGCCTATGCATATCCTTTAAAATAGCAGACCAGTATCAAACTGAGATATTGAGACAATGTTACAATTGAATCCCCAGAAAGGAAGTTGCTTGGGGTGGGGTGAGGAGAGGGGAGAGGAACACTTGGCCTTAGTCTTGGTCTCCTCCCTTTGAGTCCTGCTGACCAGAGAAGAACCTTATGAACTTGGGAGCTCCAGATGACTTTCTATCTTCCCATTGACATCTTAGCAGTATCTCTGCAGAGCTGATGGTCATATTGGAAGTCAAGGAATCTGACCTTTTCATACTCTGTACCAAAAAAACTACCACCATTTACATCCCAATAAAGTGACTTGGTAGTGATGAAAAAACAAATACAGCCCTATACACAAATATACAGCTCTATAAGGAGTCCAGCAAAGAAGTGTCACTGTAAATATGGGCTCTCTAAACTTAAACTCACTTTCCAATGGAATCCGCATGTGCTGGTGACAGTGTGTCCCAGATTTTTGGAGAAACTTTAATACCAATTTATATCCTCTTAGTATGACTAAAAGCTAGCCCTAGAGTGCTGATGGGCTGTAATAATGGTCATGCTCTGAGCACCTGACTTAATAGGGCAAGTGGGGGATTGAGATCATCCACTTAGACCCTCCAGTCCTTCCTACCTCTGAAATTTAGCAAGTTCTCATCCAGTTAAAGATGGGAAGAACTAAGGCCAGACTAAAAGTGCTCTCTTCCCCTAAGTGACTTGATTGATTTACTGAATCAACAACCTACCCAAATTATCTTTCAATTCATAAAAAAACCCCTAATAATGACCTATAGTCCTTTAAAAGAGGGAAAAAACATATTTACAAATTTTGTTTCACTTTCTCCAAACCATTTCAAGTGGAGATTTCCACTTGTTTCCTTGATTTTCTTGTTTGATTGGCCCATCCTATGAAAATATCAGACCATTTGTATTTTCAGTCATTTAGCACTTAAATAATTGTAATCCGTAGAAACAGACTTTAACAAAGACATGAGCCAAATAAGAGGTAGGTCTGGTATTGTGGCTGGAGAGCCAAGACTGGAGCCACCTGAATTCCAGTCTTGCCTGATACATGTAGTCCATGTGACCCTGAGGGAGTCACTTACCTCTCAGCTACCCAGGCAGCATTTTCAAGGGGCAGAACATGTGTTGATTTGCGTTGGGTGAGGGGAGTTTCCTCACTGGGACTTCCCAATATCAATGGAGTCTTGGGTCTAGTCTAAAAAGAAAAAAAAAGTCAAAGAATGAAGCTGGGGGTGGGATGGGGGTGGATGAAGCATCTCTCTTCTTTCTCCACCCAGTTCTTAAAGCCCAAATGAAATACTATCCTTTTCAAGAGTCTTTCCTCAATTTACCTCCCGTGACCCAGTCCTCCCATAGAATACCATATCATTTGCCCTGTTTCTAATGCTCCTGTTGTTTGCCCCCTTATTGTGCCATGCTTCATGTTATAAGTTTGAGTCTTGTGTGTTGTGCAAATAGGTATTTAATACATGTTTGCAGCCTTGCACTCTATCACTGTATAGGCTCAGGCATATCCACTTAACACACACATTTAATAGCATACGTTATTGCAAGGATGCTCGTAAAAAAAAATCCATTAACTTCTGGAAATGCTGCAGCTGCAGCTTAGATTCTTCAAAACTGGTTCTCATTCTCCTCTCCTGGTCATGGCATGTCATGCCCTGTGCATCAAGAGCTTGAGATGTGGGGTAGGATGTTTTTTCTGTCTGGTTTGTAGTTGCCCTTGTCAGATAGAGTTCATCTAATCTATCTGCTTCATTCTACGGAGGAGGAAGAGGATCTGTGATCTGGGTCAGAGGGAATCACATTCTCATGGTTATGCAAATCCAGCCTTGGGCTGGACCAAGTTCCTTGCTGGAGAAACTGTCAGCAACATTAAAGTCAGGGATGGCTGAGCCAAAAAAAAAAAAAAATTTTTTTTTTTTTTTTTTTGAGAAGCAGTATCACATGTTAGTTACCAAAACCAAAGCAAAAAACAGATTTCAAAATGTGGCATTGGAGATTCCCCCACTGCTCTCCTCTTCCTCCCTCCACCCCCTCAATAATTCCAGTTGCTGTTTTGAGAGGTCTTTGACAGAAATTTAGCTCACTAATTAGAGTCATGGACAGGCCACTGATCGCATAGCTTTTCTAATTGTAAGATCAAAACTTAGAAACTACTCATAACAATAGCCAGCATTTATCTAGCCCTTTCGGGTGTACAAAGCATTTTATGTACATTAAGATAACAGATTTAGAAAGGAAAGGGAATGAATGAAAGCATTTAATAAATGTTTACTATGTGCCAGGCACTGTGCTAAGCATTGAGGAGACAAATATAAGCAAACAAGACAGTTCCTGCCCCCAAGAAGCTTACATTCTAATAGGAAAAGATAATACATATAGGGGAGGGGTGGGCAGGGAATAGTCTTTTGGACAGGGAAGTCAGGAATGATGATGAGAGTTATAGGGCAAAATGATTGGTATGTCCATTCTAAGAATGGGAGTATGGATTTGAATACTTTTATCAGAGCTACACTTGGAAAGTGGGAGGAGGGTAAGACCAGGCAAGATAAAGTTAATGCTTACCAATCAGAGCCTAGGAACCCAGAGAAAGGAGTGTTAGTCCAGATAGGAAGAGGATGCTACAGAGCAGGTGGCATGGCAAGGGACCTCTGAGGTCATCTAGTCCAATATCTTTATTTTGCAGATGAGGAAACTGAGGCTTAGAGAAATGAAATTACATGCCCAAGATCCCCTAGGTAGAAAGCACTGGAGGTGGGATTTGAACTCATGTTTTCCTGGGTGCAATTTCATCGGTCTACTCACAGACCAAAGGGCAGATAGGGTAGCAAAGTGGATAGAGTGCCAGGCCTAGAGTCAGGAAGACCTGAGTTCAAATCCAACCTCAGACACTTAGCTGTGTGACCCTGGGCAAGTCACTTAACTTGTTTGACTCAGTTTCCTCATCTGTAAGACGAACTGGAGAAGGAAATGGCAAACCACTCCAGTATCTTGGCCAAGAAAACCCAGTATGGGGTTGTGCAGAGTCTGACACAGCTGAAATGACTGAACAACAACACTCACAGTCCCGTGTGACTTTCACGAGCCAGTTATAACAAAACTTAGAAATATGGATTTTGTGTGACATTGAAATTTTATGTGAATGAGGATGACCCCCATGAGTTCAGGTTTTGAATTTTATTCATTATATCCCTGTGCAAGAGACTTGGGGAGCACACTGAAAATAATAGCTGTTCATTAAGTACCTGTTGGATTGAATTAATCTGAA
Source organism: Vombatus ursinus (assembly GCF_900497805.2). Lineage (NCBI taxonomy): Eukaryota > Metazoa > Chordata > Mammalia > Diprotodontia > Vombatidae > Vombatus > Vombatus ursinus. Next base: position 11,638,824 of record NW_020945064.1, on the reverse strand, counting down.
CTGAATTGGAACTCCAGGAAGATATGAAATTCAACCAAAGGCTTCAGTGCAACGTTTTAATGGAAGAAAGATTTGGGGTTTAATTAAGACCTGAGTTCAAATCTGTCACTTACAAGTTCTTTGACCTTGGCTTCATTTATCTGGTCCTCAGTTTCCTTAGCTGTAAAACCAGGAGATTAAAATATATGTTTTTTCTAAGGTCTTTTTCATCTTTAACTTCTATAATCAAGAGGCTTAGTGGGCAGAGCATTAAACCAGGAAGAGAAAATGATGCAAACATGCAAACACATTCCTAAATCACTGCTTTCCTTGTTAGGGGTCTCGGAGTTTCGGAGCTAGAGGAGCAGAGCTAAGATTCCCCCTTTGGATCCTTGGGATTTCCTAGTTTCTTCCCTATGAAAAGAGGGGGTTGGGCTGGCTATACTTTCGTGGCCCTTTGTTGAATCTTATAGTTGCTATGGCTAAGAGAGGCAGGTCCTAAGGCTAGGTAATACCCTATGGCCACCAGATTGCCTGTGGTTTTAATTTCAATAACCCAAGGGGGTCACCAATCTTCCACGGTCTCGACTTGCTCTCAAGTGCCCAGATACCACAGCCACAGCAGGCACTGTGCTAAGAGCTTTACAGATATTATCTCTTTTGATCCTTGCAATAACACTGCCAGATAGGTGCTATTATGCCCATTTTGCAGACGAGGAGACTGGGGCAAAAAGAGGTTAAATGAACTTTCCCAGGGTCACATGGCTAATAAGTATTTGAGGCCAGATATGAATTCAGTTCTGCCTGACTTCAGGTTCAGCGCTCTATTCACCAAGCCACCTAGCTGGCCCTGTGGCAGTGGGTTTTTTCCCCCAGGTATTTTATTGTAGGAGGTCTTGTAGTACAGTAGAAAGAGGATTGGCTTTGCATTTGGTGGACCTGGGTTTAAATCCTGCCCTTGACAATTGCTAGTTGTGTAATATTGGGCAAGTTCGTTCATTCATTCATTCATTCATTCAACAAACATTTATTAAACATCTACTATGTGCCAGGCATTGTGTTATGCACTGGGATATCAAAAGAGTCAAAAGCTATCCCCTGCCCTCAGGGAGCTTATACTTCACATTTCTGATCATGTAAATTCATGTGCAAAGTGAAAGATCTGATCCTTTCCCACTCTAAATCTGTGCTTCTGTGATCTTCTGGGCCCCTGTATTGACTGAGCGGCTAGTAGCCAGTCAGTGAGGAATAACAATCTCCTGGAACCAGATACTGACATCAAACCTACACCACACGCCAAGAAGTTGCCCAACAAATTGCTTTTTGGGAAAATCCTCTACTAAGGAAAGAGGTGACAAACTAAAGGCCTGGCAACTGCTTTTGTGTAGCCCGCAGGCTAAGAATGGTTTTTCCATTTTAAAATAAATGAAAGGTTTATTGTAACATTATAATAATCCTCGAGCACACAGGAGGTGATCAACCTTGGAATTGGCAACAGTATACATTTCAGTGAGTTTTGATGTAACTACTCACTTGAGTTCTTGGCTCCGAGTCAACGGGGTTTTTACAAAACCTTAACAACTTGGGCACAAGAGTGGGAGTTCTCTCCTTAAAAGAACAGCATTGTCAGGGTGACAGCCCACAAGAAAAATTCTGACTTTAAGAACTTTAAGAACCAGGAAATCATGGGTGGAAGTGAATGTAAATTTCTACTTCATGTGTCCTATAGGATGGTACTTGCTTAATGCTTTTAGTAGGAGTGTGATCCCACAGTGCTTTGGGATAATGTTTTACAACAAGTGGGTGCAATTGCTGGGTGGCACAATGGATAGAGAGTTGTGACAGGAATAGGGAAGACTCTAGTTCAAATCCAGCCTCAGACACTTACTAGCTGTGTGACGTTGGGCAAGTAACTTAACAACCTGTCTGCCTCAGTTTCCTCCACTGTAAAATGGGGATCGTAATAGCACCTACTTCACAGAGTTGTTTTGAAAATTGACTGAAATAATATCTGTAAAGAACTTAGCATAGTGCATGGAACATAGTAGGTACTCAATAAATGTTTATTCCATTCCTCCTCTCTAAGGCAGGGTTCTTAACTTGGGATCCATAAATTAAAAATATATATATATAACTGCCTTTCAATATAATTGATTTCCTTTGTAATCCCGTGTATTTTTTTTTTAAAAACATCATTTTGAGAAAGGATCTATAGGTTTCAAACTGTTAAATGGGTCAATGAAACAAAAATAGTTGAGAACCCATGCTGTAAGGAGTAGTTCAACCCTGTCTGTTGGTCATAGACCCACTGTAGCTCCCACCTTCACTTACCTCACACCCACTGCTTCTGACACTTTTGAAACTGCTAATATGAATGCCACCAACTTGTGATAATAGATTACAGTAAAGTTGACATTGAATCATTAATGGCTAGTCTTTGGGTCTTTGGTTAACAAATTTTAATGAGTGTAAAGTACTTCATATGCATTATCTAATTTATCCTCATAGTAGCCCTCTGAGGTAGGTGTTATTATCCCCCCCATTTTACAGATCCAGAAAAGGCTCAAAAAAAACTTTGTCCAAGGTCATACAGCTAGTTAGATTTTATATTAAATCAAATTAATTAAATTTAAATTATCCATAGCATTCTATCTACTTACCATGCAGGTTGCTTAGGTAGTGAAAGGGGGCTTAGATGGGCCGCATAGGACTTAAACAGATCCCTACCAGAGGGAGGAATGAGGAATTCAAAGATTCTCTTTGAAACTGCTGGCTAGTCAGAAAGTCAGGGATGGAGTAAACTCTGGGACCTCCATTGTAATAACAACCTATGGGAAGCATTCATTTATAAAATCAGGGAATCTCATACTTACAAGGGACCTCAGAGGTTGTCAAGTTTAACCCGAACTTAAATAGGAATCCCCTTGGCAATGCTCCTGCCAGCTGGTTATCCAGCCTTTGGTGAAGGGAAACTCGTGACTTCTGAATCAGCCCATTGCCACTTTGGGGCAGCTTTAATTATTGCAAAAATCTTTTCTTTTAGGGAGTCAGATTCTGATGTCCTGCAACATCTTCCCACTCCTCTAAGTTCTACCCTTGGAAACCAACCAGAATAAGCCTAATACATCTTTCATATGATGACTGTGCAAAGACTTGAAGACAATAATGGTATTTCCCCTTAGTCTTCCCATCTTTAAGCTTAAATCCCCAGTTGCTTCAAGAGAGCCATATATGACATGATCTTAGGGTTCCTCCTGGTCACGTTGCTCAGTGCCTTTCCTCAAATGTGGGGTCCAGGAATGAACACAATACTCTAAGTATGAACTGAACAGGACAGAGAGCAGTGAGTGGGAGCCGCCTGGTCCTGGACAGTATACACAGACTCTTTTTAAAAATTTTTTAAATATTTTTATTTAAAGTTTTGAGTTTGAAATTTTGTCCTTTTCTCCTCCCTTCCTCTCTCGCCTCCCTGAGATGGTAAGCAACCAGATATAGGTTATACATGTGCAATTATGTAAAACATTTCCATATTAGTCATTTTGTACAAGAAAACTCAAGTAAAAGAAAAAAGAATGAAAGAAAGAAAGTGAAAAATAGCATGCTTCAGTCTGTATTCAAACAATTTCAGTTCTTTCTCTGGAGGCAGATAGTATGCTTCATCATTAGTCCTTTGGGATTGTCTTGGATCATTGTATTGCTGATAATAGGGAAGTCATTCACAATTCTTCATTATATAATATAGCTGTTACCGAGTATAACATTCTCCTGTTCTGTTCACTTTGCTTTGCATTAGTTCATGTAAGTCTTTCCAGGTTTTTCTGAAATCATGCTCTTGACAGGCATTGCAATTGCAGTCCATTAGTGCACATAAATCTTTGCAGAAAAAAAGATGTTATCTAGTGATGTCTCCTTTCATTTTGTACTGAGGAAGTTGAATTTTTGAAATCAGGCTTCAGACATTACATGTACTCTTGATCGATTCCATCCTCTTAGATTTGGCCCAACATCTTAACCAGTCAAGATCTTTTTGGATGCTGATATAAAGTCAGTTGACATGTTAGTTATTTCACTTGGCTTTGTGCTATCTGCAAATTTGATAAGCAGACCATCTAAGAATGTGTCCAAGCATTGGTATACATTTTAAAGTACAGAGCCAAGCACAGATTGTTGGGGGAGAGACTTTAGTAGTGACCTCCTATCAAGTTGGCATTGAGTCATTAACAACAAGTCTTTTGGTACAGTCACGAGTTCAAATACCACTTCAGACACCCAGGGTGGAGCCATGAACTTCAAACTGGGCAAGTCACTTAACCTTGTTTGACTCAGTTTCCTCATCTGTAAAATGAGTGGGGGAAGGAAATTTCAAACCACTCCAGTATCTTTGCTAAGAAAACCCCTAATAGGATCACAAAGAATTGGACACGACTGAAATGACTGAACAACAGCAAAAACTCTATTATCGTATAGCTCACATCTCTTTAGCTTGTCCATAAGGGCTGCATGAGAAACTTTGTCAAATGCTTTGTGCAGAGCCTAGGTGAACCAGACCCTACAATGTTCTCATTTTTTTTTAGTCTATTTACTGCTTCAATAATTCTAATCATTAATTACTCTTTAGTTAGGTGACACAATGTATAGAGAACTGGACCTGGGGTCATGAAACCTTGAATTCAAATCTGGCCTACTTACCAGCTGTGTGACCTTAGACAAATCAATTTTGTTTGCCTCAGTTTCTTCATCTGTAAAATGGGGATAATAATAGCACCTACCTCCCAGGGTTGTTTTGAAATAAAAATGAGATAATATTTGTAAGTGCCTGGCAAACCTTAAAGTACCATATAAATGCTAGCTATTATTATTATTACTGAAATGAGATTATAATGGCGTGATCTACTTTTAATAAAGCCATGCTGACTCTTTGTTATCACCACTTTTTTTTTGTTTTTGCTTTTTAGTGAGGCAGTTGGGAGTTAAGTGAATTGCCCAGGGCCCACTTTCTTTTGTAGATGTTCATTAACCATCCATTTAATATATACTCCAAAAACTTGCCAGTAATAGAAATCAAACTCATTAGCTTGCAGTATACAATTTTAACTCCTTATTAGCTTTTTGTTTTGTCCTTTATGGCTTGAAGTTTATTTTTCTTGGAAGGAAAACAAAGGGAAAGAAGGAAAAAAAAATTCATTGAACAAATATTTCCTGAATGCCTGTGTTCCCACATGTGAAGCTCTTATGTTCTGCCCACTATGAACGAGATTGCCTCTAAACCGAAGTCCCCTCCATGAAGAGACAACCAATGAAGTCATGGTGAAGGTCCATATCTGCTACTGAAGTCTCAGCCAGATGTGGCCAGTCAGAAGTCCTCAGCAAAGAGGCATCTGGGATGTAAAGTCAAGGGCAGGAGAATGGATGGGATCAGAGGAAGCAGTATCCTGTCTGCACTCTTTTGCAATCTGGCTTTTGATTTAATCACTCAAATGATTAATATCACTCAGAAGTGGATAACTCTTTCTTAATTGCCAAATCTGATTGTCTTTTCTCATTCTTTGTCCTTCTTGACTTTTCTGCAGCGTTGACTACTCTCTTCTTGGACACTCCCTCTTCTCTGTATTTTTTTTTTGTGCTACCTCTCTCTTCTGGTTCTCCTCCTGCCTGAATGGCCACTTCTGCTCAGTCTCCTTTGCTAGATGTTCATTCGTATCATACCTCATAACTATGAGCATACCTCAAAGTTCCATCCTGGCCCCTATCCTCTTTTCTCTCTACACTCTCTTTGTGACCTCTTCAAGCCCATGTGGATTGAACTATTATCTCTCTCTGGATGACTCTTAGATCTAGGTATCCAGCCCCAATATCTCCTTAGCTCCAGTGCCACATCCCCAACTACCCATTGGACATTTCACATTGGGATATCCTAGAGACATCTCAAATTCAACATGTCCACATGTCCAGAACAGAACTCATTTGCCTTCACCACAAACCTTTCCTTCTTCCGAACTTCCCTGGTTTTGTCAAGGCCACCACCATTCTTCTGGTCTCCCAGGTTTGTAACCGCGTAGTTAGCTTTGACTTCTCCCTCTCTCAATCAGCTTATTTAGTATGTTGCCAGTTGTTTTCATTTCTATGTCTTATATGCACCCCCTTTTCTCTACTCTCCCCCTCACATTCATTCAGGTCCTCACTAATTGGTTTAATTCCCTTAGCTTCCCCCTACTCCAATCCTTCACCACTCAAGCAATTTTCTTCAAGTATAAACTGAGTCCTAAGGGTGGACTGGGGCCAACTTAAATAGGCTCACAAGCTGATTGTTGAATTTTCAGCATGAGCACTTACACTTTGGAAATCAGTGAATGTTAGAAATCAGGACTTGCTTTATTATTTTGTTGGTCATCTAGACTTATGAAAGTCATGGAGAAAATATGAATAATGCAGATTCAACTTTGAAATGTGGTATGTTTTCTGAGAGCTGAGTAAACATTTACCAGGACATCCCTGGTTCTGATCATGACCCTCCTCTCCTCCACTGACTCACTGCTGCCTCTAGGACAAAATACAAACTCCTTTGCTTACTTAGGTTAAAAAGTATTTCTATAAAACTTTGTACCCTATGTTTTTATAGACACTTCAGTTTTTACAGGCATATGGTTGCTCTTGCCATTGTTTGGAAATTATATCATTAATGCTTTATAACTAAACTCCACTTAAAATTTGTGAGACCTTGTTGTAGAACTGTTAAACTGATGGCTCATTCATAACATGAACGGCATTATTTCTGGGTAACTGACTGCTCCTAGTAATGTTTTGCCTGACATCATATTTCCATTGAACCAATGAATGGTGGTAGGCAAGGTATACCATAACATCTCTTGCATGTGACTGGCAGGATGGTGGAATCCTTAACAATAATAAGGAAGTTCAGAAGAGGGGAGAGTTTGAGATGCCTTTGGGATATCCAATTTGAGATGTCCAATAGATGCTGGTGAAATAGGACTCGAGTGCAGGGGCGACATGAGTGGGATCTGTGTTCAGAGGACCTGGGTTTAATCCTGTTTTTTTTTCTTTTTAATCCTGGTTTTTCTAGATCCTACATATTATACCCTCAACTCCTCATTGTCACACACCCCATATATCCAATCAGTTACCAAATCTTGTCTTTTCTACCTTCAGAAATCTGTGGTGTAAGTAGCCTTCTCTCTACTAACATAGTCACCACCTAGTTTAGACCCTCATCACCTCTTGCTTAGATTATTGTAAAAGCCAATTCACTTGTGAATGAATGACTGAAAAACCATTGATTAAGCACTTACTATGTTCCAGGCATTGTGTTCAGCACCAACACAAAAAGAGATAATCTTTGTCCTCACAGAGTTCATACTTTAATAGGGATAAATAACACATACAGAGCATAGATGACTAGGAAAAGGTATTTTGGTCTGGGAAGTCACAAGGAAGGTGAATAGAGCCATCCAGAGTTGTATGGCTAATGATATTTTCCCTCTAGGCCTTGACCCATAAACACTCAAATATTTATGCGTGATAATCACCTGTATCTCAGTGTTAACTCCCTACTAGGCTATAAATTCCATTTGGTCAGGGATTGTATCTTGGCTAAATTTTGTGTCTCCTTCCCAACCTGAGTGTAGTGCCGTACACACAGTAGGTACTTAATAAATATTTGTTGTGAGAATGAATGACTCACATTTGTGATGCATTGCTACTGCAGTGATAGAAAATGTCTTTTCTGTGCTGTGATTTGTTAGTGCTTAGTAATACTTTCATGTTATCCATTTGGTCATCTTTTGGGACTTTCAAGGCTTATTCCTTTAAAAAATTAAGGAAGTAAAAATCAAAGTGTTTCACCAATGTGATCTCAAGCAAAGTGCTCCACACACTGGAACAGCTTACTGTATATAGATGACTCTTAGGACAATAGAAATATAATTGATAACATACTGCCTCATCTGTGGATATGAGAGATAGAAAACTCAAAATCACTCCTGGAAATCCCCAGTTTCACAGCCACCCACTGAAAATTTTTCTGTATGACACAATACAGTATTTCAGAGGAAGATTGAGTGACTGCTAAAGGGGAAGAAAACACCTAGCAGACCTCGAAAGATGAAAACTATTCAAAACCTAGTGCTAATGTGGATGATGGATGGCTCATCTTTGACCTTACCTACTTTCTCTTTCTCCCTGCTGCTAGGCTTCACAAATTTTCAAATTTAAGGATCTATTTAACATGAATAGGTTGGCAACTCTAGTATTTTTATCCAAGACCACAGGACTTAGAGCTGGAAAGGACCATAGAGACTATCTGGTATAATGACCTTCTTTTACAGAAGAAGGAATGGAGGTCCCGGGGGGGGAGGGGTGAAATGTTTTGCCCGTGGTCACAAAGGTAGTTTGTGGCACAGCCGGAATTCAGGCTCTGGTCCTCTGACTACAGGTCCAATGTTATAATAGGGATTATCCTGAGTACCAGACCTGTATCACCAGTGCCCACATGGACATCTCAAACTGGATGTCTCATAGTGCAAAGATGTGTTAATTTTCTTTTATCTCTTTATAGGATGTAAAAAGTTTCTCCTTGATGGAATTGGAGAGACAATTGACTGCTTTAGGCCCTGTCATTTCTTTTCAAAGCATGAAGGAGCTTCCTTGATTGAACTGGAAAGGCCAACACCATTGGCTAGGTAAAGACTGGCTGAATTCTTGATGACCCTTTAAAGGCTGAGCTCACCTGCTTTGCAGTGAGTCCAGACAGGAACAGTTTTGTGGAATGCCTACTGTGCTTATACCAGAGGGGAACATGGGAAGAGAGAGAGTTGACAGTAAACTCAAGAGATGACCAGCTTTGGCAATGGAGAATCAAGGTACAGAGAGGAACAGTCCTTGGGAACCTACTTGAGCCACCTGTCCAGCAGAGATGCTACAGAGGTTTAGGAATGGGGGAAAATATGGGGAAGGGAGGAACTGATAAAGGATATTAAGGCCCTGAAGTTTTAGAGACATAAAACAATTTTTACCACAAATGTTCCCCATGAATGTGCCTCACAGACCACTCTAAGTTTGTGCCCACACTTCCTATGAGCACTGTATATATTCATAGAAGAGAAGACCATGAGTTTGATGAATTTTTGAAGCTATTACTCTAACTATGAAATCCTAACAAATGCCTTTGCTTTGAGCTAATTGTGTCAACTCTCTGTTCATGGGAAGCCCACCGGTGGGAACTTGTGAGCTATTTTTATGTAGGGTACCTACAGAGTACTCTAGAACCTGGGAGTAGTAACGACCCTCTGAGAAACTCAAGTCACTAAACATCTGCATTAAGCAAATTGAGTAACAGGCACTAAGTTAATCAGTGGGGATAAAATAAAGACCAAAAAATGTTAATTCTTGCTCTAAGGAACTTTATAGTTTAAAGTAGCTCTGAGAAGGTGCTATGTTTCATTTCATCCCCTAGATTAATTTCAGACCTGATCAATGAGAATTAATCCAAGCACTTTAGCACTATACCAAAGTCACAATATTGGTTTGGCCATGAAGGCAACAACTTATACATTTGTAGGCTGAACAACTCTCTGGTGGCCACTTGGGATATTGTAGCTTTTTAGGAAGGCTAACAGTACAGATATCACAGAGACTAACAGAGTTGGTCTGGTGACTCAAGCAGAACACTATATACTATACTTCCTGGCTGGATAATTAATACAGCAGTAAGTTGTTTTTCTATAAGTTTAAGGAAAGCAGCCCTCATGTCATACAATCCAAGAGTTCCAAGTGGAGGATCAGTATCATATTTGCATCCTCTATATTCCTAAAACTGTACTTTATACCTATATGGTGCTCTATAAATGTTTTAATCCAACTAAAAAGATGTAATCAGCCAGCCAACAAATATTTATTAAATGCTAGGCACTGCACTAAGTTCTGGTGACACACACAAAAAAATAAAAACATGGTCTCGGACCTCAAGGAGCTCCCATTCTAATGGGAGAGAGAGAACACTTAAACAACTATGGACATCCCAACTACATACAGTGTGAATGGGAGGTAATCTCAGAGGGAAGGCTCTAGAACTGAGGCTTGGGGAATGGGGACTGGGAAAGTCCCCTTTGAGTAGTGTCTTCTAGAGAGCCAAGAAAGCCAGCAGGCAGAGGGCAGGATTGAGAGCATTCCAGGCAAGGGGGAATAGCAAGTGAAAAAGCATGGAGTTAGGAGATGGAGTGTTGTATGTAAGAAAAAGCAAGAAAATCAGTGTCATTGGATCATGGAGTATGTGGAGGGAAGTAAAGTCTAAGGATACAGGAAAGGGAGGAGGCGTTCAGGTCATAAAGGACTTTAGAACCAAACATAGGATCTTATCATTGATCCCGGAGGCAATAAGGGACCACTGAGTAGGAGGAAGGTGTATAACATGGCGAGGCCTCCACTTTAGAAAAATCACTGTAACAGCCAAGTGGAGAATGGACTGGTGTGGGGAGAGACTTGAAGTAGGGGGACCAACCTGAAGTCTATTGAAAGAGTCCACACCTGTGCCAGGGAGGTATCTATTTGAGTGGAGAAAAGAGGATGTATATGAGAAATGTTGTCAAGGCAGAAAATACTAAGATCTGGCAAAAGATTGGATACAGCGGTATGCACCCAAGGATGACCCTGAGGTTGCCAGCCTGGGTAACTTCAAGGACAGTGGTGCCCTTGATAGTGGTGCCTAAGGTAATTAGGAAGATGGCATAATTTGGCGGTGAAAGATAATGAGTTCTGTTTTGACCTTGTCAAGTCCGAGATGCCTCTGGAACATATGTCCAGTAGGCAATTGAAGACGTGAGACTGGAGGTTGTCAGAGACATTAGGGCTGTCTAAATAGATCTGAGCATCATGACAATTGAACCCATGAGAACCGATGGCACCATCAAGCAAGACAGTGTACAGGATGAATATAAGAGGACCCAGAATCAAGGAATAGTTGCTTTAAAATCCTTAGGATCCAAAATGAGAGCAATAGAGTCCTGGATCTGGAAATATGGGGAACTTGATGTCTACTTTCAGCGAAGAGCTGACATGTGCAAAAGGTATTTGCTTTATCTGTATGGTTCCAGAGAGCAAAACTGGAATGAATGAAGGAAGATACACTCAGACAGATTTCAGCTCAATATAAGGTCCTAGGGCTCTCATAAAACATAAATACCTCATGTTGGTCACCTGGATGTCTTCAAGAGGAGTCACATGACTGCTTATCATGTGGTAGAGGGGATTTGTCAGTAGAGAAGAGAATTGGATGGGGGTACCCTCCAAAGTCCCTTCTAGCTTCAGGATTCAGTGATTCTCGGACATTCTTCTGCCCTGAACAATTCCAAATCCATGCATTAGTGAGGCTCCGAGATCTGAGAGTGAGGAGGAGAAGCCTAATTTGTTTCAGATCTTAGAGTCCACATGTTTCACCCTTCCTCCATCTTACAGTTGTAAGCATAATGTTCCTAAAGCATATGTGTGACCATGCCACGATCTCCCGAAGAATCTTCATTGCTTATTGCTTCTAGGACAAAATCCCAATGCCTCAGCTTGACATTTAATGTCCTTCACAGTTGGCTTCTGCCTCATCTTCTCATCCTTATTTCACTTTCTTTCCTTTCACTCACTACTCTCCAGTCAAACTTGATCTTCTGCTGAGTCTGAATTCCACCTCCCAACTTGGTACCTTTGCACATGCTGTGGCCCCTGCCTGGAGTACAGTCTCCCTCACCTCTGTTTCTTAGAATCTTTAGCCTTCTTCAAGGCTCAGAGCAGGTGCATCTCCTAAGTGAAGTCTTTACTGATCCCCTTAATTACCGCATTACCCCCTGTTGCTATTACTTTTTCCCTCCCCAGATTACATTTACCTTCCTGCATAAATGTCACATTCTCCCAGTAGGACATAAACTCCTTGAGAGAAAGGAATAATATAAGATGATATGATATAATGCCATGCAATATGATATGATATAATACTACATAATAGAATGGAATTGGGGTGGGGAGACATAACAACATGATATGACTTGATATGATATGTTATATTTACCTAAACTATTTACCTTTCTGTATAAATGTCATATCCTCCCAGTAGAATGTAAGCTCCCCAAGGGCAAGTAATAATATATGATACGATGTAATATAATACAACATGAAATGATGCAATATAATACAATGTAACATACAGTTGTAGTGGGGAGACATAACATAAGATAATAGGGAATGGTATGGCATGGCATAATATAATATAATATAATATTTAATTATATTTACCTCCCTGTGTAAATGTCACTTCCCCCCAACAGAATGGAAGGTCCTTGAGAGAAAGGCCTATTTTTTTTAAGTATCTGGTGCTTTGCACATAAGGGGTGGTATTTAATTCATACTTGATAACTAAATGCTCCACTGTGTTTATATACTGGGTAGAGGAGGGTAGGAAGAGACTCTGTCAACCAAGGGGAGCTATTGAAGTTGAGAAAGCTATGAATGCTTAAAACAGTTCTCACTTTAAAAGCAATTTCACCTATAGCTTTCTTAAAAACAAAAGTCTTTCCAGTGCCAGACTAGCTTGTTCCTTAGGTAGAGTACACACACCTCAGTTTGGAGAATTGTTTCATCTTCCTCTTCCTCATATGCCTCAGGGGCTATGGAAAAATGTTGGCGAGCTCCTGATGCCTCAGACTGGGAGCCTTCTCTCTCTTTCACCAGTGAAGAATCCTTCAACACATCCTACTCAGCCAGAGAAGGCAGGGACTGTTTGACCTTTGTCTTTGGCCCCCTGTGCCTTGTAGATGCTGCATCATCATCTAAATCATTTTAACATTTGGAGAATGTTTTATACTTGATCCTCACAACAACCTTTTGAGGGAGATGCTGGCATTATCTCTGGCACGGCTGCTGCAGTGGTGAGCATGAGACCAGCTCAATACTCTTAACCCGGAGGTGCATTGATGAGGCAGGAGACAGCAAGATGGCAGAAGCTCCGTTTATTAAGTGCTAGTAGCTTTCTTTTATATCCCTAGTAACACCTGATCAAAGCATGATCTCCACATGATAGCCAATCACCAAGTCTGCTGGACACCTGTAGCCCTCGTGTCAGGGGTATGAGTAGGATTTTTCTCCCAATGAGAGGAGAGCCGAGCCAACTGTGGGAACTGCATGTCAGCAAAGGAGAGGTCTTGTGAGACTTCCTTGTTTTTGCCACGCAACAGGCTGTGACCCTCAGCTTCTGCCAAGAGAAGCTAGAACTCCCATGGGAAAATGCTCCCAACAATCTCCATTTTACAGATGAAGAAATTAAGACATAGAGAGGTTAGATGACTTGTCCAGAGTCACACAGCTAAAGAGTGTCTGAGGCATAATTTGAACTCTGAGTCCTGCGCTTTCTCCATTTTGCCACCTAACTGATTTAAGATGTTTGTTAGAGATTCTTCGGGTGCTGTCACCATCACGGATTCAACTATTTTCTGTCTCTGCTTTAACTATTCCATGTCTGTTTCCATTCTCACCCATTTTACTTACACTGTTTTTGTATTAGTGAGAAAGATTTAATGTACACAAAATACAAAGAAAGGAAGGAAATGAACATTTATTAAGTTCCTATTATGCACCAGACACTATGTTGAGCACTTCAGAAATACCATCTCCTTTGATTCTCATAACAGCCCTGCAAGGTAGGTGCTATTATTATCCCCATTTTACAGTTGACAACACTGAGGCAGACATGTTAAGTGATTTGCCCAGGGTCACTCAGCTAGTTAGTGTCTGAGGCGGAATTTGAACTCATGTCTTCCTGAATACAGACCTAGCACTCTATCCACTACGTCATCTAGCTGCCTCTAAGAATTAGATTTAACTTTCAGAGGAGTATCTGGGGCAGTGTAAATGATATGCCATCTCCTATCTAGATGATCAAAATTTTAAGCCTTCATTCCAGCAAATTAAACACATCACATATCAAGTTTGCTGTTTGATTTATGAAGTCTGATTATACAGTTTGATTTATAAAACAACATTCTGCCTGTTTGGTGAATTCCTTATGTTTGTCTAGGCCCACATAATTTACAGGAAGGTGAGTCTTTCTGACTCCAGTCCCTGCGCTCTATCCATTGTGCCACCACTCAGAAAGACCTGAGTTCAAATGTGACATCAGATAGTTAATTGCTGTGTGACCCTGGGCACACAGTTTGTCTCAGTTTCCTTATCTGTCAAATGAGCCGGAGAAGGCAATGGCAAACCACTCCAGTATCTTTGCCAAGAAAACCCCAAATGAGGTCATGAAGAGTTGGACACTACTGAACAACAGATGCTACTGAGATGCTTAACAAAAGCTTATTGGCTGATTGATATATGGCCAGAGGACTATATGAGGAGTCAGAATACTTGGGTTCAAATCTGAGGTATGCTACAGAGAAGCAGTTTAGGCTCAATATAAGGAAAAATGTTTCCAATAATTAGTTGTTATTTGTCCTTCATTCTCAAAGAGGACCATGACATCAGGAAGATGATGTCATGACTTGCAAGTGAATTGGATTTAAGTGAGGGAGGGCTGTACAAAGTCACCAGCCTCACTCTCTCCTCCAGAGCCATTTGGCTCCAGTGGCAAGACATAGATCAGGACTACTGGAGATGGCCCCCTAACAATTAGTTAACCAAAGGCAGAATGAGATGCTGTTGAGGTAGAAGATTTTCCCTCACCAGAAGTCTTCAAGAGGAAGTCAAATGAGTCCTTTTCAGGGCTGTAGAGAGGATTCCTGTTCTCTTTAACCTCTGTGAACTAAGGCTGGAGGGTACCTGCCGCCTGTTTGAATGGACCCAGAGGTAGGCATGGTTTTTGCATTTTTAAATACAATAAAACTTTATTTAAAAGCATAAATGATTCTATGCTTATGGGTCATGCAAAAAATCATAGAATCACAGAGCTGACTGGGACTTCTGAGGCCACGTAGTCCAACATGTACCTAAACAAGAATCCATCTTAGAACTCTCCTTTTGGTTCAAAGAAGGCTAGTGAAAGTCTCTGTTCCCTTTCCATTTGGGATTCTGTGATACCTGCTCCTTGGATTTCTCTCAGCAGTAATCATTAGCCTTAGTTCATTCAGGGCTTTAGAATTCCCGACATGATTCTAACAGGACCATTCTCTTGTTTTAATGATCATTATTTTCTCTAGGTTTCATGTACTAACCATCCTTCCCTTTGCCTCTGGGAAGCTCACCATATCAGTGCTGTGCTTAATGTATGCATTCAATTATTTTAGCTCTCCTATGGCTCAGAACTCCAGAACTCAAGCTATCCATTAGCTTCAGGCTCCCCAGTAGCAGGGTTCCCAAGTGTGCACCACCATGCCAAGCCCTTCAATACTCTTAATATTTTATTAGATGAAGGATGTTAGTTTCCTAAAGGACAAATTTTAATTACTTGAATCATGTGGATCTGGTCTTTCATAAAGAACCCTTATCACCTTGAGAAGAATAGAAATACCTGTGCAGAGATGAGCACAGAAGTGTATTTTGCAAACTGCAAGCCTGTCAGGCAGTACCGACTCTAAAACAAGCCTTGCATTGGTTTTTTGTTTTGGCTCGGCAATGGGGTTAAGTGACTTGCCCAGGGTCACACAGCCAGTAAGTATTATGTGTCCGAGGCCAGATTTGAACTCAGGTCCTCCTGACTCCAGGGCTGGTGCTCTATCCACTGCATCACCTAGCTGCCCCCAACGCCTTACATTGTTAAGGGAGAACTATCTCCCACTGAGTTCATGTAGTAGGTCACTGCTGCCAAACAAACCTATCACAGTGCAAAAATTATAGAGGTTAAAAACTTAGGTTTTATTAGGCTTAAGCATAGGTTCACGAGGTAGAAAAAGAACCCTGAACAAATATTGGAGTTTCTGACAAAATCTTTATAGAGAAAATGATGTCTGAGAGCAGAGAAATTTTTTTAAGCCTATTAACAATCTTTATGTCTTCTTGGGCCATAAAGGTCACACAGGCCTAGTCAAAGAGACTCATTATCTCATGCTTCTTTCAATTAAGGTTGAAGAAACTATGAACTAATTAATAAAAAGGCTGTTACAGATTTAAACACTGAGTTTGCAAAGTCCTTTACTCAAAAAACTACAAGGTTACATTTTAAAGAAGTCACAATGAGTTAATTGAGGGGCAGAGATTTATATGTCATTAAGATAACCAAAGGCTTGCCATCAGGGAAATCATTCCACAAATAAAATCTTTTAGGAGGTTTTAAAGATGCTTCTTCCTTCCTATCTTCCTTTTATTTAGTTTCTTATCTCAGGAATGTCGAAAATCTTCCCCTACTATTATCATTCTATGAGACATATTTTAGCTAGGTGAGGTTAATATTAACAGGAAACAGTCTTCAGTTAGCCAAATGTTTCAGGAGGAATTACATAATTCAATTGAATAAAAGGAAAATGAAATATTTCTATAATTTTATTAACTCTATATACTACAAATATTTGAGGGGTAGTAGTGGTAATACGAAGCCTTTGGAATTTAGGTTATGTGTACAATCGGGAAATTATAGTATAATTGACTATGAAGGAACCTTCAAGGTCAAGGTAGTCTAGCTTATCACCAAATGAAGTTATCTCTTTTACTACATGTGTGGCAGGTGCAAATCCAACCTCTGAACATTTCCAATCATTGTCAGAGTCATAGGATTTAGAGCAGGAAAGCACCATACACTTCTAGAGTATCCCCATTGCAACTTATTCTGACCTTTAGTTTTAGATATATACTTTTCATGATATTAAAAATTGGCTTTCTTTGCCTATGCTGTGCATTTTTTAAAGCATAACTGAGTGTGATTGTTGTTGTACAGTCATTTCAGTCATATCTGACTCTTATGACCCCGTATGGGGTTTTCTTGGCAAAGATACTGGATTGGTTTGCCATTTTCTTCTCTAGCTCATTTTACAGATGAGGAAACTGAGGCAAACCAGGTTAAGTGACTGCTAGGAAGTATCTGAGGTCAGATTTGAACTCAGGCAGATGACTCTAGGCCCAGCATTTTATCCAGTGGACCCCCACTGAGTGTTATATTTTGTCAAAGACTTTCTCTATATCTATTATATAATTATGTGGTTTGGAGTATTTTTGGTTTTAGTGTGATTATGTCAATTGTTTTCCTGATGTTAAACCACAATAAACCATTATTTTGACATCTCACCCACAGTGCTAGTATTAACAATGATTACAGATTAGATTATATTACATAAAACATTTACTGACCACTTAATTATGTGCTAGTGACTGTGCTAAGTGTTGAGAATTCAAATACAGATAAAAAGAGAGATAATCCCTTCCCTCAAGGAGTTTATATTTTGCTGGAGAAAGACAAGTAACTGGAAGCTGAAAAGCAGGGTTGGGGAGGAAGTCAATCTGGAGAATCCCAGGCTGAGATGGGTTAGGAGTGAGCATGGTAGTATGGGTATTTCCTCAAATGGAGGTTCTGGGAAGGAACTCATCTATTGGAGGAGGATGCTACAAGCAAGGAAGTATTGCCATTATGAGATGGTTTAAGGTGGAGGTGAAAAAGTCATCTGGGCAACTGAGTTTGAGTGCATTTAGATGAACTGATGCAAAGTGAAGTATGCAGAACCACACCAGGAGAACATTGTACACGGTAACAGCAATATTGTTCGATGAAGAATTGTGAGTGACTTAGCTCTTCTCAGCAACACAATGATCCAAGACAATCCCAAAGGACTAATGATGAAGCATACTATCTGTCTCCAGAGAAAGAACTGATATTGTTTTAATATAGACTGAAGCATGCTATTTTTTGCTTTCTTTCATTCCTTTTCTTTTATTTGAGTTTTCTCATACAAAAGGACTAACATGGAAATGTTTTTACATGATTGCACATGTATAACCTGTATCTGATTGCTTACCATCTCAGGGAGGGGAAAGGGGAGGGGAGGGGAGGGGAGGGAGGGACAGAAGTTGGAATTCAAAACATAAAAAAATTGTTAAAATTGTTTTAACATGCAATTTGGGAAAAATATATTAAAAAAGAAATTAGCATGTTTGGTGTGCTCACTTCCTCAAAAGCTATTAAGTTAAAACCATACTATCATTTGTTGGATATCTACTATATGCAATGCTCTACACTAGGCATGGAAATGAATAGGATTTGAATATGATATACATAAGATGTGTTTGCTGCCATCATGAAAGTGGAAAGAACACTGGATTTGGCATTAGAGGACCTGGGTTTGGATCCCAGCTCTTCCAATTAGCTATGTCAACTTAGCCAATCATTTAGTAATGTGGCTTTTAAATTTTGTTATTAAATAAAATGTTTAATTTACACCAGTTTATTAATGTATTAATTATTAATATTATTGATTTAATTGTTAAATTGAATCAAGTTATTAAATTAAAGTTTTCTCATTTATAAAATGAAGGGGTTGAAGCTCAAATCCCTCATTTTATAGTTGTTATTAAACTTGACTTCAAAGGTACCTTCTAAGTCTAAAACTAGGATCTTATGATCCTATAAGCCTGAATGGTTGGGAGAATGATAGTAGTACTGACAGACAAAGAAGAGACTTGGAGAAGGAACATGAGTTTGGGGGGCACATCATGAGCTTGGTTTTGAATATTTGTATTTGAATTTAAAGCAGAATGATTAAATAGAGATGTTTAGTAAGCAACTGGAGACTAGGACTGTAAGTGATATTAGAAATGTAGATGTTTAACTTATCAGTGATTATGAAATTGCAAAAATTAACGAACTACTTTAAGGAAAGACTGTTCAGAGAAAGAGAAGAAAGGAGAAAAGATTGATCCTCATTCCTATTAGTTAGTACCCTCCCAGGGTTGTTGTAAGGATCAAATGAGATAATATTTGTAAAGCCTTTAAGAGAGTGCTGGGCACATAGTAGGAAGTATATAAATATTGTTATTATTATTATTTGATGAGTTAGACAAAACAAAAAAATTCAAAGTTGCAGATGAACTAAGATACTGTACTTTCATGGATGCCAAAAGAGGAAAGAGTTTAAGGACTCAGTCAATAGTATAAAAGGATGCAGAGAAATTAACATGCTTGGGGACACAGAAGAAGACACTGGATTTGGCAATAAGGAAGTCACTGATGGCAGTTTCTTTGGAGCCATTTTAATAGAATGGTAGGAACTGGAGCTGGACTGGTAGAAGGAATGAATAATGAGGAAAAGGAAATAGTAGGTAGAGATCATAGTTTCAAGAAGTTTGAGAGTGCCAGAAAGGAAAGGAAAAGGATAACAGCCAGAAGAGGCTACAGGAGGAAGAGGTGTGAGTTGGTTTTTTTTCCCCCCCAAGTTAGGGGATATTCTACATTTACATTTGAAAGCAGAAAGAAAGGAACCAGTGGAGAGTTAGAAAACGCACAATTTGGGTGCCTTAGAAAGTTGGAAAATGAGTGAAATCATAGCATGGCATTATAGGACACATTCTCCAAGCCTTAAATCAAGAAAAGAAAGTACTGAGGATAGTGAGTAAGGGGGGAATCACCAAAGTTGCATTTTTAGATATTAGGATTGGGGTAAATTGTATCCCAATTGACTCATAAGCAGGCAACAAAGACTTAGTGGATAATATCTCAGAACTTATTTTAATTATATTAGGCAGTCCATTGAGAAAAATTCTCCTAATGTAAAGAGTGACACCTACTGCCAACATCAGGGTGTTTTTGATTTTTAGTTCAGAAGAGAGTGCTAAGAAAATTCTCATTGAAAGCAATTCTTTCACCATCTTTGGAGAAAACTATTAATTACCACTAATCATATCTGCTTGTTGAAAGAAAGTCTATTAAAATCTTGATTGTCATTTACTATAGTTCCTCAAGGAAAGGCTGGATGGCCTCTAGATTGGACATGTGGTGAAGTATTGTTCAGGTACTGAAGTCATAGAACCCTAGATTCAGAGCTGGACAAGACCTCAGAGTTCTTCACTTAACAGATTAAGAATACTGATGCTGAGGGATTAAATGACTTGCCAAGGGTAACATGCATCCTGGGCCATCACCAGTTGTTCTGACTGTTGTATTGTCACTGGACTCCAATGACTCTGGAGGAGAGAGTGAGGCTGATGACTTTCCCCAACTCGGCCTCACTTAAATCCAATTCGCTAGCAAGCCACGACATCACCCTCCTGTTGTCATTGGTCCTCTTCAAGAGCAAAAGATGACAACAGTAACAACAACAAATAATTGCCTGAGGTAAGATTTGAACTCAGCCCAGATCCCTTCGGTCTTTGAGATTCTGCTATTCTGTGACCTCTGTTAGAGATGTGATAGTGATGATAACCTCAGCAGTGTCATTGGGGAGGGAGTGGGATGGACAGGATAAGCAAACTTCTGCAAACAAGGAAGATTCCATGCTAACTAGTCATTCATTCATGCATGAATAGTAGTCAATCCAGAAGGTAGCCTTCTTA
>NW_020945064.1:11528385-11613385 GCF_900497805.2 Vombatus ursinus | reverse complement strand
GGTTCCCCTGCCCCTAATTCTTTCGAGCAGCTTTGGGGTCTGGGTTCACTTCTTAACTCTGTGAACAGGACTTTCACCCAAGGACTCTTTGGGACTCAGAACTCATTTAGTCCTACCTCCTCATTTTACAAAGGAGGAAACTGAGGCTCAGAGAGGTTCATCAGGTAGTGGGGGGCTGCTCAGCTTAAAAAAAATCATACGGGCCTTTTAACTGATGTATTTTATTTATATGTAAATAACATTTACATTTTTTAATTTATAAAAATAAATACCCTCTTCCTACTCCCCCTGCCCCCTGCCTCTCTTTCTGGGAACAACTCAACTAAGCATCCCCTCAGAAAGGCTCAGATGACGGCTTATTTCCAGTCGCCGGGTTAATGCCAGTGTGGCGTCGGGTCGCCAGTGGGGGCGGTTCCGTGACCTGCTCGGGTTCTACTTTTCCTCCTGGCAGTGTCAGTTTAGGGTCTGAGGGCTCTGACCTCCGGGAAATTCCCGCCTCCGCCTCCGCTCGGGCCCAGATGACTCGAGTCACTTTCGGCCGTAGCATCCCACCCCTCAAAGCCGCTGCGGCCACCCGGGACCCCGCCGCCCCCGGCTCGTCCGGGTCTCCGGAGCCGCCCACGGCTGCGGCCCCTCAGTCCTCACGCGGCTCGGGCCCCCGGAGTCCTGGATGGGGAACGGGGAACCCTCGTTAGGAGGGGGAAGCCCCCGCAGCCACCTCCACGGTCACAGTCACGGACACTGCCACCTCCTAGACTGGACCGGTTTCTCGGAAAAGCAGAGCTTAGAAGAAGGGTCTCCGCATGGCGGACACCCATTGGTCCAGTCCTCCCCTTCCGTCGCCAGCCATTGGTCTGAGCCGCTGTCAGTCCGGTCAGGGGGTGGGATGGTCGGGACACTCCCCGAGCTCATATACAGCCCCGCCCGGGGCTACTGTCACCCTCCGGGCCCCTGGACTACCCAATTACTCGCTAGCTCCTGACAATCGCAGCGGGTAAAGCTGCTCCAGGCTAGGACCTTTTTCTGACGACTTCTGGCTAACAGGTAGGGACTCTCCCCTCCCCCTTTTTTCTGAAGGCTTTCCAAGGAAAAGAATTGACAATGGGTCCCTATCTAGCACAACTCGGTCTAGTGCCCCCCAATATAATGGGAAGAATAAATGACTATATACATATATATTATTTATATGTAGTGTCATTACGTTTGGAGACAGAGGACCTGGGTACCAATCTTAGCCCTTCTGTTATTGCCAACTTATTCCTCAAGTGTAGAATGAAGAGATTGGTCTGAAGGCTCTCTCTAAATGTCCTGTCTAGCTTTATTATCCTATATTAGCCTATGATCTGAGGCTCCACTGAGAGAGGCCAAACGTCCAGAAAGAGGAAGGGTATAGTCCTGCTGTCCTTTGGCCCGGTTAGACATCGAAAATAACTGTGTTCAGTTCTAGATGTCACATTTTGGGGGGGGCATTGACAAGTTGGGACCCTCCAGAGAAGGGCAACCAGAGGATATTGATGAACCTCAGTATTAGGGCAGGTGAGGTCTGCGGGAAAAGATTGGGAATATTTAGCCAGGAGAAGAGAGAACATGGGGGTGGTGAACATAATAGTTGTCTTCCTATATTTAAAAGACTTTATGAGAAAGAGGATTTAGATTTGTTTTGCTTGGTGAGGGTTGAGAGGGTGGGGTTGGAGGCAGAAAGGAGCAAAGACTGGAAAATTATGAAGAGGCTAATTTAGGCTTCCCATGAGAAAAAGGTTTCCAACAATTAGTACATCTATTCAAGAGTGGAATGGGCGACCTTGAGAAGTAGTGGGTTTTCCTCACTTCTGCATCTTCAAACTAAGACTGGATGACCACTTGTTGGGATACTGTAGTGGAGATTCTCATTCAGGTATAGTCTGGGGTCTCTCAGCTCTGAGATTCTGGGAATCCACGTTTCCAAGTCCTTGCCAAGTCGATATTCTTTGTTTTAAGGCTCTTTTTGACTCTGACATTCTTTCTCTAGTCTATAAGTCATTTGACATCTTGGGACCTCATTTTCCTCATCTTTTAAAATGAAGAGATTTGACTTAATACTTCAGGTCCTTTCTAATTCTAAATCCTCTAACTGAAATATGGATCAGTGCCTATATACTAGATTTCTTCATTCCTCTCTCTAGTTCAAGGATTTGGAAGTACTTTATTTGTTGATTCATAATGAGGTAAGCTCCCTGAAGACAAGGACTAATCTAAACTTTGTATATTTCTCTGTGCTACAGGAGCTTTGCAAGTACAAAAGTTTTAAGTTGTTGAAGTATACCTATCTTTTCAGCCTATCTTTGTAAGCATTCTTTAGTGCCCAGCTCTGGGAAGTCTGTTCTTTGTTTTTTTTTTTTTTTTGCTTGTGCAACTATTTAAAAAAAAATTAATACTTTAACTTCCCTTTTGGAAGTGGGATTTGAACTCTGCTCAGGGTAGCATAGTGGAGGAACTAGTCTTATGTTTTCTGTCTTTTCAAACCATAGAGCTAGAGGAAAGAAACTGCTTGTCTTTCTTTTGTACTCCTGGATTCTTCTTTCATACAGTCACAGATCATATGAGCTAGGAGGGATAAAAGAGACCACTTATTCCAACCCCTTCATTTTACTGATGACGAAACTGAGACCCCAAAAGGCCAAATTACTTGCCCAATGTCACACAGCAAGTTAAATGTGATATAGAAATCTGAACTCTAGTTTCTTGACTCTGTCTAGGGATTATCCCTCTATTACCATATAGCCTTTGAATACCATTCTTCTCTTCTCTCTATCCCTCAGGAAGGCTCTGCTAGACCTGCATGCTGTGCCAGTTACAAATTACTCTTACCTCTCTGTCAGTGGGTAAAGGCTTCTGATAAATTAATTAACAGAAGTTGTTAGTATCTTACAACTGGTTTAATGTATCTTCCCTGGTAGATGACAGAACCATAGTTTCAGGCATCTTTGAATTGGCCCTTGGGAGAAAGACTTTTATTAACTAATTAATTATTTGGGGGGCATAGAGTGGTTTCTGGGCCTCCAAGTGCCCATGCTGTACAGTTGAGATGAGATGTTTCAGACTAGTCAGAAAGCTGTGGATCAAAAAGGCATCCTGAGTATTGCCTATTTTCTTGAGAAGATTCACTTGAAGCTGTCAAGTGGTGTGTGTGTGTGTGTGTGTGTGTGTGTGAACAGAATCAAAACACTCTTTAAAAATGAGGCAGGTAAAGCTATTTTGTAGAAATCTTTCTAGTCTGACAACATGGAATAAAGAACCACACTTTTTATGCTTGTATTAGTGGAATTTCTACCTGATCTTAAACTGACCTGGCTGACCCAATGCCACTTTTGTAAGTATGCTCCCTGAGAGCATCTGATTTAGGAAAAGTGCTGTCCACAAAGAAATCACCAACCCTCACCTGTCTTTGGCACCCTTGTCCATGGCTAACATGTGGTGATTTGTGATGGAGATAAAAATGAAATATGGTACTGTTCTCTTCCCTCCCTCAAGTGTGACAAACTACAGGGAGCGGGAAATTGTGTCCCAGATCCTTATCTGTCTTTGAAGGGGAAATGGATAGCCCTGCCATAGAGATCAGGGGATGGGGAGAGAAAAGAAAGACTTCGAGAAATAATCACTCTATTTCCCCCCATGCCTAAGCAGATGTCTGCTTTAAAAAAAAAGTCAGTTTTGTCTCTACACTTCCTCCTTTTCCTACCCTCCCCAAACCTGAAATCTCACCGAAGTGATTTTCATTGTCTAAATAGTCCTTCATACATATCCTCCAGTTCCTCATCACTCTGTGGAGTTGATCTGGGATTTCAAAGGCTGTGTCTGTGAAGTTCAGATTTTGACTGGTCCCACTCAACTGGAGGGGCTTCAATTTCAAGCAGTGTATTTATTATGCATCTGGTGACTGACAAGCAGTCTACTTAAACTCGGAGAGCCCCCTCCCCCGTGATGAATTTTTTTACCCAAGAGCAACTCATGAAGATCATCTACTAATGTGTGGAAGGACTGTGTTTCATTGGTGGAGGGGTATCCCCACTGATGAAATCATGTATCTTCTTTAATACCTAAATAATATTCTTTTAGGGAGTTTTCGTTTGCCAAAGGAATTGTGAATAGACCATCTCCCTCGTGACAGAATTGAGAACTGGAAGGGATCTTAGAAATCTAAGATCTAGTCCAACACAGATGAGGAAACTGAGGTCCAGAGAGGGATGAGAGAGAGACTTGCCTAGGGTTTTGTACCCAGGAAGTGGAAAAGCTCTGAGTTAAACCTAGGTACTTGGATTCCAAAAACATTGCTACAAAACACCTTCCTTTATTTAATGTGCTGACTTTTCTATCATCTAGTATCCAAAACTAAATTTAAGGTTATTACATGAAGATGAACTTACTTATCTGGACCAGGTAAGCTCTTTTCTCGCCCTCTCCCCCCACGTCTCCACATGGCTTTCTGAACTTTGGATAGAGGTCCATTATTAGGATCTGACAGTTACCAGACTCCAGGACTTTTCTCCAGTAGTGCAGTGGATTTTAAGTCCAGAAAAAGGACCATGAATATAGGTTACAATGAAGACCATGCAACTGGTTTTTTTTTTAATTCATTCCAATGGAATTTGGGGAAATCTCAGATTTGTATTTAAAGATATCAGATATGTTTCCAATTTTTCTAAAAAGTTTTCAAAGTCAACATTTATCATGGATAAAAAGTTTCTGTAATGGGATTAAAAAATGGATAAAATAGAAAAAAAATTACTTATTCCACTTACCATATATATGACTGTATTGTATGAGAATTATAAAATTTAGAGATGGAAAGGATTTTGTTGTTATTGTTGTTCGGTCATTTCAGTTGTCTCCTACTCTTCATGACCCCATTTGGAATTTTCTTGGCAAAGATACTAGAGTGGGTTGTCATTTCTTTCTCCAGGTTATTTTACAGATGACGAAATTGAGGCAAACAGGGTTAAGTGATTTGTCACACAGCTAGTTATAGTATCTGAGGCCAGATTTGAACTCAGTCTTCCTGACTTCAGGCCTGGCACTCTATTGGTTAATCCATTTTACAGATGAGAAAATCATGACTCAAGTCAAGTGACTTACACTAGTTTAGCACAGTGCCTGGCACATAATGGGTGTTTGATAAATGTTTATCCTTTTCCTCCTCTTTCCTTACACCCTTGCCTAGAGTTATGAAAGGAGTTAAGTAGCAGAATCAAGATTTGAATCTAGGCCTTCCCAATTTGGGGCAGCTTGGTGGCACAGTATATAGAGTACTGGCCCTGGAGTCAGGAAGACCTGAGTTCAAATGTGGCTTCAGATACTTACTAGCAGTATGACCCTAGGCAAGTCACTTAACTGCCTCAGTTTCCTCTTCTGTAAAATGAGCTGGAGCAGGAAATGGCAAACCACTCCAGTATCTTTGTCAAGAAAATGCCAAATGGAGTCATGAAGAGTTGTGCACAACTAATTGACTAAACAACAACTTCTTCAAAATTCAGATCTCTTTCTAATACATTGTGCTTCCCTATCTTCCTAATATTTCAATCACCTGAATTATAATAGAGGTTGTTACATATAGGCATCAGCCCGGGGTAGGGAACTTTTGACCTCTAGGCCACATGTGGCCCTCCAAGTCCTCAAGTGTGGCAAAGGGTTGAACTTGAGCACTTAGAGGGCCACAGGTTCCCCACCCCCGCACCAGACCTTTTCTCCTTTTTTTTATAGTAAATACATTGGTATTGGATCCCCTGCCAAGATTCATATTTATCAACCTGATTTTAGGTCCTTTCATTTATGTACTGGGGCCCCCTCCTCCTCACCACAATGTAGTAATGATTTCCTTTTCTGGGCTCACTGCTTCTGATCAACTTTTGTGTAAAATCACCTGAAATCATGGCTTGATTTTATAAGATATTTTACTTATTTAATAAGCAGGGTAATGTACTTTCTCGGTGGTGAAATGGTAAATTTATTTGATTCTTTTAAGTAAAAATTTGTCTACTTTACTCCCTCTCATATATACATTACCTATTAGACTACAAGCTCCCTAAGGGCAAGAACCGTTTTTTGCCTTTCTTTGTATCCCCAGCTCTTAGTGCGGTGACTGGCTAGTAGTAAGCACTTAATAAAGATTTTTTTATTATCCCAGTTGAGCCTTGGTTGTTTTCCCAAGGAGAGGGTGCTTGGTGGCCTGTGAGTATGGATTGGTCCTTTTTGATTTAGGCACAGGGTTTTCTGAAATAAAACTGGAAACATCTCATCAGTTCAAAAATGTTGAGGGCCAAGAAGAGGGGAAGAAGCTGAAGCAGTTTCTAAGCTTTCCTGGTGGAATGGGAGAGGGTGATAGGGGAAACTATGCACTCAGTCCAAAGGGTACCTGATATATCGGGTAAGTGTGATGTGCCCTCAGACACACCTCTGCTGTCTAGTGCATGGATTTCCTTTGATGGTAGATCTGGGGAACTTTACTACCTGACAGATTTGTAGGGATGTAGATTATTTCTAGGTAGGACTTGGCAGATAGGAAAAATTATTATCTTGAAATTAAGGAAGAGGAAGTTAGCTGTAAGCACATGACCCTGTTTCTGAATTGTTCCTGCCAATGCACTGGGTTAGTGTTGGTGCATAGGTAAATTTATGGGTGCCCCAGATAGAATTTTGATCCTGACAGTTAATAATGACAATAAAATCATAGAATTTCATTGCAGGAAGTGCTGGGAGAAACTCTCAATTTGGAATGGGAAGATTTGCATCTGAATCCTATTTGCATCTGAATAGCCATGTGGGTTTGGCCTACTCACCTTAGTACTTGAGGTTCCTTTTTCCTCTGTAAAAGGGAGGTTGTGAGGATGAAGTGAGGAACCCATGTTATCTAAAGAACTTTACAACACAAGACTCTCTCTATGTGAGACGTTATAATCTTAAACCACGATAATAATTGCTCCCATTTCTCTCATGCTCTAGGCAGGGCTTCCAAAGGGCATCCCTTTCAAAAGGCATATGTGAAGGAAGTTAGCCTTCCATTTTACAGGTGAGGAGAGTGAGGCCCCAAGAGGGGAAACGACTTGCTCTCTAGTGCTGGAGCTAGAATTTCAACCTAGTTCTTCTCTGACTAAATCCAGACCTCCTTCTTTTGGACCACACTCCAATTAAAATTAAGCTAAATCTGTATGTATGCTGAAAACTTGGATCTGGCTTCTGCCTTTTATTAGTTTGATGTAGTGTAGAGGACACTCATTAGACTGGGAGTCAGGAGACCCAGGCTCAAGGCTGGGTCCAACCAACTGTTGGATGACTTTGGGCAAGTCACCTTAATTTCCAGATCCAGTATTTAAATGCTGGGTGGGCTGGGGTGGGATGGAGTAGTGGAGCTTTGACTAGCTCAGGGGTTCTTAATCTTTTTTGATATCATGTCTCTTCTTGGCAGATCACTTCTCAGAATATTTTTAATAAATGCATAAAATGAAGTACATAGGATTACAAAGGAAACTAATTATGTCGGAATACAGTTATCAAAATATTTTTTTCCCATCCTGGTTCACAAGCTCTCTGAAATCCATTCTTTGAACATCAGGTTAAGAACCCCTAGTCTTAGGGGTAGCTAGGTGGTTCAGTGGATAGAGCATGGGCCCTGGAGTCAGGAGGATCTGAGTTAAAATTTGCCCTCAGACACTTACTAGCTGTGTGACCTAGGCAAGTTCCTTAACCCTGATTGCCTTAAAAAAAGAAAAAAGCTTTTAGTCTTCAGGGCAACTAAATTTCCTTTCTGAAAAAACCCTGCAGAAGGACAGCCATAGTAAATATAAAATGCTAATGACTTTAGATGGCTAATTTAGTAAAAGGGAAAAGCAAGGACCCTCAATTGTATATTGTTCACCTTTCTCTCACCCTGATCGCTGAGTCTTCCAAATGGCAACAATTGTTAATGTTAATGAAATCCTTCTGTCCTCTATGAGACCTTTCCTTATTGTATACATTGTGTTATTCTGTTCCAGGAGGCTGTTTAATTTTGTTTTATTGTTCTAGCATAGCTCCCCACCATGATGCTGTCCCATCAGGGATAAAACCACTTTTTTTTTTCTTGGCTGTTCAACTGTTTGATTCCTTGGTCAAGCCTCATTTGAAAGTCTATACTTACAAGATATAATGTGCTGAAGAATGTAATCTTATTCCAAGTAAGACTGCATATAATAAAATTACAATGTTACCTCACACTTCCATAACACTTTTGAATTGATCAAATGGCTTCCCGAACAATCCCGCTAGTCCACCTCTTATTTTCATTTTATAGATGAGGAATTTGAGTTTCAGAGAAGTGAAGTGAGTTAGCCAAGGTCATACAGATGCTAAGTGTTGAGTCTGGAAGTTCAGTGTTCTTTCCTTTCTCCCATACTGACTCCTACCATGGGGAAGGGATCACAGTGGATGCTTTTTAGGAGCATAGAGTTGGGAGAATTGAGAGTTCTCAAGCCCTTCATTTTACTGGTATGGAACTTAGGGTCAGTGAGATTACATCAGTCATTCATTCATTCATCAACCAATTATGGTGGGTAGAACACTGGCTATCTCCAGGAGAAACAGAGAGCTGAAGTCTTAGTCCCTACCCTTAGGAAGTTTATAGTCAGGTAAAGGAAAAAGACATGAAGATAGAAAACTGACATATGGGATATATAATAAGGACTCCAGAAAGGTGCTAAGTGAAGTATCTTCTGTAGTCCAAAGGGGGAGATCACTGCTGACCAGGAGAAACAGGGAAGGCTTCAGTGGAAGGCACAATTGAGACTGCATTCCCGTCCCCCCGCCCCATCTGTTGCCCCCTTCCATTGCTCTTTAAATTCATAAAGCAACAGGGATGGATGAACTAAAGTATTTGGATGAGTTGGACAAAAGCAGTTTTGGCAGAAATTTGACCAGAAACTCTTTGTCTCCTCATCCAGTGTAAGATGTCCTTACAATCTAGGTGGGTCTCCAGGCTACAGATATACCCTGAAGATATGGGCAGTGCTGACTCAGCGATTAATTTACCTCTGGATTGGGTTGAATCATGCTGTATGTCATGCTTTGTAACTATTGATTGTTGCCCGTCAGGAAGAGGTTATATTTTACTGCACAGAACACACATGTTATTTTTTGGGTGGGCGTCTCGCCAACTGTTTAGGGGATTTCCAGCTGTTGTTCTTGTAAATGATGACTGTAAGATA
This sequence comes from Vombatus ursinus, assembly GCF_900497805.2. Classification (NCBI taxonomy): domain Eukaryota; kingdom Metazoa; phylum Chordata; class Mammalia; order Diprotodontia; family Vombatidae; genus Vombatus; species Vombatus ursinus. Next base: position 11,604,173 of record NW_020945064.1, on the reverse strand, counting down.
ATAAAGCATGATTGTCACCCATATGGTTCTTGGGAAAATGGACATGTTCTGGCATGGTGCTTCGATTCCAAAGACTCTTCTTACAAGAGATAGATCTGAGAAGCTGGAGAGAATTATTCCTGTTTTTTCTGTGGCTGGTTTGTAGCCCAAATTGCTTAGAAAATGGTGCTAAAGAGATTAATAGGTTTGATCACTAAAGAGACCAGTTAGCTTTGTTCTATTCTTGTGTTTTGGTTATGCCCCCTGGTCCTGGCCAGCCACCTTTCAGGCGCATATGACTGGTATTATAAAGATGTAGAAGAGACAAGTATCTTTGAATTATAATCAACTTATTCATCCAATAGTTCTATTCAGCAAATGTTTAACAAGCCATTACTATGTGCAAAAACAGTGTGGCAGACCCTGAGAATACAAAGACAAAAATGAAATAATTCCTGTCCTCAAGGAGCTTATTTTCTATAGGGGGGAGGCAGAGGCAATATTAAATGTACACGATTAAGTAAATAGATGTAAAGTAAATGAAATAATTTCAAGAAGGAGAGAAAACTAACAATTGGGTGGGATGGGTAGAGTGGCACCATGTGAGTTGATTGGATCCACAAACATCTCTGTCTTAAAGTCACCCTGGTCAGTGTTGTGTTTTTAATAAACATGATTAATACTTTATAACCAAATTCCAATGTAAGATCAGTCTACAGGAATGACAACTTTCTGGGTCTGAATCTTAGCTCTGCTCTGTACTAGCTGTGTGATCTTGGGCAATACACTTCACTTCTCTGGGACTCAGTTTCCTTTTATGTGAAACGATGGGTTTGGATGAGTTCCAAAGTCCCTCGCTGCTCTGAATCCTACAATCCTATAAACTGTGACTTCAGCATTTGCTGGTTTTGTGAACCTAGGCCAATCATGCCACCTCTCTGAGCCTCAGTTTCCTCAGTTATAAAATGGGAATAATAATACTCACAGTCCCTACCTAAAAGGGTTGCTATTAGAATAGCATTTTGTGAATATCCTAGCATTATGTAAACATGAATCAGTATTACTGTTGTTATTGTTCTAATGGAATTAACTCCCCTCCCCGTAGTAGTGTTTACCTAATACATTGTTTTCTTTTGAGAAGAATTAAAGATGATAGGTAGGATATGATATTATTGAGAGAGAAAGAAAAAACAAACTCAAAATCTCGTGTTCTACCCATGAGATCAATGGTATCATTTTGGTAAGTCAGGGACAACATTTCATTCTATTTCTGAATTATAATCAATTGATTCATCCAGTAATTCTATTCAGCAAACATTTGTTAAGCCACTGTTATATCCAAAACACTGTGCCAGAATGCAAAGACAAAAATGAAATTATTCCTGCCTTCAAGGAGCTTACATTCTTCGGTGTGGTGGGGTGGGGATATTACATGTGCACATAAGTAAATAAATGTAACATAAAAAAAGTATTTTCCAGAAGGATAGATCACTACCAACTGATTGGGGTGAGCAGGGCTCAGGAAAACTCTTCTGTAGGAGGAAGCACCTGAAAGATGCTCGGGATTCTCCTAGGTAGAAGTCAGGAGTGAATGCATTAAAAAAAGATCATTGGATCTCAGATTTAGAGCTGAAAGGGACCCTAGAGGTCATTGAGTCCAATGTTCTCATTTTACAGCTGAGGAGATGTTGGGTGACTTCTCCAAAGTCACACAGGTAGGAAGGTGGGATTAGTGTTGGTTGGCAGACTTTGGGATTTTTCTCTATTAGTATGAAGTAGCTTTCCCATTTCCTGGTCAGAGTGGACCACAGGGGTGTATGGGGTGTTCAGGGAGGCTGAACACCAATGATGTGAGCCCTTTGCGGGGCTGCTCATCCGCCTTTGATATCCACCTTCACCCATCTCTCACCCATGGCTCCAAGAAGTTGTAGTATGCACAATGGCCGCCCAGATAAAACTGTATAGGGGGCAGATGGGCTAAAACAGGTTGAGAATAACTGACATATCTCAAACCCATTAGTGAGTTGGGGGCAGTGTCTACCTCAAGCATGTGAAGACTTCCCCTGTTGAATGGGCTGATGGCAACAGTTTGTTCCAATGGCCGTGAGGGCAACTGAAGCAGGTGCTGTGGAGTGCTTAGAGCTTGGTCAGGCATGGAAGATGCCAAGGTCATCCTAGGCCATCACCAGTTGCCCTGACTTTTGTCCCGACACAGGCTTTCCATGACTGAGGAAGAAAGAGTGAGGCTTATGACTTTGTGCAACTGTCTCTCGCTTAAATCCAATTCACATAGAAGTCAAGACATCACTCAGGACATCACTGGTCCTTTGAAACTGAAGGACTAATAAAAACAGCAACAGTAACAACAACAAAGTGGACTGGAATATTTAGACTTTGCCTTTGTGGATATTTTACCACAAAACTGATAAAACCTGAAAAATGAATTTTTTCCTTAAAAAAAAATCAAGAGAATTTCCTTACATTTGGGTGCTTGGCATTATGTAATTTGTAATACTGGCGATTAAAAATCATATTTCTTGTTTTTACTGAAGCATTTGATGTCATAGAGCCAACAACTGTCTCCTTTCTCCAGTGACTTCTCAGGTTTCTGGATTCTCCCTGTTCTCTGATGAGGGAAGCTTATACGCTTCTAGCCCCCATTTTCTGATACGGCATTTCTTGGTTGTTAGAACACCTGGGAGGGAGGAAACTGACTGATGAATAGTTGACCTTTGATTTCTTTCCTTCAGGATGTGCGACAGAAATAGCGGTAGACGTCTCCGGCAGTGGCTGATTGAACAAATTGACAGTAATATGTATCCTGGGCTCATCTGGGAAAATGAGGAGAAAAGCATGTTTCGGATCCCTTGGAAACATGCCGGCAAGCAGGATTATAATCAGGAGGTGGATGCTTCTATTTTCAAGGTATGGAGAGGCGTTTCTTTCCTAAAGAAATCTGCCGGAATTGTGATCGCTTCTCAATTTAGTGAACGGATTGAAATGTTTAATGATTAATTTTCTTTAAATTCTTCAGTTGCTTTAAACAGAGCCCAGAAATTCAGAAATAACGTTTTCTCTTATCACCTTCCTTACTGTATCTGTGGCATATATTTTGACACCAAGGATCTATCATTTCATGCATATGTTGGTATCCCCCCCCCCCCTGCTGCCCCCATCACAAGTAGAGATGGCCACCTGTCCTTGTTTTCTTGTCTTATGTGATGCTTGTTTATGTGTTTTCCCAAATCCTTCATGGAGGACCCATCTACTATGCGAGAAGCCTTCCTTTGGTTCTGTTCATATTTCATACATCCATCTGTTATCCCTTGCTCCTATTCTATGAACAATCTCCTGCTTTTCCAATTATTATGCCCTTGACGGTGGGTTAGCAAAAAATCACTGAGAAATATTTCTTGGTTCCTAACTTAAAACCCGATACTACACATTTGATTTATTTTGGTGCTAACCAAGAATGCCAGATGATTTCTAAATCTTTGGTTTCTTCACTGAGTCAGTCCTACAACAGATTATATGTGTGTGTGTGTATACATATATATATGTATATGTATATATATACACACATATACACACACATATGTATATATATATACACACATATACACATATATATGTATATATATATATATATACACCCACACACATATATACACATATATGTATATATGTGTGTATATACTTACTAAATATAAGAAAAAAACATGATTCAGTAATAATAGTTCTTGTTTATGGGGAGCTTAAGGTATATAAAGTGCTTTATAAACATTACTCATTTAATCTTCACAATAATCCTGGGAGTTAGGTGTTATTATTATCACCATTTTATAGTTAAGGAAACTGATAAAGATGGAAGTCAAGTGACTTATCCAGATACAAAGCTAATAAGTGTCTAAGACTGGATTGGAACTCAAGTCTTCCTGATTCCAGGCCCAATACCCAGTCTCCTGAGCCACCTAGCTGCATGGCTTAGCGTTAGAGGACCAATGTTAAGGGTCTGGAAGACCTTGCCTTCTGTCTGACTGAGTGACCCTAGGCAAGTCCCTTAACCCTGTGTGCCTCAGTTTTCTCATCTGTAAAATGAGCTGGAGAAGGAAATGGCAAACAAGTCACTATTAAGTGGTGGTTTCAGTTAGCCTATGATTACAAACTTGCTGAGCAGGTGTGGATCTGTATTGATAGAGTTTCCCACCTGGGAATTCCCTATATCAATAAAATCGTATCTGTGGGGGAACAGAGGGTAAAGTCTTGTGTTGGGTTGTCTTAGATACAAAAATGATTGAGACATGGGCTTATTATCTAAGGTTCTTGAGCCATAATTAATAAGATTCATATGATTCTAATTCATAAGTTCTAATTCATAAGATCACGGGATTTGTCCTTGACTAAGATTTCTTTGTCTGTTTTTATATCAACAGTGCTAATCCATATTTCTTTAATGCTTTACAATTTTTTAAATGATTTTCTTGTATGACCTTATTTGCATCTCACAACTGCTCTGTGAAATAGTTACTGCAAATAATATTACTCCCATTATACAGATGGAGAATAGGAGGCTCATGGAGGTTAAGCCATGTGTCTAAGGCTGCACAGACATTATAGGTGATAGAGCTGGAATGTGAATCCAGGTCATCGGACTGCTATTACTCTACATAATGATTAATAGAAACACGTAGGACGAATCTGTGTGCTTTTACCACTTGTTGGCTTAATAATCAACTTTAAAATCATTTAAAATCAATATTTATTATAGTGTTTTCTATAATGTTTTTGTAACTTTCACATAATGTTTTAAGGTTTCTAAATTGCTTCTCTCCCTGCTAGCTTGGGAGGTAGGGAGTGAGAGTATTTCAATCCCCATTGACTTTGCCTAAGCTACCACAGGTAGCCAGGGATAGATCCGGTACATGAATCCAGGTCTCCTGACTCTCTCGTACTTTCCCTAACTACATCAATCCTTTTTGTAACTTGGACTCAGTTGGGCTGGATGACTTCTAAGGTTCCTTCTTTCTCTGCCATTGTCCTTCTGTGAACCTTACTCCATGCTCAGATTAAGATCAGGGCACAGACCCTTTGGGCCAGTGTTCCAGAGATTGTTTAGCCACAGGGTAAAGGACCAAGAATGAGAATGTAAGGTAGCATCTTGAAGCCAGATGGGGGAAATGGAGAACAGAGAATGTCAATTACTTGCTTTCAGACCACATGACAAATTGGAAGTGAAGTTCGCACAGAATCCATCTGGATCTCCTAATTCTCACCTCTCTGCTTACATTATCACCACACATTTCCTAATCAGCTCCCTCTACAAGAAGGAATCAGCCCCTTTTGTATGTCCTGGACCCTTTTGGCAACAGATTGGAAAAACCTATGGACTCCTCAGAAGAATGTTTTTAAATGTGTAAACCAAAATACAGAAACAAAATACAGACGATTACAAAAGTGACCAATTACACTGAAATACAGTTATGAAATATTAAATAATAATAATAGCTAGCATTTAAGTATCACTTTAAGGCTTGCAAAGCTCTTTACAAATATTTCATGCAAATACAAATATTGTATTATACAATACAATATATAATGCAATGTATTGCACCATGTGCTATACAAATATTATCTCATACAAATATTTATTACACAACACAAAATGTGTAATATGAATATTATTTCATATATACAAATATGAATATTTATTATACAATATGAAATATATAATACAAATATTATCTCATATTATACAGATATTATCCCATTTTATACAAGGCCATGGACCCCAGGTTAAGAATCCCTGCTTTACAATAGTAATATAGCAACAAACATTTGTTAACTCTGTTGTATGTAGGGGGCCTACATTGGGCACTGGAAGCTATACGGTTTACATGAGATATTGTTCCCTGCCCTCAAGGAGATTATAGTCTGCAGAAACTGGATGCATTCAAATGCCAGTAGCCATTTCCCTGTTCTCAATAGTAGCATCTTTTGTTTGGTTGTAGGCATTTCTGCCAGTGGAACTGGGTTGTATTCCTTTATGGAGCTGAGCTGAGGTCCAAGCACTGAGTTAGATTATATCAGTCAAATCTTCAACTAATCAAGAATCATTGATTTTAGAGAGCAATTGATCCAAATACCCTCTTTTACAGATGAGGAAACTCAGACCCGGAGAAAGGATGTACTTATGTTTAAACAGGAAGTAAACAGAAGAGCTGAGATTTGAACTCAGGACTTCTGACTCCAAATTCAGGGCTCCTACCAATCCCCACTGCTTTCTGACATAACAGCTAAGGAGTAAATTGATGACCTTGGCACATCTTGCCTTCATGCTGTCATATCCTTGGCACCACCTAGATAAAACATCTGGTAGACTTGACCAGATGCCTCAGTATTGAGATCTCTTAAGATAAATGTTAATAATAACTCATAGCCCTACTTGATCACAATCTCCAAAAACGCAATGACCTCATCCTACTGAAACTTTTTCTCTCTCCCAGTGCTGAGCATTTGTAGATGCTTAATTAGTGTGGCTTGAATTGAAGGAAATTTAGAAAGTATACTTCGGACATTATTTCTTTGGACCTTCAGGATAACCCTGGGAGGGAGGCAGTTTAAGTGTCATTGTTTTCATTTTACAGATGGGCAAACTGAGGCCCAGAGAGGCAAAGGATCATCATTACTGTCTTCTAACCTCAAGTCCTATAATCTTTCCTCTCTCTGGGCATTAGTTTCCTCATTTGTGAAATGAGAGGATTGAACGGTCATCTCTCAATTCCCTTCCCCCTCTAAATGTGTAGTCATTATTAAGGTGCTGAGGAAAGAGCACTTGTTCTGAAGTCAGAAGACCAGGGTTCTACGGTCTCTTCTAATCCTTACTACTTACGTGATCTTGGGGGCAGTCAGTGAATCTTCCCAAGCCTTGGTTTTCTCATCTGTAAAATGAGGTAATTGGTCTCTGAGATCTCTTCCAGCTCTAAATCTATGATCTGGTCCCACTCTGTTCTTGTTATCATTATCATCATCATCATCACCATCATCATTATTATTATTATTTTGAGGCAATCAGGATTAAGTGACTTGCACAGGGTCACACAGCTTATAAATATTTGAGGTCAGATTTGAACTTGGGTCCTCCTGAGAACTAGGGTTCTATCCACTGTATCACCTAGATGCCCCTGCACCCTGTTATTTTACAGATGAGGAAACTGAGGCCCAAAAAGGGGGAACTAGTCTCACATAGGTACTTAATAGCTAGGTGGTACAGAGAATACAGCTCTGGACTCAGAGTCAGGAAGAGCTGAGTTTAAATCTGGCCTCAGACACTAGCTATGTGACCATGGGGGAGTCTGCTTGCCTGTTTCCTCATCTGTAAAATGGGGATAATAATGCCTCATACCTCCCAGGGTTGTTGTGAAGTTAAAATGAGATAATATTTATAAAGTTCTTTGGAAACCTTCCAGCGCTATATACATGCTGTTGTCCTTGGTTAGTCACAGAACCAAGAGTAGAATCCAGGTCCCTTGGTACTAAATCTTACTTTTCCCATAGGCAGTGAGTGCTGCCTTCAGAGCCAGAACTCGGAGGGTAATCAGAAAAGAGAACGCTGCTTTTAACCTTACATTTCCTTGTTGTGTCTGTTTATTAAACAATGCCAGGGTTACAGCTGCTTGTCATAAGGGCTACTGTGGTACAGAGAGATTGAGAAACAGTTCTGGCCCGTCAGGATCAGGAGTCCTGGGCTATCTGGATTGTCCTGTCCTAGCTGTGTGACCCTGGCCAGGTTACTTTGCCTCTCTGGGTCTCAGTTTTTTGGTTTCAAGAGTTCCTTCCGGTTCTAGGATCACTTTTAGATATGGTGGCCACACCATCCAATTCTCTAGATGAAAAGTAAAAAATTCAGTCAAACATCCCAAGGTTCGGTCTCTACAAAGTGTGGAGAAGCTAAGATCTTGAGACGCAGTCCTCCTGTGAAAGTGGAATTCTCTTTCTCACAAGCTTGCCTCCTCAGTATGTTTACATTGTGATTAGGAGGCCACAGAATAGCCAATTAAACCATTTGTTTGAAACAATTTCACATTAACACTTCAGCTGCCTTCTCTCTCTGTCTCTCTCTCTCTCTGTCTCTGTCTCTCTCTCCCTCTCTGTCTCTGTCTCTCTGTCTGTCTCTGTCTGTCTGTCTCTCCCCAGTGAGATTTTTGAGGTTCCTATTCATCCTGATCCTGAGATTTGGAGAGGTCAGAAACTGGAGGCTGCCCAAAAACAAGAAAAGGGAGACAAAAATTCATTGTCTTTTTGAAATAAAGCCTGGGAGTGGGGTTGGGGGTGTGTGCTATGTAAATGAAAAACACCTTTCTGTTAAAAATAACAGAGGGATAGATAACTAAATTAAGACTATTTGCATAGTGTCCCTTACAGGCTAAATTGTTGCCAGGGTTGGGTTTTTAAAAAAAATTGATAGAGGTTCAATGTGTGAAAAACTCTCATGAACTGGAGTAACTTCCTCTTTCTGCTCTTTAACCTCAAGGGGATTAAGGCCCTTTTGTACTGGGACAGTCTTTATTAAAAGGTGGTAGAATACTATGGAAAGAGCCCTGAATTAGGAGGCTGGAGACCAGCATTTGGATCCTGGCTCTTTTGTTAACTCACACTGTGGTTTTCACGACCTCTTTCAGCCTTTGTAGCTGTTAAATGAAGCCAGCTTTGATGTAGTGAAGAGTTCATTGGCTCCAGCAGAGGATCTGGGTTCAAGTTCTACCCTGGGTGACCTTAAGCGAGTTAGCTTGGGAGTAGTGGATTGAGAGCTAGGCTTGGAGTTAGGAAGACCTTGGTCAAAATCCTGCCTCAGACACTGGTTAGCTGTGTGACTCTGGGTAAGTCTCTTCACCTCTCTGGGCTTCAGTTTCCCAATTTGCAAAATGAAGGGGCTAAACTAGATGGCCTTTAAGGTCTCTTCCAGCTCTATATGATTCTACATTTTTTGGGCCTCAGTTTCCCTATCTGTAAAATGGGGGGGGTCTAACTAGATGGACTCTGAAGTCTCTTCCAGCTTTAAGTCTATGATTCTAAGTCTTCTGGGCCTCAGTTTCCTTCATATGTAAAATGAGAGGATCACGTAGGTGGCCTCTGAGAGTCCTTCCAGCTTAAATCCATGATCATCCCATAACTAGATCCTCTTTTTTTTTTTTTTAAAGGTAAGCAGTGGGGTTAAGTGATTTGCCCAGGGTCTCACAGCTAGTAAGTGCTATGTGTCTGAGGCCAAATTTGAACTTGAGTCCTCCTGAATCCAGGGCCAGTGCTCTATTCACTGTGCCACCTAGCTGCCCCCAACTAGATCTTCTTAAAGGCCCTTTCTAGCTCCATAATGGGGGAAAGCCTTCTTGTAACAGAAAGAACCTTTGGCCGGGAGCCCAGAAGCCTGAGTCCTAGTGCTAACTCTGTCATTAATGGGCCTGGGACCTTGGACAAGTCACTTCTGCTCCCTAGGCTTTAGTTTCCATCTGTGTAAAATGGCAGAAGGGGATGTGTTGCAGGAGAGGCTCTTTAGGGTACCCACCAGTGTGTTGGGTTGGGGTTTCCATGGCAGGCCCTCTTGAATGATCTCAGAATTGGCCAGTATACTGAATGTCTCCTTCTCTCTTTTTTCCCCCCTCTTCCTTCTTCTTTTAGGCCTGGGCAGTTTTTAAAGGAAAGTTTAAAGAAGGGGACAAAGCTGAACCAGCCACTTGGAAGACTAGGTTACGCTGTGCATTGAACAAGAGCCCAGACTTTGAGGAGGTGACGGATCGATCCCAACTGGACATTTCTGAGCCATACAAGGTTTACCGAATAGTTCCTGAAGAAGAACAAAAATGTAATTATCCTTCAGGCATGGAAGTGTTCGTTTATTGCTCCGATTAATAATGATGATGATAACTAACATTTCTCTAGCCCATTAAGGTTTGCAATAAAATTGACATAAATCATCACATTTCATCCTCACAACAACGCCAATGGGCTGTTAACCCTATTTCATCCTCCTGAGGACTGGGGCTCTATCCACTGCATCATCTAGTTGCCCCTGCACCCTGTTATTTTACAGATGAGGAAACTGAGGTCCAAGAAGGGGGAACTAGTTGTAGATAGAAGTTGTGACCTGCCCCAGAGTTACACAGCTGGTTAGTGTCAGGGGTTGGATATGAACTAGAAGAGGCTGTTCCTCATTCCCTTGGGGAATCTTGAAAATGGCAAAAAATGGAATGTGGTAGAAAGAGATGTGTGTCAATCACAACCAGTTTGGCCATCTTTGGAATAACACTTTCCAGTCTCTTGGCGGATGCTTGGGGATGACTGGACCAGACAGATGATTACTGAGGTCCTTTCCAGCTCTAAAATTCCATTAAAATATTTGAGAATGAATTAAAACCTTTAACACAAGCTCTAAAATTCCATTAAAATATTTGAGAATGAATTAAAACTTTTAACTTTTAACTTTTCAGGACAATTCAGTATGTCAGCTAGAATCCTGGCGCAACAGACTGGAATTTTGTCTGGGAGCTTATCAGCATCCCCCTAGAGGCTCATCCCCACACCTGCCTATAGGAAATAGATTCTTTAAAAATACATTTCGGACAGAGTCTGCTCTGGGTCTAGACTTGGTCTTTTTATTCATGTGCAGGAATCAGTGGTAACTTGATTGAGGAGGGACAATACTATTGATCTGTCCTGGCTTTACAGATTCTTCTGGATCTAAACTCTAAGAAGGAAGGAGCAAGTCTTAAATGCATGCACTTGCAAGGACTTCTGAATGACTTTGGGAAGCTGCCTTTTTAGCTAAAAGTATGTAGCAGAATGACCACTGGTTTGAGGGTCAAAGGACCTGGGTTTTAATCCTGATTCTGCCACTTACTACCAGTGGGATCTTGGGAAAATCACCTAGCATCCCTGGGCCTTGGTTTCCTGATCTGTAAAAAAGAAGGAGGTTGGACTAGATCAAAGATTCTTAACCTAATGTCCATGCACTTATTTAAAAAATATTTTTATAACCAAATTTCAATATAAATGACTTCTCTTGTAATTCTGTTTTTTAAAAATGCATTTAAAAACATGATTCTGAGAGGGGGTCCATAGGCTTTACCAAACTGTTGCCAAAGAAGTCTATGACTTCAAAAAGGGTAAGAAATTCAGGGCTAGATGATCTCTAAGGACCCTTCCAGCTCCAAATTCTATAATTTTTGAATGGACATGACAGTAGAATCAAAAAATCCCTGGACATCTATTCTGGATTGAAAACTAGAGTTTCTTGAATTCACCACTTATTAAGAGCATGACTTTGGCCAGATCACTTGACCTCTTAGGCCACCATTTCCTGGTATATCAAATAGGGATACTGTAGACTTAAGCTTCCTATTTCACAGGGTTGTTATGAGGAAATCACTTTGTAAGCAGTAAAAGGCTATAGAAATGCAAACTATTTTTAATGGGGAGGAGAACTTTATTTTGGCGTTTGAGGCTTTGCAAATGTCTACAAGGAGCTGTATAAACAGCCAGACTCCGGAAATGTAAAAAAATACCCCGTTTAAAAAAACAAAAAGAAGCAGATTTGGGTTATCTGGGGTAAGGAAATGAATCATTTGCATATTGTCCAAACAACCAAACTTTCTTCCCTGCTCAAGCAATTTGCAAGCCTTACCCTTGCATGTGTAAACTTTCCAGAATTTCATACCCAAGGAAAAAAAGTGGGAGGAGGGGACAGAGAATCTAGTGGGGAGAATTTCTTTGATTTCATCCAAAGTACAAGTGATTTAAAGAAAATTTAGGTAGGCTTTCTTGGTAATATGTGTTGGGCTAGATCCTGTACTTCTCCATAGTCCTTTATGAGTAATTACTTTTTAACAAATGCTCTGTAGAAATAAGAGAATCTCATTGGTACACATGACTTAGGGAGGCAGGACAGTGTAGTGGAAAGAACAAGGGAGTTAGTATCTGAGGACCTGGGTTCAAATTTGGCTTTACCACCAACTAGCTGTTTAACCATGAGCAAATCCTTTTAATTCTCTGGAGTTTGTTTTTCTTGTCCATAAAATGAAGAAACTGGACTAGACAATAACTTTGGATCCTTCCTTTGAGACTTGTATTACTCCAGTTTATTGGATATTAACCACTCACTTAGTATTGGTGGGTCAGTTTGCCTAGGATTCCTCCACCAATAGTCTATCACTTAGGAAATATGTCTTAGAGAGTTGCCCAGAGCTCAGAGTGGTTAAAAGCCTATTCCATGGTCACACAGTTAGTAAAGGTAAGTTGGCAGGGTTTAATGGGAAGACACCCAAGTCAGCTCTGTCTTTTATGACATAGTGCCTTGCCTCCTAACAACCTGGGAGATGGAGACAATCTGGGAGAGAAATATTAGTGGGACTGGGGTGAGGAGATGTAATGAATTGTCCTATGGGTTTTACTAGAAAAATCTCCGTTCATTTGGGCCCTTTGGGGAGCTGTTGCTAGCAAGTTAGGTTTAATTTTCTGCATAAGTGAATCTTTATGCATTGCATGTGCAAGCATATGTTCAGAAAGACTGAAAAGAGAGTTCCTGTCAATTTGATTTTTAAATTGCAAAATACAGTTGGCAGAAAATCTTTACGTATCATTAAGATGCTTAGTTTATAACCTTAACTCTTGTATGATTATATTTAAGAAATTTCTAGAATGACTTTATAAAGACAAAGCAAAAAAGCTTTGTTATTTGAAGACAATAGAAAGGACAGTGTGGAACAGAAGGAGCCCTGGGCTTGGAGTTGTCTGAAGACCTGGCTTCCAGTTTGGGCTCTATCACTTAGCTTTGTGACGTCGCGCTGGGTTTTTAACCTCTCTTAGCCTCTCAGTTTCCTCATCTATAACCTGATATTGATGCTTTCTTAACCTTTTGGTACACTGGACAGTTTTCTAAGGCTCATCTAAGTTTCAGATAGAGTGCTGGTCTGCATAAGGGTAGGATGCTTTTATATTGGTAGTTCTGTGTACCAGTGAAACCCCCTCCCCACCAAAAAAAAACCTCCAGATCCTTGTATTACCCTACATCTGAGTTTGACTACTAATAATAACTCACATTCTTACAATGCTCTAAGGTTTGTAAAATATTTTCTTCACAGCATCCCTATGGAGGAAATGGGGCAAATATCACCCCATTTTATAGATGAGGAACCTGGGACCCAGTGAAGTGATTTTTTTTTCATATAGTGTATATGTCAGAACTAGAATGTGAACACAAATCTGCTGGCGCCAAATTTACACCACCCTGCCCCTCAAGCAAAGCACTTTTTAAGTCTTGAAACACTATATGAATGCTAATGGTTATTGTTACTGAACACCAAAAAATTTTGCCTTTGGTCAACGTACAGAATCATGGCTGAATCACTGTTTCTTTCCCAAACCAATAGACAAGCTAGTTCATTTATTTAAGATTATATCTTCTTGAAACTCAAATAAATTTAACATCAAGGGTCTTAAAATGAATTTCTTTATTTTGAAAAAAAACTAATGTGGATACAACTTGTCTTGACACAATAGATAAAGCTTAATGAACACCCAAACAAATTCCTCTATAAAGAACTTTGGCAGGAAGTAATTCTTTTATTGATTGAAGAATGGAGGGCTGTGAGTGGCCTTTAACTTTGGCAGAAAGGTACTGATATTGACCATTGTATTTGATCAGAGTTGTCTGGCCTTTAAATGCTGATTTTATTTATGCTGTGGTTAGTTACTGAGAATGCCGTCCTTTTGGCTCTTTCTCCTCCACTCTGCATTGTTCCTTATGTCTTCCCATTGGGTGTTATCTTGACCAAGTGTTTGGTGATTGGGCTCTGTTTCTCATGGTTTTGTCTGGTTTTCTTTAGGCAAAATAGGAATGGCAAACAGCAGCGCTGTGAACGAAGTCACTGACATGAATTGTGGTCGATCTGAAATAGAGGATCTGATGAAAGAGGTAAGTTAACAACTGGCCTCCTGAGCTCTTATTCTCTGAAAAGTCCCTTTTCTTTTTGGTCTCCCTGGAGTCTGGCTTCTAGTTATCCCTTCCACATAGCAACTTTCCCCACTGAGGTTTCGAGATCATGAGTCAGCCTAGGAAATTAAATGGGAATTTTTTTGGGAGTTTTGCGGAAGCTGTAGACAACATGTGAGGGCCAGTAGACGACACAGAAAAAGTTTAGAAACTCAGAAATCCATAAAAATATATATCTAATCTTGTAATTGTGTAATATCAACATATTTTATCTTTTAATACAATAATTCAGACTTTTTCTCTGGTAGGAAGGGAGGGCCAAAAAATTTTACATGGGGTGGTGGGGTTGGGGGATTGGGGATGCTGTACCCTGACACCACTTGCCCCCTCAAGATATGAAAGGAATAATTGTAGTGCCTTTGCAAAGATGATGCCTTGAACTCTATTAAGTTCAGATCATTGGATGGTTGATTGTATTGGGTCAGGTAATAAGACTTGATGACGTTTATATAGTGCCTTAAAGTTTGCAAAGCACTTCATATGCAATCCCTCATAATACCATTTCTTTATCTGTAAATTTAGGGGACTGAATGAGATGACATCTATGGTTGCTTTTGGTTCCAAATCCTGGGATCTCTTGGTCTCATAATCCTATGGCTTAGTGCCACTCTGACTTACTTTGGGATCAGGTTGTCCTTGTGTGATATTGTTAACATATCACCAATAGAATTCATTTTTATGAATAATAATTAATTTTACAAATAAATATAAATAATACTTAATTTTACAAATAAAAATTAAATAATAAAATAATTTTATGACTAAAATTAATTCGATTCCTAATTGGCAATTTTATTGGCATTGGCATCTCATTTGCCATGGACTTGGTGCTTTATATCTGATGTACAAATACAATGTTTATCTGAAGGACAGATTTCCAGTAGTCTCAACCATCCAAAGTATAACCAAGAAGCTAGAAATCAATGAAAAGGAGCTCTGAACAATGAAAAGGCTACCCCATCCCTTTCACTTGACAGAGATGGGGAAAGAGTTGCTCTTTATCAGTAAAATAAGAGGTCTCAGTGAGATAGTGTTTATCGACCCATCTAGCTTCAAATCCTAGGATACTCTGCTCCCATAGTCCTCTGCCTTTCTCATTAAGACTACAATAACAGCTCTCACATTTGACAGATATGAGGAAGGACCTGTTCCACATAAATAAAATTTCAAATTTAGAAATGATAAAAATACTCATGAGATTTTGAGCCAGAAGGAACCTTAGGGGGTCACCTAGTGCAATCATAATCATCTCATTTTACCAGATTTGGAAATGGAGGCCTCAAGAAGTAAAAGTGGCTTTTCTTGAGGTCACACAGGTTATAACAAGCAGAGCTGGGATTCAAACCCAAGTTCTCTGACCCCAAATCGAGGGTGCTTTCCACCACCTCATGACTTCTCTCTAAAATGGAGAATATTCTTCCTTGTCTTTTTGAATCGATGACATTGAGGCCAATTGAACCTTTTCTTCTCGAAAAGGTTATCATTATGGGTATCACTTGTGCCCTCAGGGACAATTGAAGTATATGAGCTTAGCTGCTCGTATACTGAATGCCTCATGCCTGTCTTCTCTTTCTGAAATCTCATGTCCGCTTTTTATAGTTTTCCTGCTTTCCTCCCTTGCTGTTAGACAGCAATAAAAAATAACATTTGGCAGCCTATGTGCCTGCCTCTGGTGACATCCCTTCTAATTTGTTGTATTTAATGTTTTGTGGCTTGAGAAGCCAGATGGTCAAGCTTATTAAAATTGTGTATAAAATGAAGGTAAATAGGCTATGATTTAGAGCCACGTATAAGGTCCTCCTACATGTGAAGTGCACAGTCTTTAATGCCTGAGTCTTTTCACTTCTCAGAGCTCCTTTTCATTGATTTCTATCTTCTTGGCTGTGTTTTAGATTGGTTGAAGCCAGTGGAAGTTTGTCCTTCAGATAAGCATTGTACTAGTACATTGAAAATAACACACCAAGTCCCATGTCAAATGAGGTGCCAATGCCAATAAAATTGCCAATTACCAACAAAAAAAATTTTGGGTATAAAATTATTTTATTGTTTGTTTTTTAAATTTTAATCATAAATGATTATTTACAAAATGAATTTTATTGGTAATGTATATGAATACCATCACACAGAAACAATCAGGATGACACGAATCTTAACATAGTCCAAATAGACCATAGCCTTTGGTAGACAAGGGCTATTGAAGGTTCTTTGTGTTAATTCCTAACTGCTTATATTATGTAGATGGAAGGGTTCTCCCTAAATTTCCTGTTTTCTGTGTGCTGTTTTCTGTGTGCTGTTTTCCCACTGAATTATCTCAGAGGGGAAGACAAGTTGATTGCCACATTAGAGTCACAAGAAAATCAAATTACCAAATGTTTTGTAATCAGATTTGTGACTTAAATTTCAGAAGCAGGGCAGAAATCTAGAGCAGGTATTCGCAGTAAAAATATGCCACAATAAAGCTTTTTTTTTTTTTTTTGGCAAGTTACAGAGAACTTTGCTTTTAATTTAGTACTTATTGGAGACCATGCCATATGAGGGTTAGTTGGGAAACAAAACAAAACAAAACAGAAAACTATGGTTGTTTTGATTGGAAAAGGGAAGATAAGGATGATATAATAGTTTTCTTCAAATCAATCAGTCAACAGTTATTAACACCTACTATGTGCCAGGCACTGTGCTAATCACTGGGGGTATAGAGACAGACGCAAAATAGCCCCTACTCCCAAGGAACTAACAGTCTAATGTGGAGACAACATGTAAATAACTATGTACAAACAGATATAAACAAGATAAACTGGAGAAACTCTCAGTGGTATTTATTAAGTACTTACTATGAGTCAAGCAGTGTTTGAAGGTTTGTTACGTGGAAGGGGCATTCATTAAATTTGCATTACTTAGCTTCAGATAAAAGAGCTAGGATCAATAAGTGGGAGTGGTAGAGACAGCTGCCGATCAATATAAGAAAAGCATTTCCTGACAATTCGAGCTGTCCCAAAATAGCGTGGGCTGTCTCCAAGGTGATGAGGTCCTCATCCTTCAGAGTCTTTAATCGGAAACTGTGTAGGTGGGGACGTGGTACCTGCTGAGGTGCTTGTTGGACTGGATGACCTCCCAGCTCAGAGGTCCTGTGATTCTGGGTCCTTGGGCTATGTCTGTGGGACAGACACCAAAGTAATCAATTAATTTTAATCAACCAAGTATCTACTATGTTCCGGATCCTGTGCTAGGTCCTGGAGGTTCAGATACAAAGAATGAAACATTCCTTGCTCAAAATGAGCTTACATTGGAATGGGGAAGATATTAAGTAGCAGGGGCAGCTAGGTGGTGCAGTGGATAGAGCCCCGGCCCTGGAGTCAGGAGGATCTGAATTCAAATATGGCTTCAGACACATAACACTCACTAGCTGTGTGACCCTGGGCAAGTCACTTAACCCCAATTGCCTCACCAAAAAAAAAAAAAAAAGATACGAAGTACCCACAAAATACATCTATCTGTCTATCTATCTGTCTATCTATAACTATCACAAAAGTAATATACATATAAATGTTTATAAATAAATGCATATGCATACACACATATGCAAAATAGTTAAATATGATGTAGTTTGGAAGGGAGGGCATTTATATTTGAGAGGAAGGGTTAGGAAGGATACCCTTCATTCATTGTCCCTTCCAACTATCTCGACATTCTATCTCCTATTTCCTTGCCATGCCTTTGTATCGGCTTCCCCTCACACTCAGAATACACTCCCTTCTCACCACTTGGTGAGCCTTCTTCAAATCTTCATCTTCCTCCATTCAGGTGCCACTGACTGTATGGAACCTTTCCTGATGCCCATTGGTGTTCTCCCTGTCTTCAAGCCGTCTTGTATCTGATCATCTATTTACATGTTCTATCTTTCTTTGGGACAGGAAATTACTCCAGAAATTTTTTTTTGTCCTGGTTTGACACCTTAAGTATTGTTGTTTGGTTATTTTAGGGGTGTTTGGCACTTTTTGACCCCATGTGGAGTTTTCTTGGCAAAGATACTGGAGTGGTTTGCCATTTCCTTCTCCAGTGGGTCCAGTGGATCCATTTTGTCAGGCAATCAGAGGTTAAGTGACTTGTCCAGGGTCACACAGCTAGGAAGTGTCTGAGGCTGAATTTGAACTCAGGTCTTCTTGACTCTAGTCTCAGTGCTCTGTCCACTGAGCCACCTTGACTATAGTAGGTACTTAAAATAAGTGTTTATGGGATTAAATTGACTTCTGTGGGAAAATCCATTATTGTTGTTTCATGGAATCGACTAATCAATTCTTCTAAAGTGGGTCATCAGTTATGTCAGGGTAGAGAATCGCTTGGAGATATTTTACACTCAATATGCTGCAAACTGAACTCATCTTTCCCCCCAGACCCTGCCCTCCTCCAAGCTAACTTATTTCTGTCAAGGGCACCCGCATCATTCTAGGTTCTCAGGTTTGTAGCTTCAGCATTGTCTTTGACTTTCAACCCACACGTGCAATCAATGGCCAGTTCTTGTTATTTCTACCTTCACAGTCGCTCTCACATCAGTAGTTACACAGAAACCACCCTAGTTCAGGCTTCGTTACCTCTCTTAGATTATTGCAACAACCCATTAATTACTCTTTCTGCCTCTAGAATCTTTCCGCTCCAGCCTTCACTCTGCTGCCAAAGTAAACACAGATTTGACCACTTGACTCCCCTACTCCGTAAACTCCAGTGGCTTCCTATTGCCTTTAGGCAAATAATATAAACTCTGTTGAACTTTGAAAGCCCTCCATCATCTGGCTCCAACCTACCTTTCCAGCCTCATTAGACGTTACTTCCCCTCTTGCCATCCGAGATCCAACCAAACTGATCTTGTTTCTGTCCGTTGCATACAATGTTCCAACTCCCATCTCTATGCCTTTGCATTGGCTGATCCATGTGTCTGGAATACACTCCCTCCTTACCTTTAACTCATAGAGCTTTTCTCTTCCTTTAAGATTCAGATCAGTCGGGGCAGCTAGGTGGCGCAGTGGATACAGCACCGGCCTTGAAGTCAGGAGGACCTGAGTTCAAATCTGACCTCAGCCCAACCACTTGATATGTACTAGCTGTGTGACCTTGGGCAAGTCACTTAACCCTGATTGCCTCACTAAAAAAAAAAAAAGATTCAGATCAGTCACCATCTTCTGTATGGTACCTTTTCTGATCCCCTCAACTGGTTACCCTTTAGCTTTTTTGTTGTTCAGTCATTTTCAATTGTGCCTGACTCTTCTTGATCCCATTTGGGATCAAAAACCCCATTTGGGGTTTTCTTGGCAAAGATACTGGAATAGTTTGCCATTTCCTTCTCCAGCTCATTTTATAGATGAGGAAACTGAGGAAAACAGGATGAAGTGATTTGTCCAGGGTCACACAGCTAGTAAGTGTCTGAGGCCAGATTTGAACTTGGGTCGTACCGATTCTAAGCCCAGCACTTTATTCACTGTGCCACCTATCTGCCCTTACCCTTTAACTATTTTGTATATGTTTGTATTTATTCATTTTATTTTTATGCCATACATATTGTTATACACATTTGCTGTCTTCCTCATCAGAATAGAAGCTCTTTGTGAGTAGGGATTGTTTCACTCTTTGTACTTGTAACTTCAGTGTTGGTTATAGTGCCTGGTACATAGTAGGTGCTTGATAAATACTTGTTGCTTGATATCTCAGAAGTGGAGAAAAAAGTTCCTCTAGAAAACAAACTGCTAAACATGACATAAAGACATTAATTATCAAAGTCTTCAATGAGTTACAAATTGAAAGTTAAATAATGGTGCTTTCTTTCCTCCCTCCCCCACTTCCACTCCACCGTGTTGGGCAGCCCTTGGTAGATGAATACCTTGGCATAATCAAAAGAAGTCCTTCACCCCAAGAAGCCTGTAGAAGCCAACCAATTCCAGACTGGTGGATACAGCAATCTAGTGCAGGTGAGAAATAAGAATTGTTGTATTTGCTACGAGATAGTTGTTCTCAATTTTGTTTGCTCTGCAAAACCCTCTTAACAACAACCACAAAAAAAATTTGGTGAACCCCCAGGGTAATTTAACATACTAGTCATAATATTCTTTATGGTTACTTACTGCTTGAGGTGCCATTGAAGAATTTTTAGTGCAAATCCCTTAGACCATCAGAATAAACTAGTAAATGGGAACCACTGCTATGAGAGATTGGTGTTTTTTTGCTCTCCACAACATTCTGGAGAACATGCCTTAACTTCCTGCCTTCATTTGCTATTATAGTAGGAGAAAACATTGAAAGAAACTCTGATCATAGTTCTGCTGCTAATGGGCGTGCTTGAACTATCAGCTGGCAGCCCTTCCCCCATGAATGTGAGAGTGAATATTCAACTCCTCGTCCCCCTATTTTTTAAAGCAAGAGTCAGATTTGAAAGCTTGGTATAAAATTCCGAAAAGGACGCCAACAATTGTTATAGTGGCATTGTATGGTGACAAGTGGACATGTGGATGTCTGGGGTGGGCAGAGGGGGACCCGTATGGTGAGATAGCGGGTAGAGAGCCACTCTACCTCTTCATATAACTACATACAAAGAAAATCCTTACATTAGTCTTAGAGAATCATCTCTACTGAATTGAATATTGGGGAAAATACATGGACAGTGGATAAGGGTAGATAGTTTCTGAATTCTTGAATGCAGGGGATAAGGTCGTAGGGATCGAGAGGTGAAGGGGTTAAGAACAGCCGAACAGTCATATTATTTAAGGGCTTGTCAAGATACTTGAGCACATCTGAAGAATCCCTCCCCACTGGACAGAGGAAGTATAAACCTCTATTCTAGTCTGGGTGAGACTTTGGTTTTCTGCTCTTATGAAACCATGAGTCTATGTTATGGTTGGGAGGAACACTCAGAATTGAGCGGAAGTCTATACTGTGGCCTAATGAACATGCTATATAAAAATTTTAAAGAAAACTCTTTTGTTTTTTGTTTTTTTGGGGGAGGGAAGGATGTGTTGTCTGAACTTGTCTTGTGTGGTTCTAAATTTATTTTTTTTCTCCTTCTAATATTCTAATAGCCATACCCTTGATGACTGGGTACCCTGCTTATGAATCTCATCATTCAGGTAAAGTAGCAGATGGGTTTGACTGTATTAGTTGCCATGTCAGAGTCCTCTACTAAAGCTTTTTTCTCCTACTTCCTCTTGGCCCAGTGTTGCCTAGAAATACTCTAAGGCTGTTCCCAAGGAATGTGTGATTCTGTGACCTTTCAATCTGGAAAAGGCTTTCAGTATGAGCCTACCATTGCTTAGCTTAGCTAGACCATGACCAACCATCGGTAGAAAGTCTTGAGCCTTATACTTTTTCCCCCTTACATGGTTATATGGAAGCCTCCTAACCCCTATGGGCCTCTCTGTGAGTTAACAAAACATGTTGAAAAAAAAAGTCTGGAAAGCAGATTAAGTTCCTTAGGGAAAAATGATTTAGAGCAAGAGAGTCTGTGAACTTAGAAAAAAAAAATTACATCTTTATTTCAATAACCTGTAATTGAAATTTAGCATTTTTTTCAATTATTATTAAAAAAAAAACTTCTTTTGAGAAGGGGTCCAGAGTATTCTCCAAACTGCCAAAGCGATCCATGACACCTAAAGGGTTAAGAACTCCTGGACTAGAGGCTAGTTCATTCTGAATTCTGTACAATCAGTTTTCTTTGATCATGCCTTGGGTGCCTCTGTGAGTTGTTCAGTCTTTTTTTCAGTCGGGTCTGACCCTTCATGACCCCATTTGGGGTTTTCTTGTCAAAGACACTGGAGTGGTTTGCCATTTCCTTCTCCAGCTCGTTTTACACATGAGAAAACGGAGGCAAACAGGGTGAAGTGACTTGGCCAGTTTGGAGTTCATGGCTCCACCCTTCAATCAGAGGAATTTCCGAGGCAATCTGGTTTAACTCCTTCCTTTGACAAAGGGAGGAGACTGAAGGAATGGGAGGTAGTTTTGCATTGAACTGTGCACAAACTGTTACCAAGTTCTCTGTGTAATCGTTGGTGACTGTCTGTGAGTTGGATCAAGTCTGGAGACCCTTTTCTTAAAGCAGTCTAATTGATTTATATGGTTAGTTGGTCAATAAGCATTTTATGAGGCGGTTTATGTGTCATTAGGTACATTGTCATTAATGCTGTGTTCAAACCAGCTAAACTAATGGACTCCAATTTTCCTTCTTAGGAAGCTGACATTACTTTCTTCAGGGACATGAAAACTGCTTTGCATAATGTGGGCTAGTGGAGAGTGATTTAAGAAGTTCCCCACATGTTAGAGAGATGAACCAAATTGTATGTGTACGGTCCCAGAAAGAGACTGAAAAATTCAGTTGCACATGTATAGGACGGGGGAGGTATGGCTGGACAACAATTTGTGTGGGAAAAGATTCAGAGGTTTGAGTGGAACTTTAATAATATTAATACGAATTCTATTAATAACTAATTAAGAATAATATTAAATTAATACTATTAGTCAGTATGACACGTATGGCTTCGTTAAAAGAACCCTAATATACAGAGAGCTAGCTCTGCTTGACAACATCCAGAATATCGTTTTCAGTTCTAGATGCCCTGTTTTAGGAAGGATATTGACAAACTAGGGCAGCTAGTTGGTGCGGTGGATAGAGCACTGGGCTTGGAATTAGGAAGACTCATCTTCAAATGTGCAAATTTCAACCATTTATCAATTTTGCCCAGGGCTCAAGAGATGGATGATATAGGGAACAGACTGCTTCCTTCCCCTCCCTAGTCCCCCAGACTGGATTTGGGATTGGAGAACTTGAGATTGAAATGCCTATTCTCTCTGTGATCCAGATCAATTCCTTAATCTCTTTATGCCTCAGTTTCCTCATTTGTCAAATTAGCAGTTTGTACAGTTCAGGTATGGGTTGGATTAGATAGCCTCAAAAGACCCTTCTAACTCTAAAACAGGGTGTCTCTGGTCTCTATGGTCCTTGCTGACTCCAGCTCTCTAGGCCATCTACAGGCTCATGGTTTTCGTTTCTCCCTTTTCCACAGCTTACTCCCAGATGATGATCAGCTTTTATTATGGAGGTAAACTGGTAGGCCACACCACCACCACTTACCCTGAGGGCTGCCGGATCTCTCTGAGCCTACCGCCTCAGCACCTGGAGAAGATGTATGGCTCTGAAAGCTTAGAGCACATTCGCTTCCCACCGGCAGAAATCATCCAAAATGACCGTCAGAAGCAGGTCACCAAGAAACTCTTTGGCCACCTGGATCGAGGAGTCCTGTTACACAGCAACAAAAATGGCGTCTTCATCAAGAGATTGTGCCAGGGGAGAGTCTTCTGCAGTGGGAACTCCATGATGTTTAAGGACAGGCCCAACAAATTGGAACGGGATGAAGTGGTCAAGATTTTTGACACAAACCAGTTTTTCAGGGGTGTGTATAAGGCTTAGTCTTGTTCCTTGAACTTGAAATAGTGCCACCATCTTATACCATTTAAATTTTAAGTGCTAAGTGGCATAGAGCTATGGTGTAGGGCCATAGGGAGATACAGACAGATGGGAGTACTGGGTTCCAACCCACATTTCCATAGGGCTTACAAAGCACTTTCCTCCCAGTTCCCCCATGAGGTGAGTAATGCAAGTAACATTCAACAAGTCAACAAGCATTTATTAAGCACCTACTATGTGCCAGTCACTACGCTAAGTGCTTGGGTTTTGAAGGAGCTATAACAACCCAGGGCCACATAACAAGTAAGCTGAAGAGCAGGGGTTTCCTGGCTCCCCATCCAGTGTTCTTTCCATTACACTACACTCTCTTTTGGTACAACCACTCAACCTACACATAGTCTTTGACATCTGTTATCTTACTGGACCTTCTCAAGAATCCTGTGAGATAGACAGGGTAGGAGTTTTTATCCCCATTTTATAGATGAGAAAAAGGAGCCCTGGAAAGGAGAGAAATGACTTGACTAAGGTCATGCTGATCACGAGTGGCAGAGATGGGTCCAGAACCTACGCCTGTTGTTACTCAGTCTTTTCAGTCGTGCCCTACTCTTAGTGGCCCCATTTGTTTTTTGTTTTTTGGTTTTTTTTGGCAAATATATTGAAGTTGTTTGCCATTTCCTTTTCTAGCTCATTGTACGGATGAGGCAAACAGGGTGAAGTGACTTTGCCCAGATCATCCAGTGAGTAAGTGCTGGAGGCCAGATTTGAACTCTGGTCCTTCTGACTCCAGGCCTGGTGCTCTATTCACTGCTCCACCTAGCTCTTAGGTCTTCCCACTCCTACTTTGGTATCCATTCCACTACACTATGCCCTTCTCCTGTGACATTCGTCGTGACCCTTTGATCACAAACCCTTCCTGTGGTTGGATTTGAAAACTGAGAGTTCGTGTTGTGTGTCTGAGATTCAATCCGAGTAAATCTTTTTTGGCCTGCCATGCACTTAATTGACACGCTGAGTATTGTGAGGAATGTCAAGAAATATAAGGGATTTAATAAGAAAATGATTCTTGCCCTCATGGAGCTTACAGTCTCTTGGGAGAAGATTAGAACAGACATATAGGTTTGAAAAAAAAAGTGCCTATAAGATAGTACATGCTATGGGAAGCAGCTAAGTAGCACAGTGGATAGAGGACTGGCCCAGAAGTCAGGAGGACCTGAGTTCAAATCTGACCTCAGACCAAACACTTGACACTTACTAGCTGTGTGACCCTGGGCAAGTCACTTAACCCTAATTGCCTGAAAAAAAAAAAAGATAGTACATGCTAAGTACTAGATGAGAGTTATGGATGATTACAAATGATATAGGAATAAGGGAAGCATGGGGCAGTGGGAAGAATGTTGGTCCTGGATTCAGGTGCCCTGGGCTCACTTCCTGACTCCCAGCCTTACCAGCTTTGTGACTTTGAATAAGGTCACAAGCACTTCATTTCTCTTAGACTCAGTTTCCTCATCTGTAATATTTTTGCACCATATCTGTGACTTCTTCAGTGTGGTGGTCTTTCTTTTGAGAACGTTTTTCCCTACCAATGCAAATTTGCCACTGTTTTGTAACTTATGGTATGAAAGAGATGCCTGAGACACTGAGAGGCTGGGGGCCTGGGGCCATGTGTCAGAGGTGAACTTGAACCCATGTTGTTCTGACTTCGTGGCTGTGTTTCTAGCCCCTCCGCCTCTCCATCTGTAATATGCTGCTAATGAAACTTCCATTGCTTACCTTACAGGGCTGTGTCTGGGGAAGGTGCTTTGTAAACCATAAAGGTCCATAGAGATGTAAATTATTATAAGGAATTCAGTGTGTCCAATGGGTCATTCAGGAAAGCTTTCATGGAAGAGGTGGGATTTGAGCTGGGCATTGAAGGACGCCTAAGGTTGAAATAGAGTAGAAGGGGAAGGGAATTCTCAGTATCATCTTGGTGGCTTGACTGGAGCAAGTCTACAAGCATTTATGAAATGCCTACTATGTGCCAGACACAAGGTTTTTATTTTTATTTTGTTTTTAGGGGAATAGTTGGGGATGAGGCTGGAAGGTTTCCATAGGTTTCCCTATGGCTTGAAACATTCAGGGTCATTGTACTTTATTTGCTTCTCAGTTAGACTCATAACTAGGAATTCTAGCTCCTGGACAAATCAATTTGTGGGAGAAAAGGGGGAAACAAAGACCCCGGGATATCCCATGGTGAGCTAGTACCGCTATCACTACTGGTCCCAGAGCTAATCCTGGGTGCCCTTCATGGCATAGATCCTTAGGCTAGACCAAGTGCTGGGAATCTACCCTGGTCAGATGCAGTTGTGCCAGGGTGGCAGTTGAGGCAGAGGGAGGGAGACCAGGTGATGGGTATTCCATTAACGAGACTCTTGGGGAGCAGAGCAGTGGTTAGGGGCTATTAAGAGTAAGGATATACTTCTTTCTGTGGCTGTGGAAGTCATCTGTACCTCATGATCTTCCGTCACAGCTTACATGGGAAAGAAGTAGTCTTCTTCTCCTTTAGATATTAGTGCCCTGGGGCAAAGCCCCAGCTGCCCCATGCTAGTTATGACTCTGTGCTCCACCTTCTTAGAAGTTGAAAAGGAGACCCTGTTTTATGACCCAGGAGCAGCAACGACGATGACTTAACTTTGTGCTTGCTGATCAGAGGGTGCCAGCGATATGCCTGGCCTTGATTTATAAACAATCTGAATTGCACGAGATTTTGGATCGATTGCAATGTAGACCTCAGGGATGGGGCAGGGGGCAGGGAGGACTCAACCTCTTTGCCCTTGGCTTGAAATGTCCCTTTCTGCTTTCTGCGCAGACCTGCAGCAGTTTTACAACAACCAAAGCCAGCTTCCTGACAGCAGAGTGATGCTGTGCTTTGGCGAGGAGTTCCCTGACCTGGCTCCCTTGCGCTCCAAGCTCATCCTTGTTCAGGTGAGGAACAGTCCAGTCCATTCTTAGCTAAATGTGCTGTGGAATTCTGTGGCGAACGTATGTTCTGACTGAATGAGTTAACCTATTTTGGCAAAGCGCTTTGCAAACTTTGAAGCGTTACATAAATTCTGGCCGTTATTTTGGATTTAACCTCCAATTCCTTACTTAACTCCAGGTGGAGCAGCTCTATGTACGGCAGCTGAGGGATGAGGCCGGAAAAAACTGCAGCAATGCCTTCATGCTCCAGCCTCCGGAGGATGTAGCCCAGCCTGATCAGGTCTTCAGATTTCAAGATATCTGTGGACCTCATCAAAGGCCCTTTTTTAGAGAAAATCAACAGATCACCGTCTAGAGAACCCCTGTGCCCCTCCTTCATCCCACTGGACCACACCTCTTACCCCATTTCCCATCACTGTAGTATTAATAATATTGTTCTAGGGATTTTGGGGGGGGGATTCTGCAGGGAATTCATTTGGGGGGAACTATTCTGATCAGGTTCTTTATAAACCAAGGGTCTGAAAAGGTGAAGTTTGAAAGAGGCATGGGGTCATCTCTCTAACCATTCATTGATGCATTTTGGTAACTGGGACAGGACTGTCCTGATTTGTAGAAATTGTAAAGACAATCTACTATTTTCTGCATTTGGTTCGGTTTTCATTTGCACTGATTTTTTTTTTCCTTCTGCATCTTGAGATTACTGATGTTTTCAGTGTTTAGACATTGCTGTATAAATACTCAGTGTTGGTAGCCTAACTAGTTCAGTGGAAAGAACAATGCACTTGGTCAGGAAGACCTGAATTAAAACCCTGCCTCAGATGCTTACTAACTATGTGACCCTGAGTGGGGACTTGACCTCCCTCAGCCTCAGTTTCCTTGTCTGTCAAATGGGGCTAGTATAGCACCTATCTCATATTGTTGTGAGGTTCACAGGAGATGACATATAAGGCAGTTTGCAAGCTATGTAGATGCTAATGTTCAAGCTCTTTGTAAACTCTGATTATTATTACCAGTGAACAGCTGAGGAGGAAGCTTTGGGGAATGGCAGCCACCAGTAGCTAAGCTGTCTTCATTCTTTTATTTCAGTTCCATTCAAGAGATAAGCATTCACGAAGTGCCTCTTAGGGGGTAATGTGCCCTGCTAGGCTCTGGGAATACCAAAAACATTCCAATAAGTCAGAATGGGCCCTGCCTTCAAGGAGTTTACATTCTTCACTAGTTAAAACTGTAAGCTTGTGGTTGGCTGCCCTTGCTGATTTCTGGATTGAAGTGCCTTATTATTTTGAAAGCATTTTTATAGGGATTTTGGATTTTTCAGACACTACCCCTGCCATGACAGAAGATTGTTGGAGCTGCAGTAGAAAGTGGGTCTGACCCAGCATTGGAAAAGACACGAATTCTAATGTCAGCTCTCGGTTTTGCCCCTAACTAGCTGCACGCCATTAGACAACTTACTTCCCTTCATTTCCTTATCTTTGAAATGAAAACACTGGTGAATGAGATGATATCTGAAGGACTCTTTTCACTCTCCCATTCAGTGTCCTAAGGACCCTATCCAGCTATAAAAGGTTATCTCTAGCCCTGTCGTTCATAGACTTAGAGTTTAAAGGGAACTTTCAGGTCATCTATTCCAATCTTCTCTTTTTACAGATGAAGAGACAGGGCCAGGGAGGCTAAATAACTGGCTTGAGGTCACATGGATAATATGGTAAAGGTGGCACCATAGTGGATAGAGTGCCAGGCTTGGAGTCAAGAAGACCTGAGTTCAAATCCAGCCTCAGACACGTATTAGTTGTGTGACTTTAGGCAAGTCACTTAACCTTGTTTGCCTCAGTTTCTTCATCTGTAAAATAATCTGGAGAAGGAAACGGCAAACCCAAATGGGGTCACAATGAGTCAGACATGACTTAAATGATGCCACAATAGTATTGAAGTCTGTCCTCTGCTTCCAAATCCTGCCTTACCCTATATTGCTGTTCTTTGGTCTAAGGCTTCCCAGTCCTAAAATTCTGTGTTCCAAGATCCCCTTCAACTCTTGATATCTTGGGACTCTGCAAGTAGTTTTTGGCCCTTCCTAGCCAGGCAACAGCATTCACCGATCAGTAGTATTTCTTGTTCATTCCCTGTCAGCCTCTAGCAATAAATATGCAATGGGGCCAGGTGATGCCTCTCTCAGGTCATGCAGTGGGCGCTTCAGCCACACAGTATGCCTAGGTGAGTAAACCTTCTTGTCCCAGAGTTCAAGCTAGATTCACTTTATAACAAATTCTGTTCTATGGCAAACAGTGGCCTAGGTAAAAGATGGTCAATCCCATCCTAATGAATCCAGTTTGGAAGTCAACATGCCAGTTCTCACTGAAGAGTTTATAATCCAATTAGAGAAGAAAAACATATACACATGAGTCAGAAAGAACATGAGATTTAGAGTGGGGAAATCTTGGTTCAAGTCTTGGCTCTGTTTCTTGTGTTATTTCAGGGAAATCACTTCCCTTTTCCTTCATTTCTAGGGTCCTTCTAGTTCTAAATCCTATAATTCTAAGAAGTAATTCTAGTGCCTACTATACTGTTGGTTCGGCACTGGGGAAATTGGTGCTTTCGGTATTTGGATGTGAAATCCTTGGCACTACCCTTGCCCTAACTATGTTAAAAACAGGGGCGGAGGGGATACATTCTGACTCTTTCTCTACCACCTTCACTTAGGTTCCGAGTGAAGGGTAGGACAGGGGCTGGTGAGGCCCACAATGCCTTTCTCTGACATTCTCAGCCTTTTTTTTTTTTTATTCTCATCATCTTGTCTGGTTTTAAGAACTAGGAACAGATCCCTGGGATACATATATGTATATATGCATTTGTATGTGTGTAAATAATAGATATAAAAAATACACACTTATATCAGCAAGGTTATTTACAGATCATAGTTAAATTGAAGATATTATTGGGTGGTCATGGTGAACATTGTGGAGAGGCTCTGATTTAAAATTTGAATAACCAAAGAAAAATAATTCACTTTTTTTTTCTACTGGCATATTTTATGGGGGTGATGGGAAAATATTCTGTGGCTTAAGGAGCAAGAGGAAGACATATATTTCTGTGTGTATATGTATATAAAGGAATATACCATTAGCAAAGGCTTTGTAACTCTTGAAAATTAGATTTTAACATTAAAAAAAATCAAACCTATTTTAAAAGTCTGATGTAAAGTAATAGCAGGTTCTATTCAGCTAAAAAATGAATGTTGAAATGTACATCTTTAATGTGCTAAATGAATATTTATTTTTATGTCCATTTAAAAAATAGCTTGTTAGCTTGATTCCCTCTTCCCCTCACTCTGGCCTTGCAAATAAAATGTTATATTTTGTATTGGTCTGGTGTCCTATCTTTTTTGGTTGATTATTTGTGTTTTTTAAAAAAATGTAATTTCTGCCACACTCTGGGGACTTTGTAGATCAAATTAAAAAACAAAACAAAACAAAACCCAGACTTGCCAATCTCTAAACCCTTATTAAGGAGGGTTAAAAAAAATCCTTCCATTCATCTCTTCACACAGTGGTAGAATAGAAGGAGAATGACTTTGCCTTCAAGCCCCCCCTCCTATATTTATTAGCTGTGGGACTTTCTTCTTTTTTTGGGGGGGAGGGTTTGAGTCATTTATTTATCTTTTGCATTCAGAAAACTGGGAGGAAACAGGAATGAAATAAAGCCGGATTTATAGAATAGAATTGGGAAAATAATATTTACATTTTTAGCCTCATTGGGTTGTGGATTAAATTCTCTCTCTCTTCCTCTTCCTCCCTGTCTCTCTGCCTCCTCCTCTCTCTGCCTCCTCTGTCTCTCTCTCTCTTCCTCTCCCTTTCTCTCTTCCTCCCCTTCTCTCTCTCTCTCTCTCCACTGTCTCTCTCCCTCCCTCCTGCCCTCCACACATACATCTATATGTACATTTAACCAGTTTTTTTTTGTTTTTGTTTTTTGTTTTTAGGCAATTGGGGTTAAGTAACTTGCCCAGGGTCACACAGCTAATAAGTGTCAAGTGTTTGGTCTGAGGCTGGATTTGAACTCAGGTCCTCCTGACTTCAGGGCCAGTGCTCTATTCACTGCACCATCTAGCTGCCCCTCATTTAACCAGTTTTGAGGCAGATCTCTGCAGGCAGGGATAAGTGTTCTGTACCTTGGCTAGGAAAGATGTCATCTCAGACAAATGACATTTACTTCCCTCCTTGGGAGGGACTGAAACTATCTTGAGCTCTAAGCCAGTCAGGGGCTCAAGCAGTGGCACAGAGATCTATCTGTCAGGAATTTTGGGACTGACATAAATCACTAAGTACTTATGGAAATACTAGGAGCCAAGCACTAGGGATTCAGGTGCAAAGAATCAAACAATCTTGAACTGTAAGAGGCTCATACACTATTGAGGGAGAAAAGAAGTACATATAGAAAGAGACACTACAAAAAATGTAAAATGAATACATACAAATACACACAAAGTAGTTAAATATAAGATAGCTTGGGAGGGAGGGCACTAGTAGTTGGGGGGCATTGGGGAAGACAATGGTGACTGACCTGCATGGTAAAGGAAGAGAGGGACCTTTCCGAGAATGGGCAGGGAATGCATTGTGGGTACGTGGGCCAGCCAGTGCTGAGGCTGGGATAGAGGGGATGAAGTACTGCGTGTGAGGTACACAGAGAAAGCCACTTTGGCTGGATCAGAGGGCAGGAGGGGGGCAATAGTAAGCCACTGGAGTTGATTGAGTAGGAGAGTTCCATGGCCAGTTACGTATTTAAGGAAAATGATCTTAGCAGCAGTATAGAGGATGGATTGCAGTAGAAAAAGACTTGGGGCAGGGAGACAAATTAGCAAGTTGTTGCAATAATCTTGGGGAGAAGAGAGGTGAGGAGGACCTGAACCAAGGTGGTTACTGTGTGAGTAGAGAGAAGGGGTCGAATGAGAAAGATGTTTTGAATGTTGGAATGGCGAACTTTGACAACTGATTGGAAACATAGAATGAGGAAGAGTGAGGAGTGGAGTCTAATGCCACAGTTATAAACTTGGACAACTGGAAGGATGTTGGTGCCCTCAACAACAACCTTCAACAACAGAAAAGTAGGGAATTTGGAAGAGGGGAGGATTGAGACAAAAGATAATGAGTCCAAACTTTGATAGGCTCATCGCTTCTCAGCAATGCAAGGATCCAAAACAACTCCAAAGGACTCATGATGGAAAATGCTATCCATATCCAGAAAAAGAACTATGGAGTCTGAATGCAGATGGAAACATATTATTTGCTCTCTCTCTTTTTTCTTTGTTTCTTCTTTTTCGTGGTTTCTTGATTGTAGTTCTTTACAACATAACTAATATGAAAATAGGTTCAATATGAATGTATATGTACAGCCTATATCAAATTGCATGTTGTCATGGGGTGGGGAGGGGAGAGACGGGGAGAAAATTTGGAACTCAAAATCTTATGGAAGTGAATGTTGAAAACTAAAAATAAATCAATTAAAAAAAAAGATAGTGAGTCCAATTCTAGACACATTGAATTTAAGATGTGTCTTCAGGATAACCACTTTGAAATGTCCAAAACCAGTTGGTGATGATGATGATAATGATGTAGGAATGAAATCCAGAGGAGAGCCAGGATTATATATTAGGACATATTAGGTCTGGTAGTCATTTGCATAGTGATGCATAGTGATAGGAGTTGAAACTGTAGAAGCAAACCACAGCTAAAGGAATTGCTGGATGCAGCAGCCAGAGTGGTGAGTATGCTGTTGTGAGGAAAGGGAATGTTAGAACCAGAGACCGGAGACTGTGTAGCTGAGAACTGAGGTGCAGCAGCCTGTGGGTCAGCTGACTGAGCCCTGGGTGGGGTGGCTGTCTCTGCTTTCAGTAAAGAGGCCAGAATGGGCTTACATAGGGAGGAAGTGTTTGGGAACTGGGTAGGTCAGCAGAAATCTTGGTGGAGGGATTTGCAGACTTTCCATTTGGGAGAACAGGTACTAGATCATAAAGTATGGTCTCCTCTTCCTTTCCTGCCCTCCTTAGAAAAGCTACTTTTATAATTTCAGTTTAACTGATTTAAATTTCTTTTTCCTGATAAATAAATCCCATTAATCTAACTGCTGTAGACCTTTGTATTGCCTTAGTTGTCAACAGGTGGCTGCAGCAGGGAGGAAGAATGTTTGGGTTGTGGTAGACAGAGATACAGAAAGGACCAAGGTTTGAGCCCTGGTCCAAAAGTACCAAGGTTTTCCCTGCCTGAGGGCTAATTCAGATTGAGAGAGAGAATACCATAGTCTTGTTTTCTTAGTTATTTTATTTTATTTTATTTTTGGATGAACTTCCTGAAAGGTAAACTAAAACCACTCTCCAGGATTTTCCTTCCCTTGTCCTATGTTAAAAATGAGTCAGAATACCATTTTGGTATCTGGGAAAATGCTAGGCTGTGGGGACATGTGATGTGCCTTCTCTTCCTTCCTCTACACTGTTTTCTGCAGAAGACGAGTAAAACTCATTAGCTAGAGAGTCAAGTCAATAAGCATTTATTAAGCACTTACTATGTGTCACGCATTGGGCTGAGCACTGGAGATATGAAGAAAGGCAAGAAACAGTCCTTGCCCTCATGTAGTTCACAATCTAATGGGAGGAGAAAAGGTATGATTAGAACTGACCACATTCCAAAGGTGGAGGACAGAGGAGAGAGTGAATATGCTTCATTTTTCTGCTTTACTTTTTACTTCAAACCAATTCTCACACAGGTACAAATAACAGTGACAGTCTAAATAATTTCTTCTGAAGCAGTCTCAGTTGTCTTATATAAACCTGTTTGAAAATCAGTAGTCACAACCCCCTTTGAAGTTTGGGCTTCGAAACCAAATGGCCGAAGGGCTCTTTTTATTTCCTTAAGAGCAGAGAAAGGAAGAAACACATGCTGGCTTACCTATAATGAATGATAGATTCACCTTATCTCAACCTGATAGATTTATTCTTTAAAAATCTCCTAATACCATAGGAAGGAGCTTGTAAGGACAGGTTGGGCTTGAATTATCTGGATAATTGCCTTGACTCATTGATTAGTTTTGTTAAAGGTAAATCTGGCCAAAGTGGCATTTCTGGCTAATAGCAGGCCCCATTCCTGCTGTAGACACATGCTCTTCAGAATATTTCTTCTATTATAGAGGCTCTTAATTTTTTTTTTTTTGTGTTATTGACCCCTTTGGCAGTCTGTTGAAGCCCATGGACCCCTTTACAGAAAAATATTTTACATGTATAATAAATGATTACAAAGGAAACCAGTTATATTGATATAGCTATCAAAAATATATATTTTAAAAGTTCATAGACCTCAAGTTAAGAACCTCTGAATTCCATTGAATGATGCCTTTTGCTGGTTAGCTCAGGTGATTAGTGGTGGTGGTGCAGAGTTAAAGGTCATAGATTCTGTTTCTCTGGGGTCCAATCAGCTTTGTTCTGTTTGTGGGCCACTGCTCCCTTGAACTTCTCTCTCCTTCAATAATATGTGTGGGTCAATAGCCATTATGAGGAGAATCATGAAAGAAACAGGATAGATCAGCAGGAATCTTACCAGAGTGAAGTGTCACTGTCCCTGTGAGAGCTACACTCATCTAGCCTCACAGTCTCTATAGCAAATTGTTTGCTCCTGCATAGAATGGTGTTCTTAGATGATATAAGCCATATCAATTCTTCAAGACCCAGATTGTATAATCATGGAAAATTGGAGATGGAAGGGACCTTTGGGACTGACTTATCCAAT
The DNA here is from genome assembly GCF_900497805.2 of Vombatus ursinus. Taxonomy (NCBI): domain Eukaryota; kingdom Metazoa; phylum Chordata; class Mammalia; order Diprotodontia; family Vombatidae; genus Vombatus; species Vombatus ursinus. The sequence goes on along the minus strand of NW_020945064.1, from coordinate 11,569,984 downwards.
CCCCTTCACTTGGAGAAATCACTAGAGAAATCAAAGCCTCAAAAATGGAGGTGACTTGTCCAAGGTCACATAGCTTGTAAGTGATAGATTCTGGCCTCAGACCCAGATCTCCTCACTGAAGTTGTCCTCAATCACACCAACTGATAATAATCATCCTTTTCTTCAAGAGGAAGCAGGTCAGAAGACCTAGGTTCTGGTCATGATTTTTCTATTTATTGGTTGTATGTTCCTGAACAAATCATATCTCTCTCGGCCCCAATTTCCATATCTATTTAAGATATTATCCCTTTCATCTATGAATATTTTAGTTGTCATAAGGGACAGAAAAAGAGTATAAGGAAAGCTGGTAAAATCAGCTTAAGAAGAAACAGATAAAATGTTAGGGAGAGACACGGATTATCCTGAGGACCAGAGAACTATCCCTCAAGTAAGTGTTGTCAGGGAATCCATTTGAAGAAAGGACCATGAGATGATTGATGTCATGATGGCTGCAGGACATTGTGGTCCGTCAGCTCATCTGACAATTTTCAGAGTTTTAAAGGTTATAACTGAAGGTTATAATTTATAATTATAAATAAAAAACTGTGGCTCAGATTCTTAAAATCTAGCCACTGCTGGGATTCTTATAATCTAGCCACTGGTCAGATTCTTATAATTTAGCAAATAACTTACTAATGTTCAGACTCCTTAAGAGTCTGCCCAATATGACGGATGTTCTAATAAACCTTGTCTTTGGCTGAAAGAAGGCTTGGGTTGAATTCTTTCGGGCAGGACCCGCCTGTTGTGATTTTGGGGCCCCAGGACCCCTGAACCCTTAAACGGCATCATTTTGGTGGCCCATACAGGGAAACTGCCGAACTCCAAGTTCTTCTCCAGCCAAGACTGGATGGTATATAAGCCTTCCCTCCCTCCTTTCTTGCTCTGCAGTTAGGGTTGCTCTCCAAGCACCGAGGCTTGGAGGTGCTTTTCGGGCAGACAGTTACGAGGCTGTCTCACACTTGGCTTGATGCTCTCAGGCTCTCCGTCCACTGGGTCAGTTCAAGGTCATGGACCTGGGTACACCTTCTGCAGCATAGAGGACGAAGATGGACGCCCTATCGGGAAGTGTATGCTCAGTTCTGTTAATTCCCTCGGCACTAGGGAATTGGGAAAACAACAGTTGCTTTTTGGTTCCCTGAGGCTTACTTAGTCCCTTCCCTCTGCACCTCTGAATCCTCCTCATGGAGGTTATAGGGAAAGTTAGAACAGCTAAAAATATCTTGGCATATTCTGGAGGTTTTGTGATTGATCATTAAGGAGTTTTGAAACACTTGTAGAACCTGTTCACTCCTTTCCCTTGAGTCAAGAGGGTATCTGTTAACCCCTCTCATAGGAGAAGAGAGTTTCACCCTTTACTCCTCACCTTTGATTTCACCCTCCCCCACCTGGGAAAGGAAGGAGGGAGGAGGGGCAGCAGCTATGGTGTGGGCCCTCCTGGCAATGGCCTTGAGCTCTAGAGCAACTTTTGCCTGGAAGCATCACCCAGGTTCAGCACGTCCTGCTCAAGGTAATGAAGCTAGCCTCCACACACAAGCACGCTCTTTTAAATTTGTAGTTTTAACTCTTAATGATGAGATGTTGATTCTCTGTGCAAAGTAATTTGGAAGTGCATTTAACAAAACTGAAGTCACCTGATTGGTAATGGGTTCGTTTCAAGTTTCAAATTGGTGTGCTTTCTGTATGTTGTGTCAAGCAACTTTTCATAATTTGGTTACTGCTAAAATAATTTAGCTATTTTTGGTTATTGTTTAATGTGTAAACTAGCCAAAAAGTTTGTTTGGGTTATGTATGGCTTGCTGAGAATTTGCTAGTGTATAGAAATCTCTAATGATTGGCTTTTTGCACCAGGACAAATTTAAGTTTGAGATGTAAATCCTGGAAAAGTTTTTCCTAAGCTGTGATTAGTAAAATTTGTTGTGTGAGGTAAAAGCTCATAGGATTTTATTTTGAGTTGTCTGATGGGTCATAATCCATCTATAATCAATAATCCAACATCTGAGAGAAATGCCACAAGCTACTCAGAGAAGGCGACACTGGTGGGAAGTCAGCATCGAGGAAAGCTGAGAAGACAATTTTAGCCTCAGTCTAAGATGGGATCCTCCTAGCTCAGTTTCCCCATTATGTTCCTTTGAAAGGGAACGTTATCTACCTGGCTATTCCTGAGACTGGCTATGAGGTGGATTTGATACTACATGGTTGGAAAACTGAATTATCTGAATCCAAACAGAGCTAAGAATGTTTTATCCTCTCATATTTGGGTCCTAAATCTAGTCCCTACTTTATATTTGGGCCCTGCAGTTTTTTTCTGTCAGATTTATGTCTTCCATACTACATGCTATTCACCTATGGTTGGTAGCAAAAAACAAGTACCAGCCAATGTCCCCACATCATTCCCTGGATGCAGCCTGTGCTCGGTTCCTTTCAACCTCCTCTTTGGGACCCCCTGGAGGCAGGGACAGCTCTATGCCCCTTGCCAGCAGGAACTAGTTTCAGAAGCCAAGACCTTCACCCCTTACTCCAAAAGAATTTGGGTCCTATTTGTTTGAGGGGGGAATGATGGAGTGGAATCTGGGCCCCAGAAAGGAAAAACCCTGGACTTTCCCACATGGCCAAATCTCTGATGTTCGCCTGAGGCTGTAATCCTCCCCTCCATTGTCTTGCCTCCCTATGGCCCCAGGCCACTTCCCACCCTTGGTAATTCTACTACCTCATATACTACTTGGCCACTCTTAGATCCCTCCCACAGTCTTCTGTATATAAGGTCCATCTTGTCTCCATTAAGATGCTCAGATTCTTATAATCTAGCCAATAGCTTACTAATGTTCAGACTCTTTAAGAGTCTGCTCAATATGACGGATGTTCTAATAAACCTTGTCTTTGGCTAAAAAAAAAAACTATTTGGGGACTATGGAAAAGATTATATAAAGACTTCAATGGACATACTTGACAGAAAGGTGTTTTGTTTTGCCTTTTGCATGTGTTAGAGATGAGTCCCTGATTATGATGAAATCCTGGTTTGAGTCATTAGAAGGTAGAGGCAGAAAAAGAGTGGACAAAGAAAAGAGGAAGAAAAGACAGATGGCAATGAGAAAATCTGCTTATAGAAGATAGAATACAGAAGCTGAAAGCAGTAGAGCTAAGAGGAGGACTTTGCAGTGTTTTTTTTTTCTGGAAACTGTGCTGATTAGAAGAAAGACTACTTAGTTAAGAGCTATTTGACTCGGAAGAGTCTTGAATCATGTTTTATGGTAGGGTTGCTGTTCTTGTTTAGTGGATTAGATGTATCTGCGTCTGCGTGGCCCCATTTGTGGTTTTCTTGGCAAGGATTCTGGAGTGGTTTGCCATTTCCTTCTCCAACTCATTGTACAGATGAGGAAACTCAGGCAAACAAGGTTAAATGACTTGCCCAAAGTCACACAGCAAATAAGGATCTGAGGTGGGATTTGAACTCAGAAAGATGAATCTTCCTGATTCCAAGTCCAATGCTCTATTCATTGTGCCACTTAGCTGCCTCATTCTTATAATAGGGTTGCCAAAAAGAAAAAGAAAATCAACTACAAGAAAAAAGAAAAGAGGATCATTGAAGCATTTAAAAAATATGCATATGAGAAGAAAAGAAAGGCCAGAAGGGAACATTGACAAGCAAGATAGCTTCCAAAATTGCATGCTGAATTTCTGATATACTTAACTACTGTCCTGTTTCTATACTATTTGAGTGTGACATTAAAACCTAGATGAACATTTCACATGAGTTTTTCTGATCATGAATGCTTGGGGCAGGATTGAGAGAAGGGAAACCAACCCCAAGGGGTGAGATGTTATTTCCCAGCTTGAGCTGGATGGGAATTGAGCCAGTGAGAGTTTACTACTAGTAACAATAATTGTCCAAGTTACAAAAATGTTCAGCTCATACCATGGGCCTTTCTCTTCTGAATTTGGAAGACAGAAAGAGGTGTATGAGGAAGTGAACCCCAAAGCTTCCAGGCTGGGGAGGAGAGAGGTTGGGGCTAAAGGCTGCTATAGCTGCTGTGAGCCAAGTCAACCCCCAGACACTGACATAAGGAATGCTGTTTATGGACTATTCAATCAGCAGCTAACTGGTGCCAAATACTGAGGTTCTGCAAGGCACATGCTGTTCAGGGCTGTATCACCCCTTTGAAGCTTCTAATCAATCCTCCCTATTTGATTCATTCTTGCCCTGCTCAGGATGCAATTAGGGAGAGTACTGAATGACATAGTAGAAAACATCAGCTTAGACTAGGAATCAGGGGGATGGGCTCTAGACCCATCTTGGCCACCTATTAACCATGGGACTTCAGGCAAGTCACTTCCTCTCACTGGGCCTCAGTTTCTCTATTTGGAAAATGAAGATTTTAATGATCTTCAAGATATCTTTTAGCTCTATTGTTAAAAGGTTCTATTATTTCCATTTTGTACTTGAGAAAACTGAGTCACAGCAGCTAAAAACTTGCCTATGGTCAAATCCAAACAATGTCTAGGTTTTGAAGTGGCTGTCACAAAATCCTGAGTCCTTTATTTATCGTTCAGCATTTACAGTGTCACTCCTTAAGGGCAGGCATTTGCTTTCATTTTGGGTTTGGAATCCTCCGTGACTGGTTCAGTGCCATGCATATAATAATCTTTGTTGAAGTGAAAAGAATTAACTCTAGACCATTGGCCTTAGTTCATAGTGTCATAGATTTAAACCTGGAAGGGACTGTGGTGGCCATTGATGCTTGAGTGATGTGACTTATACCAGAAAGGACCTTGGTGGCCATTGATGCTTGAGTGATGTGACTTATCCCAGAAGGGACCTTGGTGGCTATTGATATTTTGGTTAAGTGACTTGTCCCAGAAGAGACCTTGGTGGCCATTGATGCTTGGGTTAACTGACTTGTCCCAGGTCACATAAGTAGTAAATTTCAGAGGTGGAGGCTCTGATTCCCCAAGCCCATTTTTTTTGTATTGCCCTGGCTCCAGGACCTGGATTTAGGGTCCCAGGGGGAGTTACGTGTTGATTTTATTAGATGTTATAAGAAGCTACAAAGATGTTTGGCTTTAAGCATTGGAGTTTTCTAGAGGAAAAGTATTTCTGCTCGGACCTAGTGAAACATCTGTTTTTGAGTAATTGGAACTCCCCTTGATAAAACACAGCTATTTAGCATGAAGAGCTTGTCATGCAAACACCTCTTCAAGCTTATTTTTGGTCTCTTTCCCCTTTTATGACATCTATGGGCCAAGTGAAATTCAGGAAAATGAAAGTGTTGGCAAGGAATTTGATGACAAACATTGCAGCCTTAGAGTGGGGCTAGAAATCTTTTCTCACATCATTGACTAGGTGGATACTCAAGCTAGAGAGATACCCTGGGAATTGATAAAGGGCTTCCTCCCTCAGAGCTCCCAAAGAATAAATAATGTGAATGCTCACAAGACGAATGACCCAACGATGCAAGTGGTTAATTAACAAATGTTTCTCAGATGGTTACTCTATGCAATCCCCTCTAGTTGGCACTTCCTAGGAAGTCTAGGATTTGATGCCTTCTCTCATGAATGGTAGGGGGAGATAAAATGTGTCCACATGGATTTCTAGATGAAGGAAGGAAGGAAAAAAGAAAGAAAGGAAGGAAAGAAACAAGCATTTATTAAGCATCTACTAGGTGTCAGGCACTATGTCAATTGCCTTACAAATAGTGTCTCCTTTGATCCTCACAACAACACTGGGAGGTGTTACTATAATCTCCATTTTGCAGTTGAGAAAACTGAGGCAGACAGAACTTAAGGGATTTGCCCAGGGTCACACAGCTAGCAAATATCTGGGGCCAGATTTGAACTCAGGACCTTCTAACTCCAGGTCCAGTAGTCTACCCATTTGCCCCATTTAGCTGCCCCAGAGGAATATAACCAGGATGATAAGGAAGTTCAATAGTATACCTTATGAGAATGGGTTGAAGGAACTTGGGGTATTTAACCCATAGAAAAGAAGACTTAGGGAGGACGGTGAGGACACAGGGTTGTTGTCATCAAATGTTTCAAATGGCTGTCATAGGCATAAGGAACAGAATTCTGCTTAACTAGCTAGTTGGCACAGTAATAGTTTGTTGGATTTGAACTCAGGAAAATCTTAGTTCAAATCCTGCCTTAGATACTTGCGACTGTGTGACCCCCTTGGCCAAGTCTCTTAGCTGCTCTCTGCCTCACTTTTCCCATATACAAAATGAAGAGGTGGCCACCAACTCAATGGTCACCAACATCCCTTCCAGTTTTAAATCTATGATCCAATGAATGAGGGCCAATGATATAGATTTAGTTCTTTTCAATTAATTCAACACAAATTATTCTATGAATGGCACTGCACCAGTCACTGAAGATTCAAAGACTGAAATGAAAACCAGTGCCTGCCTTCAGGGAATTTACATTCTGCTGAATTTATCTCCAATGTCCTAAGGACCTGCTACTGCCATTTGAGCCAGGACTAAGTGTAGAGTGAGAAGACCAGGACTGTGGGACAGAATCATTGACTCATAGGGCAGCCTAATCAACTTGATGAAGTTACTGGCAGTTGAGCCTTTTTTTGGGGGAGATTTGTTTATGATCTCCCTACAGACATGGAACAACACATCCATTACTGGCTCTCCTTTAGCGGCTGAAGATATTGTTTGGGCCTTGGCACTCACTGGCCCATTCACACATGATTGAGGATGAGGGATTGAGCCTCAGTATTAGCTCAGCTGTTGTGAATTGGAATTATCTCTTTCTACTGAGTCTAAAGAAGGGAATTACATACACACACACACACACACAAACACACACACATGTATTTTATATAAAATTTTAACTTTATATTTTATATGTCCAAATTAAGAGATTTGGACACTTGCTAATTAAGAGAAATTCCATTTAAAATGACTACAAAATGTGTAAAATACTTGGGAGTCTGCCTTCTAAGATACACATAAGAACTATGGAAATACAATTACAAACAATTGTTTACAGAAATACAGACAGAAATAATTGGAAAAATAGTAATTGCTCATGGGTGGAATAAGGCAATAGAATAACAATAATAATACAACCTAAATTAATTTACTTATTTTGATGACATCAATTAAGCTATCAAAGGATTGCTTTACAAAACTAGAGAAAATAAAATTCTCAAGGAGGGAAAAAAGATCAAGAAGCTCAAGAGAAATAAGGAAAAGAAATGGGAATTAAAGAGACCCAGTAATGCCATATCTCAAACTAAACTCTGAAGCAGAAATTATTAAAACAATTTATGATTAGTTAAAATAATAGAGAGATCAGTTAATGGAATGGATTAGATATGTAGCATATAGAAACAAATGTATGCAATCCCCTAGTATTTGATCAACATGAGGATCCTAGCTAATGAGATAAGAATTATTTGTCACTATTTGACAAAAACCACTAAGGTAATATAATATCTGTATGGAAGAAATTAGCTTTAGACTTCATACATTGCACAGAGATAAGTTCTGAATGGATATGTGACCTATATATAAAAAGTCACCTCATAAAAAAATTAGAGAAATATAAAAAAATTATCAGATTTGCAGGAGAAAAGTTCATGGCCAAACAAGGAATAGAGAAGGTCAAAGAAGATAAAACAGATAATTTTGATGGCATAAAATTAAAAAGTTTTTGCAGAAACAAGTATAAAAACTAAAATTAAAAGGGAAACAAAAGTCAATTATGAAAAAAAATCTTTCAGATAAAGGTCTCGTTTCCAAGATATATAAGGAATAGATTAAAATTTACAATAATAAGAGCTATTCCCCAATTGGTAAATGGTCTAATGAGCAAGCAATTTAAGCATCTACTAGGTGTCAGGCACTATGTCAATTGCCTTACAAATAGTATCTCCAAGGTAAGAAACTTAGGCTATTTATAGTCATATTTAAAAAATGCTTCTTCCTACTATTAGTTAGAAAATTGAAAGTTAAAGGAATTCTGAGATTCCACTTCATACCATTTAGAGGGGGCAGAGATGATAAAAAATAAAAATGACAAATATTGGAGGGGTTGTGGAAAAACAAGCATGTTGATGCACTGTTGGTAGACCTGTGAATAGGTGCAACTATTATGGAAAGTAATTCGAAATTATACACAAAAAGTTACTAGACAAGTACATGCCATTTGAACCAGTCATAATACTGTTAACTTATTCAGAAGAGATCAAAGAAAGAGGAAAAGGTCTTTATGTACAAGAATATTTATAACAGTTCTTTTTGTTGTGGCAAAAAAAGCTAGAAACTAAGAGGATGCCAATCAATTGAGGAACAGCTGAATAAGTTGTGGTATATATAGATGTGATGGAGTACTATTGTGTTGTAAGAAATGAGGAAGCAGATGATTTCAAAAAAGATGTGGAGAGACTTATATGAACAGATGCAGAGCAAAGTCAGCAAAGCCAGAAAAACAATTTATATGATGACATTAGTATTATAAAAATGAACAATTTTGAAGACTCTTTATAAACTCACGAAGAATGAATTAAAAAGAACAATTTGTGTAACAACAGCATTGTAAAGACATGTAACTTTGAAAACTTTAACAATGCCAATCAATGTACAAGGATCATCCATGATTCCAGAGGACAGATGATGATATATGCTATCCATTTCAGAGACAGGTGACGGATTTAGAGTGTAGAATGATACATACATACATACATATTTATGTGTATACAAGTTTTATATATGTATGTGTATGCAGTATAATGTATATGTTTAATTAGTATACAGCCTTTGAGGGAATTTGGTTTGCTTGACTACACATATTTGATATGAGAAATTTGTTTTTCTTTCTCTTCCTCCCCCCAAAGGTAGGGGGAGGAAGGGAGGGAGAAAAAATAGGCTTGAGGAGGTGGTATTACACATGTGAAGTGTTGTATATGCTTTCAAATGAAATTCATGTATTATTAGAAATCTTACAAAGTTGCTATGTAGCCCAAATGAGGTAGCTTAGTAAAGAGCATCGGAAACCATAAAGAGGTGTGGCAATGTCATCTGTTATCATAGTGTTATATTTAATACATAACACAACATTGTAATAGGATGTTTGTTTAAAAAGCATATGCTTCAACCTAACATTTCTATGGTGTTTTAAGATTTGCAAAGTGGTTTACATGGATTATTTCACTTGAAACTCACAACCTTGTATTGTAATTCCCATTTTATAGATTAGGAAACTGAGACTCAGAGGTTGAATGACTTGTACAGCTAGTGTGTCAGAGGTAGTATTTGAACCTAGGTACTTCTTGTGTCAGGTCCAGTATCTTCTATGCCACTTCATTGATCCAAGGACAGAGGATGTGATTTCTCTCTGCTTTAGAGGGTGGTCTTCAGAGTTTTTGTCACTGAAAAATTCATCACTGTGTGGCTAGTCTGGGGAAAATCATCTCCAAATTAATTGAGATTTGTCTTTTGATGTCCTTACACAAAGCATTTTGTTGTGTTCACATTGGAAACCTTTCTAGCTCAGTAGAGAATTGCCAGAAATCGTGCTTTTCTGAGGTTCAAATCTTAGAACTCTGGGATACCACTTCATACCCATCAGATTGGCAAAGCTAACCAAAAAAAAAAAAAAAAGGAAAATGATAAATGCTGAAGGGAATGTGGGAAAACAGATACATTAATATACTGTTGGTAGAACTGTGAACTAGCAATTCTGGAAAGCAGTTAAGACTATTTGACTATGCCCAGTAAGCTATTAAACTCTCCATCCTTTTTGACCCAGTGATGCCACCCCTAGGTATATATCCCAAAGAGATCAAAGAAAGAGTAAAAGGAACCAAATATACAAAAACATTTTTAGCAGCTTTGTTTGCAGTGGCAAAGAATTGGAAATTGAGAGACTGCCTATCAACTGGGATATGGTTGAACAAGTTATGGCATATTAATGTGATGGAATACTGTCGTGCTGTAAGAAATGACAAATGGAATAGTTTCACAGAAACCTAGAAGACTTTCATGAACTGATACAGAACCATACAGAAGTGAGCAACACCAGGAGAACAGCGTATATAATGACAACAGTATTGTAAAGACAAGCAACTTTGAAAGACTGGAGAACTCTGATTAACATAATAACCAACTACAATTCTGGATGATTCATGATGAAACATGGTACCCATTTCCTGTTAGGTGAAGGACTCAGAATGCAGAAGGAGACATGTTCATCGGACATAACCAATGTAGGAATTTGTTTTGATTGATTATGCTTGTTTGTTACAAGATTGATTTCTCAGTGGGGAAGGGAAGAGGAGGTGGGAGGGAGAGAAGGCAGATCTTTTAAAAATAAAATATTTAGTTCAACAAACAAACAAAAAATAAATTAGGCTTTACTGGCAAAGCTCCTAGGAAGCCAAAGTCACTTCTACATCATAATGTATTATCATCATTAGCATCATTATCCGCAGCATCGTCATCAACATAATTTGTGAAACCCCTGGAATGTCTATTGAGAAATGAGAATGGTGACATTTCCTAACGTTAATTTTTTTCCCCTTTAAAAATCTGAAGAGAAATTGAGGGAAGAAAAGGAAAGGATACTGAGAATAGTGCTGGGAGAGAATTCCCAAGGTTCTCCTGAACTTGCAGAGGGCAACGGTCAATTGTAGCTTTCACAAAGCAGGTTTCATAAGAAACATGTGAGTGGCAAAGGCTGCCTTCCAAATAGACAGATGCAAAGAGCGCATTTCTGCAATGAAGGACTGTGCATACTCTAGGAAAAGCTGATAGGTTGTACTCTCAGAGATTTTCTGACTCCTAACCCACCCAATCTGGGCACAGGCCCAGTCCTCAGTCCTTTGTGTTAGGCAAAGGAATGTGTCCTGCCCAAGTATCTATCTTAGATTCCCGGTTTAGTAAACAAACAAGCAAAAACAATCGTTGGCTTTATAGATTTAAATACATAGTGTAGTAATGTAATGTAGCCCTTCCAAACCAAATAAGAAGATGCTGTTTGGTTTCTACCCTAAGAGTGTGTGTGTGTGTGTGTGTGTGTGTAGAAACATACATAGACTCCTGGGAGCTAAGATGGCGGAGTAAGCCATAACTCTCCCATTGGTTGTTGTTCTTAGTTCTTGAAGAAGACCAAAATGACACCACTATGCTAGAGTCAAGTCACAGTGTGTCTGACTGTGGTTGATCAGACCAATACAAGCTCAGAATACTCTACCACAGGTTGGGCACAAATAGTCCATGTGAACATTTGGGGTGGATTCTCTAAATTTGTGCATCTTGCATTTCTTTGGAGCTACTTCAATTCTGTTTTGCATATAGAGCACAGCCCCTTCTCTGATATGGGCACGCCATGTGCCAGTGTCTCCCACGTCACCCTATCAATTCCAAAGTTCTTAAGAGAGATCTTGAGAGTGTCCTTGTGTCGCTTCTTCTGACCGCCATGTGAGTGCTTGTCTTATGTGAGTTCTCCATAAAATAGTCTTTTAGGCAAATGTGCATTTGGCATTCGAACAATGTGGCCAGCCCATCGGAGTCGCATTCTATGAAGCAGAGTCTGAATGCTTGGCAGTTTAGCTTGAGAAAGGGCCTCAGTGTCTGGTACCTTATCTTGCCAGATGATCTTCAGGATCTTCTTAAGACAATTCAAATGGAAGTGATTTGGTTTCCTGGCATGGAGCTGGTAGACTGTCCAGGTTTCACAGGCATACAACAATGAGGTCAGCACAACAGCTCTGTAGACCTTCAGTCTGGTAGGCAGCCTAATACTTCTCTCACATAATTTCCTTCTGAGCCTCCCAAACACTGAGCTAGCTCTGGCGATGCAGGCGTCAACCTCCTTATCAATGTGTACATCCCTGGAAAGTATACTACCAAGGTAAGCGAACTTATCCACAGCATTCAGAACTTCTCCATTGGCTGTAATGAATGGTTCCACCTATGGAGGATGTGGTGGTGGTTGATGGAGTACTTGTGTTTTCACGGTGTTAATTGTCAGACCAAAATTAGCACAAGCACCAAAGACTTGATCCGTACTTTGTGGCATCTCAGTTTCAGAGGCTGCACTGAGTGCAAAATCATCTGCAAACAGAAAACCATGTTCCAATACTCCCTTCTCTTTGATCTTGGTGTGTAGCCTTTTCAAGTTGAAGAATTTACCATCAGTGTAGTCTCTGACCTTGACGCTGTGTTCCTCCTCATTGAAAGCGTTTGACGACACGGCTGAAAACGCCATGCTAAAAAGCACGGGAGCAAACACACAGGCCTGTTTCACTCCACCGGGAAAGCACGAGAGCATTGTCCATTCTCCAGAACCCAGGCAGGCACGGTGTTGTGAAACTGATGTACAATAGCGATAAACTACTCCGGGCAACCAAATTGTGACATAATTTTCCATAAGTCGTCTTGACCGACAGTATCAACGGCAAGTGTTGTGTGCAGACCTCAGACTCTTGAGGGGTGGCCCAGGCATTTGTGGTGGTAGCCCCTTCACCCTTCCTGTTCCTATGGCCTTTGAGCTGTTGCGGGTGTCTCAGAGTCTCAGCAGGACTGAGTAGTTTCATTTACAAGTAACTTGGACCTGGCTTTCCTCCCTTAGGACCACTTTCCGTCACGGTTTAGACGGACAACTTCCCTATAACTTAAAATCTTCCAGTTTTACCCGGGGCTCTCGGGGTTAATTGAGTTGTAATTTATTGTCATGTAGCCAGTACACATGAGAGGCGTAGGATTTGAGCCCAGCTCTTCCTAACACCAGGAGTGTTCATAAATGATCATAGAATCCCAGAGTTGGAAAAGGCCTTAGAGGTCAACCAGTCTAACCCTTACCCAATGCACAGATCTTGTCCACAATACCCAAAGCAGAGGTTCACGTCATCCGTGCTCTACTTAAACACTCTCAGTGGCAGGAAGCTCACTATCTCCCCAGCAAGATAGCTTTTGTGTTGCAAAGTTCTTTGTTATATTGAACCCCCAAATCTGTCTTCTTCTAACTTCTACTCATTGCACCTGGATCTGCCCTCTGGGACCAAGAAGAACAAGTCTCTTTCTTTCAGCTTGATACTGTTCAAAAGTATCCAGCATCCATCTTTTTTAGGATTTTTGTCAATCAGTCAGTCAACAATCATTTATTAAGTGCTTACTATACCCCATGCACTGTGATAAAGTGCTGTGGCTATCAAGACAAAAAGAAAAATCCCACAGTCCCTGCCCTCAGGGAGCTCCCATTCTAACAGGGGACACACTATGTAAGAATTGTGTACCCGAAATACATGCAGTATAACTGGAAGGTAATCTCCAAGAAAAGATTCTGACAGGAGAGGAGCCTGGGGCAGCAGAGCTGTGGCTGTTGGGAGTCCATCATGGTTCACTGTGATTGCTTTCTTAAGGACACCTCACCTGTTAGCTAAAAGATGTTGCTGCCGTTTTTGATCTTGTTTTGGGCTTGGAATCAAGAAGACTCACCTTCATGAGTTCGAATCCAGCCTCAGACACTTACTAGCTGTGTGACCTTGGACAAATCACTTAACCCCGTTTACCTCAGTTTCCTCTTCTGTAGAATGAGCAGGAAACGGCAAACCACTCCAGTATCTCTGCCAAGAAAACTCCAAATGGGTTCACAAAGAGTGGGGCGTGATTGAAACTACCGAATAACAACAACCACAGCAAAAGAGATCACCAACTGGGGACTCCCTCCACCAGTGCAGATTACAACCAGACTGTGACTCAGTAAGTCCGTCTCAGGGAATTGCTTTAAGGAACACAGGGGTTAAGTGACTTGTCTAGTGTCTCACTACTAGTAAGTGTCAGAGGTGGTATCTGAGCCCAGCATCCTGTGCACTGTACCAGCCTCTCTATTTTGTCTTTCATATTTAAAAAAAAAAATTGTTGCTTTCTTACAGCAGTGGTGTATTAGGCTAAGAGTCAGCAAGAACAGAGTTCAAATCTTGTATCAGACACTTATTAGTGGCATAACCTGGGCAAGTTAATTGGCATCTTTCAGCCTCAGTTTACTCTTCTGTAAAATGGGGGTGATAAAAGCGCCTACCTCTCAGGATTATTGAGAGGATCCGGTTAGATAAGACACGTAAAGCACTTTGCAGATCGTAAAGGGTGATATAAATACTGGCTATTATTATTTAAGCACCATATAAATGAGAGCAATTATTATCATTACTCTCCATTAAAATCTTCCTTGGAGATGGGTCTGGGCTCTTGAAGGCTATACCAACAAAGAACAGTCTCTGGAATTTTCCTACCAACCTGGAAAGGCCGTAAGTACAGGCTGGAGATAGACCAAGTATCAAACCCTGAAAGACCTGCTGACGTACAGAAAGGATCAGCCCTGGAAGACGGGCCACTGGGTGATGTTATTTATTTATTTATTTATTTTTGGCCACAGCAACTAGGTTGTCAAGCCATTAAGCACTTATTAAGTGCCTACTGTGTTCTGGCACCGTGCTAAGCACTGTGAGAAAACGAAGCCCCTGCCTTCAGGGAGCTCGTTGTCCAATGAGGGACACAACATAGAAACAACCATGGATGAACAAGGTCTGCACAGATAAATCTCAGGCAAAGGTATTCAGGGGGCCTGGAAAAGGCTTTGTGCAGAACGTAGGACTTCGGCTGAGACCTAAATGAAGTCAGGGATGTCAAGAGGCAGAGACGAGGAGAGAAAGCATTCCAGGCATGGGGGACAGTCAGAGAAAATACCCAGAGATGAGAGATGGAGTGTCTTGTATAAGGAGGAGCCAGGAGGCCAGGGTCACTGGATTGTAGAGCATGTGGTAGCGAGGTGGTACCGTGGATAGAGTCAGGAAGACCTGAGTTCAAATTCAGCCTCAGACACTTACTAGCTATGTGACCCTGGACAAGTCACTTAAACTGTGTCTGCCTCAATTTCCTCATCTACAAAATGGGGATAACAATAGTACTTATCTGCCAGGGTAGTTGTGAGGTTAAAATGAGATAATATTTGTAAAGTTCTTTGCAAACTTTAAAGTGCTATCTTGTTGTCTCGGTTGTGTTTAACTCTTTGTGACTCCATTTGGAGTTTTATTGGCAAAGATACTGGAGTGGCTTGCCATTTCCTTCTCCTGTTCATTTTACAGATGAGGAAACTGAGGCAAACAGGGTTAAGTGACCTGCTCAGGGTCACACGGCTAGGAAGTATCTGAGGCTGGATTTGAACTTAGGTCTTCCGGACTCCAGGCCTGGCACTCAAAAGTGCTATATAAATACTAGTTGTTACTGTGTGTAGGAGAGCCAGATTATGAAGCACTTTGAAAGTCAGAGGATTTTATATTTGATCTTGTGGGCCATAGAGAGCCACTGCGGTGGCTTGAATGGAAGGTGGGGGTTGACATGGTTAGATCTGAGCTTTAGGAAGATCAATTTCATAGCCGAGTGGAGGATGGGCTGGAGTTACTAGGAAACCCATTACTAGGGTGGGGAGGCCTGGAGTCTGCCTCAGGGAGGGAGCACAGCGAGTATGAAATCACAGATCTCTTGAAACACCGTAACATGCATTTATGGATTGCTTCATTTTATCCACAGTATTTAGTGGTTGAGGGTACATCAAGAAACAGTCAGAGAGCCCTAACTGTGGTCCAGGCAGCCTTGAAAACTCTTCCTATCTATAAATACCCCCTCCCCTGGACACCCCCACATGTTGGCTACATTGTGAAACAGATAGAGAAATTATGATTTGAAAGTAGATTAAAAGACGAAAAGCACATTTTAATAACAACTCAGGTTTCTTCAGCTCTTTAAGAGAGACAAACAAGCAACTATCCTTTGCCTCATTTCTTACCTAGCCTTAAACACTAAATGGGTGTTGCCTCAGTCAAACTGAGACCTGGGAAAAACCTTAACTTAAAGAGGCCAAGGTCTCCCACTGCATAGGGGCCATCTCCAGTCATCCTGATCTCTATCTTGCCACTGGATCCAGTTGGCTCTGGAGGAGAAAGTGAGGCTGGTGACTTTGCGCAGCTCTGCCTCACTTAAATCCAATTCACTTGTATGTCATGGCATCACCTTCCTGACATCACGGTCCTCTTTGAGAATGAAGGACAAACAACAACAAGGTTCGCAAAGCACTTTCCTCACAATAACACTGTGACGTATTTAGGGCAAATATTATTATCCCCCATTTTATAGAGAAGGAAAATGACACGAGGTGACTTGGCAATTATTTTAGAGCCGGTAAATGCCTGAGGTGACCTTTGAACCCAGGTCTCCAGGTCCCATATTTTATCCACTAAATCATACTGCCTACTGTATTATAAGGGATTTGCCCATATTTAGAGAGGGGCCATTGGTAACTTCCCAGGACTCTTTCCTTAGCTCAAGAAAAGAAACAGAATTTGGAAGGAATAGAGAACAAGGCCTAGACTAGGAGTCAGTAGGCCTACCTAGGTCTGTTGTTTTTTTTTTAAATACTTTTGTGATCTTGGGAAAATCACTTTCCATCTCCAGATTTCTGTTTCTTCACCTGTAAGACAGGAGATAGGAAACTAAGCCCTTTCCAGCTCTAACATTCCATATGTTCTAAGGTCTTTCCCAGCTCTGGCATTCTATGCTATGAGTGAACTCCCTTCAGTTCAGATATTCTAATTAATTAAGAAGATGGAAAGAAAAATCCCTCCTGAAGGACATGACCCCAAGACTTTGCAATCTGGGAAAAACAATCACAGTCTGCAGGTCACAAGCAGATTATTATCTTTTCATCCAGTATTTCCTTTCTGTGACTGTAAAGCTCTCCTGCATTCAGGGAGGCCCAGGGCCCCTCATTCACTCAAAGGAGCAACTGCTGGCCTCCCGTGCTAAAATAAGGCATTGAGCAATCCGGCCCGTTGGAAACTGTGACCCCGAAATACGTATGGCTGTTTATTTTATAACCCTTGCACACGTTCTCCAAACCTTGGTGGAGGCCAGTGCCAAAAAGGCGATAAAGGGTGGAGGAGGCAGATGGACCTGACCTAAGATCCTTTCTGAATATCTCCACTGTAAGGGTTTCATGGATTATTTCATCACTGAACTAAGTCAGGCTTCAGGCTGGGCCCCTTGGTAATTATCCTTGTTAGTACAAACAATCAATTGACCGTCATTTATTAAATGCTATGTGGCAGACACTGTGTTCAACCCCGAGAATACAAAGACAAAAGTAGAAACTGTCCCCACCTTCAAGCAATTTATATTCAAGTGGGGAAGATGGCACATACATATATAAGACAGGACATGTACTACTCAAAAGTAAGCTGACCTTGGAGAGGAAGTTTAGGAAGAGGAGGGATCAGCAAAGGTTTTATACAGAAGGTGGAGCTTAAGTTTGGCTTTGAAGGAAGTGGAGGGGGTGTGTGACCTTCAAGATATCTAATCTGACCCTCACATAGAATCACAGACCTTCCATTTGGAAGGCACTTTGGAAAACATCTAGTCTTCGCACACCCCACCCCTCCTCATTTTACAGATGATGAAATGAGACCCGAGAAATTAAGTGACAGCCCCAGATTTGTGCTCTTTCCATCATAACAATGCTAGGAGGTATTGGCAGCTTATTTTCTGTACGGGGAAATGGAAGAGAGATAGATTGACTTAGGTAGCAAATAACAGGACCTAGCTTTGAACCTAGATCCTCTGACTTCAGATTTGTTTTTCTTGTCACTGCGTTTTCTCCCAACAATCAAGGTTCCCAAATATATACTTTTTAAATTGGTGATCTCATCACCTCCCATTGATTCAATGATCATCTGTATGCAGGACTATTTATCCATCCCTAACCTATCTCTTGACTTAACAATATTCAATCTTTAACCTCCGACTGCCTGTTGGACATCTTGAACTGGATCTTTTATGGACATCTTAAATTCAACATGTCCCAAACTGACCTCATTATCTTCTCCCTCCCACCATACCCTCCTTTCTTCCTAACTTCTCTGTTATTTTTGAGGGTATCACCATCCTTCTGGATGCTCAGGCTCAAATCCTTGCTGTTCTTGACTCTGTCTCTCTGTCTCTCTGTCTGTCTCTGTCTGTCTCTGTCTCTCTCTCTCTCATACTGCTCACCACCATATCAGGTCCAGTCATTTCTACCTTCGTAATATCTCTTGTGTATAACTCTGTCTCTCCTCTCATTCTGATATCACCCCGGTGCAGGCTGCTTGTCGGTGTCTCTGCCTCAAGTTTCTCCCTACTTTAGCCCATCCTCCACTTAGCCGCCAAATGGATCTTCCCGAAGGCTAGGTCTGATCACGTCATGTCCCTATTCAATAAACGCCGGTGGCTCCCAATCACTTCCAGGACCAAATATAAAATCCTCTCTTTGGCTTTTAAAGTCTTTCATTTTTCAGAGATTTCTGAAATGCAGGATGCTTGAGATACTTGCTCACTCATTAGATTGGCAAAATTGACAAAAATGAAACTAGCAATTGTTGGAGGGATTATGGGAAAAAATGCCTGATGGAGCTATGAATGTTGATGCATTGGTTCAACTATTCTGGAAAACAATTTGGAAAAAAATATGTAAAGAAAAATCTATAGCAGCTGTTTTTGTGGTGGTAAAGAACCGGAAACTAATGAGGTGACTATTGTTTGGGGAGTGGTTGAACAAATTATGATGCATTCCGTTGTGAATGTAATGGCATGGCATTGTGATGTAAGAAACTACAAAGTTATTCATTTCAGAGAGATCTGAGAATACCTGTGTGGACCGATGCAGAGTGAAGTTAGTGGAACTAGGTGAATGATTTTTATTATAACAACAACATTGTTAAAATAAATAACTTCAAAAGACTTAAGAACTCAGCTGAACAATGCAATGATTAACCACGATTCCAGTGTCTCCATGATGAATAATGCTACTTACCTCCAGACAGAGAGGCTGATGAATTGAATATGGAGAATGACACTCGTGTATTTTGGACATGACCAATATGGAATTTTGTTTTGCTGACTATGCACATTTTTTACAAGTGTTTTTTGTTTTTCTCTTTTGATTGGAGGGTGGGAGGAAGAAAGGAGAAAAGATAAATGCTTACTAATTAAAAAAGTGAGAAGTAATTTGCCAAAGGTCTTACAGATATTAAGTAACGATTCACGATTTGAACACAGGCTCTTTGACCCCCAAATTGAGCTGTCTTTCTATCCCACTACTGTGGGCAAAGTCATCTAAGTAGATGAACAAAATGGAAGGGTGCGGGCCAAGTGGGAGCTCTGCTGGCCGCTGTGAATCAGAGTCCCTGGGCCTCAGTTTCTTCATCTGTAAAATGAGGGGTTCAGACATGGTGGCATTTGGGGTCACTTCAAGCTCTAGTCCTGTGATCCTGAGTTCCTGCATCCATTTGAGTAGGAGGGGAGAACTTGGGACATCACCACTCAGATTGGGGGTGGGGGAGGCCCAGACACTATCCCATTTGGAGACCCAAGGACATCTCAAGGCCAGTGCTGAGGAAGTTACTAACAGATCAAGGAACATGTCAGGGCCCGTCTGGGGAGGAGCTTACCTGGGATTCTGCTGCAGGAGAGAGGAAGTGTGTAGGTTAGAAATTGACTTAAACATGGCCAGTTGGCAATAGCTGATAAGGAACTTCCTCCCAGGTGCAGATCTGGGCCCTCAGATAGGCAGCCATCTGGAGGGGAGGGGCCAATTTGAGGAGCATATAGGGGTCACATGCCCCTTGGAGCTCCCCAGACCTGACAGAACCACCATCCACCTTCCTATAGGCTGTTTCTCTGGGGTTCCTCAGCACACCTCCACAGACAGTAGAAAATGGAGGCTAGCCACATTCATTACATACCTTTCCAGTCTTCTTACACCTTATACTTCCCACATACTCTTCAATCCAGTGACCCTAGCTGCTTTGCTGTTCCTTGAACAGGACAATCCATCTCCTGACCCTGGGTGTTTCCAGCAGCTGTCCCCATGCCTGGAATGCTGTCCCTCTTCATCTCTACCTCCTGGCTTCCTTTAAGTCCCAGCTAAAATCCCATCTTCTTTAGGAAGCCTTTCCTGATCCCTCAATTCAGTGCCTTTTCTCTGTTGAGTATTTCAGATTTATACTCTCTATATCTCATTTGTAAATACCCTGTTTGCTTGTTATCTACTCCATTAGACTGTGGGCTCTTTGAGAGTTGGGGCTGTTCCTTTCTTGGTATCCCTGGACCTTAGCAGAGTGCCTGGCACAAAGCAGGCACTTAGTAAGTGTTTATTGATAGACTGACATATCTCTGCCTAGGTAAAACAAGTGCTTGATTATGTGTTTTACTTCCTCAGCATAGAGCAGATTTGAAGTGTCTCCCAAGACTGTTGGCACACTTCCTGGCCTGATATGTTGGCTTCCTGAATTAGAAGAAGGTGATGTCCTGGCTTCTAGGGAGTCAGGTTGTTAGTGACACGGACATCAGCATCTGTAGAGACTGCTGACCATGGCCAACCAAGGGATGTACTAGAGTCAGCTCAAACTAAGAGTCAATTGTTACGCTTTCAGTGGGAGCATTTGTAACTCAGAATAAGCAAATGCTACAAATCAGAGTTTGAATTTATTGTTTTGATAATTGTCTAGACTTAAGAAAGTGATTAAAAATGGTAATAATGCAGTTTTAAACTTGAAAGTGTACATATATTTTGTTTCTCAGAACCTGTCTGTTAATGTTAACGTTAAACATTCACTAGCACGTTGTTACACAAGCCTGTCCCAGGTGGCAAAAGTGGATAAGAGACCTCTTCTACCCATCACCCATGATATGGAGCTAAGGTCAGGGCCCTTGGATAGGTGTCTGGCTGTGTCTAAGTGTTTGCAGAAAAATGAAGACCATGGAGAGCTCTGATAATTATGTATCTTTGTTCTCCTGCTTAAGTGAATCTGGAGTCTTTAATGGTCAGAATAGATTTTGAGTCTTTGAATGAACCAAGAATTGTGAGAAGGTAATTGTAAAATGCTAAGCACAGTGCCTGGAACATGGTAAGCACTATACAAATGTTAGCTATAATTATAGATGTTATTAATGCCACTTGTGATAGCTTCCTATTTTATTTAATTAGTCTTTCTAACTAGGTTCCAGGCTCAGTGTTTTTCCATGCCATTGAAGGAGTACAAGTGTTGTTAAATGTAAACTTAACCAACTCAAAAATTGTACCATCTTTAAAAAGCACTATTTCCAATTTTTTTCTCCCTCTGACTTTTGGTGCCCTAGATAAAACTCTGATTCCCTGACCTTAGTTACAGAATTGGTGAAATGCATCTGTTCTGTCCATTAAGTGCTATTGTAAAGCAAAAATGTTGAAATAATTTCTGGCCAAAAATGATCAGAAAAGTTTCTTGGTGTAGTGGTGGGAAGAATATCCTAAGTGCCCTCTCACCTTTATTCCATGCAATTTAGTCTTTTATTTTTTCTCCCTAAGAGGTATTGCAATCATCCTTGAGATTTGATTGGCTCAGGAGACTAAGGCTGATTAAATGCTGCTGGTCTATGTTCAGAAACCTCAAGCAGCTGTAGACCTCCATGCCCTGGGTTGCTTCATGACCAGGTGGGGGTATGGCCTTCTCAGAATCTCAGCATCAGAGAATGTCAGAAGTAGAAAGGACCTGAGAAGCCATCTACTCCACACCCCTCCCCCCATAGGACCTCCCTCTACATCTCTGATAGATGACAATCCAGCTTCCTCACCAAGGGGAGCCTAGTTCCTCCCACTTGGGCCGGGCAGAACAATTCAACAAATTCCATACATATTCATTAAGTGCTTCTACACACAAATCAAATCCATCTTTCATAAAACATTTCTTCCATACATGAAGACTGAAATTATATCTCCCCTAAGATTATATCTCCTCTTCTTTAGAGATAAAGATCAGGAGTCTTTATAGCATTTGCTTATCTCCTTCCTCAGCTCCTTCAGTTTTTGGTCACATTGACTGTTCCCCAGTTCTGTCTCCATCTCAGTCCTTCTTCCTGGTCTAAGCTAGTTGATCCATGTCCTTTCTAAAAAGTGATGCACAGAAGAGAGTACAATAGATGTGGTCTAACCATAGGGACATGCTGCCTCTTGCTAGTGACTCCATTTGGAATATGGAGACCTCCCTGTAAATAGAGTTGTGAGGGAAAAATTGGTGGGGCTCCCAGAAGAAAAAGTTGCTGGGGAACAAGGTATTTTAGTCATTGCTGCTGTGTTCCAGGCATGGTTAGATGCTCAGACCAGCCTAGCTTGGACATTTTATGGGAAAGCTGGGGGCTCATTGGGTGCCATAAATTGGATGGAACTCTGGCTTGGGAAATGACTCATTATCTGAAGTAGCCAGATCAAAGGTTGCAGTAATTTACAAGATGAACACACCCCCAGCTCTGGTTTACACAAAAACCAGTTTTCTGGATGTCCCCAGTAAAAGGTGAAAGAACCTCATCTGTTTTATTTGAAATGGGTAGGAAGATCTTTGATGTGGCTTTACAACTAACTTCTCTCTACCATCCTTTTCTCACCTTTGATCCTCAACCTTTCAACTATTTATAATGTGACTTTCTTAGAAATTTCTCCTCTGCAAGGAGGGTAGTATTGAACTACATGTACAGATTTGGAGGAAGAAGCTAATGAGCACTGGGCTGGGGGTCATATTCTAGACCTCTGCTCTGTCTTTGTGTGACCTTGGATATTTCACTTTCTTTCTGGAAGCTTCAATTTCCCCCTTCATAAAATAAAGTAGTTAGTCTAGATCAGCTGTTCATGAACTTATTTGAAAATGTTTTGATAACTGTGTTTCAATATAATTGCTTTTCTTTGAAATGCTGTGTATTTTATTTTATGCATTTAAAACCGTTATTCTGAGAAGAGGTCCATGGACGTCACCAGACTGCCACAGGGGTCCCAGAAACAAACTAAATAGACTAGATGGTGTTTCAAAAGTCTCTTCCTTCTCTGATTCGGTCATCAGGGCAGATCTGATCCTAAGATCTGTAATCAAAGGAGAGCATCATAGATGTCACAACACAGATGTGTTGACTTCCTCTCCCATTGGAGCTCAAAGTCCACCTCCATCTGTCTTCATCCTTGTGGAAGTCTTATCAATGTCCTTCTGTAAATCCATACAGTTAGTGATCAGCAGAGCTGAGATTTGACTCTAGGTCTCTTGACACCAAAATTCACTCCACTCCACTGCCTACTGGCTCCTCCATGAAGCCTCCCCTTATCCTCTCAGTTGAACGTAATCTGTCCTAGATGACTATGTCTACCTCTTTCTTTTATCCCATTCCATTCCACCTTATATCCAGGGAAGTGCTCTTAATGACTGGGAAAGTGTTAAATTTTCAGTATGAGTATTTACAACTTAGAAATCAGAAAATACTATAAGTCAGAGCTTAATTATTTTTTTTTTGTTGTTTAGACTTAATACAGTGATGGAGAAAATGTTAATAATGCAGATTAAACTTAATCTGTCTACATTTTATCCCTTGGAAAACTGGTTGTTAAAACATTTACCATCATACCATTGCTTGTATCATACTTACTTAGATACAAATAGGGTATAAATCTTCCCTTTTCACCCTTCCCATATTACAAAAAATTTTTTTTGAATTGAATTGGAGCAGTTACAAGGGAAGGAACTGATTTCAAAAGTCTTGCATCTCCTCCAGCAGGAAAAAATACAAAGGGCTTTTTTTTTTCTTTCAGTGATTTAGCTCAGAAAATAGATTCATTTAGGAAGGACATTGCAGCAAGGGCCTCTTTGAACACAGGTAAGGGATGCTGGCAATTGTGAAACAAAAGGTGATTCCCTAAATTTGCTCTTTCTCTTCCTCATTCCTCTTTAGCAATGACCACACTTCTTCCACACTGAGCTGTAAAGTCCTCTGTAGGCAGCCCATATGTCACCCTGACTATACAGGTTGACCTGAACAATTCCCTTAGTGTTGCAGAGAGATGCCCATTTCTTCCTTCTCCACAAGGCAGAGCACTGTAGGAAAAAGAGCAATTGGCTTGGAGTCAGAGGACCTACATTGGAATTTTAGTTCTTTTTCTTATTAATTATTACCTACGCGGCTTTGGGCAAGTTACCCCTATGAGCCTCAATTTTCCCCATCTGTAATATAACAGATTTGACCCAGTGTGCCCCCCAAATCTTCTACACCGGGATACCTCCTTACAGAAGTAGGGCGTAAATGTCTAACTCCATGGAGACTTCTTGCCCGTTGAGAGTAGGGATTATTTCATGCATTCTTTGTATCCTCAGTGCCTAGCACATAGGAGGTAATTAATAAGTGTTTGTTGATTGATTAATTGATGACATGCCTCTTACGCCTCAGCCTTCACCTCTTTCCTGGCACCCTAGCTAGTTCCCTGGGAATTCTGATTGGTTAGTGTTTGAAATATTTAGCGTAATTTGGACCTAGTATGCTGCTCCTCTGAGATCTTCATGCTGTGCTCTCATGTTCCAGTTTTCTCTGAGTCCTGGGCCAGCTCTTGCCTTGGGGTCCTGGGCTTAGAAGGCTAGAGAAAATGTAGAGATCTGAGAGTGATGGTTGGTAAGACGTTGCACTCACACTGATTCTGGGCACCTTCATTTCCTCATCTTCACTCTGGGTGAGGGAGGACCCACCTTACTCCCATTAACTGTCCAACTCATCCAAAGTTTCTTTTATCCCTATGTCAGGAGGGAGAGGTTAAGTGAGGAGGAGTTAATTCTGCCTCAGTAGTGCAAGCCACTTCTTGATATACAAATAAATCGCCCCCTCCGCTGTTCTCTGTACTTTCATTGTTAGCAACTGTCTTTTTCCTTTCGTAGTTCTCCTACTCCCTCTTTCTAAAGAAGAGGATGGTGAGAGAAGAGTAGATTCAACACCAGTTCTCTAAATCTACTTACCCCTTTTTCTTTCCTTTACCCAGAGTCTGATTATAGGTTCTTCTTCTTTCTTACTTCTCTTTTAAACCCCAATTTTAAATCTACCCTCCTTAAGTTATTCCTTAAAACTAATCCTTCCCTTAATCTCTACCTCTTAACCTCCCTTTCTCTTCTTCTCTTGCTCCCTTATTTCCTTGTTGAGTAAAACGTATCCAGCTCTGTGTATATTTAGTTCCCAATAACTTCATGCTTATATTTACCTTTTTATACTTCTCTTGACTCCTGTGTTTATATTTTAAAGTTTCTACTTAGTACTGGTCTTTTCATCAGGAATGTTTGAAAATCCTCTATTTTATCGAAGGTCCACTTTGTTTCTCCTGTAGGATTATACTCAGTTTTGTTGTGTAAGATACTCTTGGGTATAAACCTATTTCTTTTTGTCTTCTAGAATATCATATTCCAAGTTCTATGCTCCTTTAGTGTGGTGGCTGCTATATCTTATATGATCCTGACAGTGGCTACTCAGTACTTGAATTATTTCTTTCTGGCTGCTTGAAGTATTTTTTTCTTTGACCTAAAAGTTCTGGATTTTGTCTATGATATTCCTGGGAGTTTTCATTTTGGGATTTTTTTGGGAAGGTAATCAATGGATTCTTTCTATTTCTACTTTGTTTTCTGTTCCAAGAGGTTTAGGAAGTTTTCTTTTTTTTTTAATTTCTTGAAATACGATGTCTAGGCTCTTTTTTATTTTTGTTATGACATTCAGATAATCCAATGATTCTTAAATTATTCCTCCTTGATCTGTTTTCTAAATCAATGTGATGTTAAAAAAAGTTTGAGAGACATAGTTTCTGGATAATTTAATCATTTTATTAATAAAGCCAGCAGGTTATTAATAAAAGGATGGTCATCTCTCTTAGACCAAAGACAATCATGGCTACAGACTCAGTTTATATACCCTTCAAAACTGTAGGTGGTTCATCAAATAGCAACCAAATCTAATTGGTTAAGTATTTGGAGGTGGGCTATATTAAAATTAAGGACTGAGTATCTCTTGGATAGGGGAAGTATCTGTATACCAGACCACCCATAGTTTTAGGCTATCAATTCAAAGAATATATATTCCACTCAAGCCTGAGCAGAACACAGTGGTCTTCCCCACCCTAGATTAAATTCCTTGCAAGGTTAGGTGGGGTCTGACCTAGATGAGGAGAGTAAATGCAATTTCATTATTGGTAAAGTTCTTTAGACTAAACTTTTTTTTTTTTTTTTTGCTCAGGCAATGGGGGTTAAGTGATTTGCCCAGGGTCACACAGCTAGTGAGTGTCAAGTGTCTGAGGTTGCATTTGAACTCAGGTCCTCCTGACTCCAAGGTTGGAGCTGTATCCACTGCACCACCTAACTGCCCTCAGACTAAACTTTTAAAGGACTTTAGAAGTAGGGGAGAGCTCTGAGTCTCCACCCTCCAATTATTGGTTACTAAATCATTTGTCACAGTCAAATTTTTTTTTTGCTATGATATACCTAATATTTTCTTATATTTTTCAGTCTTTTGACTTGGTTTTACTGCTTTTTATTTTCTTGTGGAGTCATTATCTTCTACTCTATCCATTCTAATTTTCAGTTTTTTTTTTAAACTTGGATAAGGTTTTGCACCTCTTGTTCAAGGCCATTCATCTCTTTCCAAATCTTTCTTTCATCGTTTTTATTTGGTTTTTAAAATAATTTCTAGTTTTCTCCCCCACCTCCCTCCTCTCTCTTTCTGAAATTCTTCCAGGAATTCTAGTTGGATTTATGCTGAAGCTGTATTTTCCTTTGAGACTTTGCTTGTGATGTTTTGTTGTCATTTTCTTCTTCTGGGTTTGTGTCTTGAGCATCACTGTCACCATAATAGCTCTTTATGGTGAGAATTTTGTTTGTTTGTTCATTCTTCTAGTCTACTTCCTGACTTTGGACTTTATGTTGTGCCAAACTTTATGCTTTTTAGGAGAAATGTCTAAGCTGAACTTTTGTTCTATCTGTCCTTCTGCTACTTTCTTGGAAGATATGGAGTATTGAGTTATTCTAGGATCACAGAGACAGCTCTAAATGAGGGCCTACAAGTTTTCAGCACTCCCAAAGTGATTTGTTCTGGGGCAAAATCTGACCATTCTCCTCTTGGTCTAACCTTTGCAAATTCCTGACCTGGGTTTGGGTCTGTGCAACACTTCTGTAGATTTGCCCATGGTTAGATGTTCCAGTAGACTATTATTGGATTCAGCTACTCTCAGCTAGCTAGAAATCTCTGTAGGTTCAAGGTGACAGAACTACAGGTTCCTCTTTCATTTGGTATTTCTGCCCTAGTTATTCTGATGTAGTCTGTAGATTGGGTTGGAGACTGGAGTTGAGATTCTGTTCCATTTTTGGAACAGAGTTACATGGTTACTCTTTGCTTCTGAACTTGTTCTTCTCTCAATCGATAGCATAGTGTCTATGACCATGTCCCGCTTTAGACCTCTACTCCTGGGCACAGGTGTACTTCTAGGTCTGTCCTGCATCTGTGGCCTAGAACTAGGTAGTGAATGACAGAGTGGTCAGTTAGCACTTGTTCTAACATCTCACAGGTCAGACTCCCCCTGTATGGGTGAGACCTTTTCTTACCCTGGTGCACAGACTCTCCCTATACTGGGATGCTCCTTGAGGTGCCCCTATTATCTATAGATTTCTCTGTCTGTCTCCCTGTGCTGTCCTGGGCTGGAAAAATGATTCACTGTGATTTTTTTCCTTGACTTTCCCAATTGGGATTTGGTTTATTATTTCCATAATACAGAAAAGAAAACGGATACTCAGAGATATCAAGGAGCTTGTCCCAGCTCATATGCCCAAGAAAAAGGAGATGGAGCGGGGAGGGATGCTGACTATACTAATAAAGCAACTGTCTACATGGACTATTTAGCACTGATTCACAAAATGTGGTTCAGAGGTCTCTGGGGGTACCTGTGATCCTTCTAGGGGGTCTACAAGGTCAAAACAATTTTTATATTAATATTGGGATGGATTAACTTTTACTGTGGTAAATATCTATAGATGTAACCCACATAAACAAAATCTTTTTTTGGGGGATGGGGTGGGGGTGGGAGGAGGTCCTCAATAGCTTTTAAGTGTATAGAGGGATCCTAACACCAAAAAGTTTGAGAACTGCTGATTTAAAAGAAAACCTTCTTTTGCTCCAAAATACCTCCCAATCTGTGCCCAGCAGTGATTCATTTCTTTGGATCTTAAAGGCTTTTCATACTTTAAGGATCCCCCTTATTCAGTGTACATGTTCTCAGAAAGAGAAACTCCTGCATTTTTTCAATTGTAAACTCCTTGACAATATGTATTATTTCATTCTTTGTATTATTTCCATTAATTATTTGAGTTAGTATCTCCAGTGCCTAGCACAGTGCCCGGCACATAGTAGGGGCACATAAATGCTTATTGATTGATGAGTTAGCAGCAAACACATTCTATCCCTCTTCCCCGGATGCAGAATGAACACTAACTTCAGGATACATTTCCACATTTTGCCTGGAGTAGTTCTTGGACAATTTGATAGAACTGCAAAAAGAAGAAGACATGGAGTTGTTGGGAGTTCTGAGCTGAGCCCTCTTCTCCTCCTGAGCCTTTGTTAAAAGACTCTTTTCTGAGCACCCTCTCTCAGTTCCTCTTTCCCAGTCAACCACAGAATGTGTGATGTTCAATATTTATCCTCTGAGCCCAAATGAAGGCATGCCCTGTAGGGATCACAGGCTGCAGATAGGGATGAGGGCCGGGCTCTTGGTCTGGAAGCTCGCTTAGAACTGGCTGGACCCAGGGAGATCCTGGCATTATGTATGGGAAAGGACTTAGGAAGTGAAGGGCCATGGTGGCTATGGGAAAATGCACTGGGTGTTCAGACTGAAACTTTAAGCCTGTAACAGAACAGCTCTTGTGAGGCTGAGTACAAGGTGAGACTTTTGACAAATTGCACGGGTCTGGATGGTGAATGGATGACATATTTGATTGGAGAGAAAGCATCTCTCAGGCTCTCTTCTAATTCAGAATGGCTTCATATCCTGTCTTGTGGTAGTTTTTCTCATGCTAGATTTCTCCATGTAACTAGAACAGCCTGGCGGGGGGCGAGGGGGGGAGGAGGCAGTTTGGCTTAGTGAAAAGCAGAAGTGTCAGACGTACTACTTGCTGTCTGCATATAAGCTGGCTATGCTCCCTAGTGCTGCCAGATCTAGATTTAAATGTAATTGGGAAATATTTAATGAATATTGAATAACATTCATTGAATATTGAATGATATTCATTGAATATTGAATGATATTCATTGAATATTGAATGATATTCATTGAATATTGAATATTATATTGAATATAATATTCATTAAATAATGAAACAATTATAAATACAATAAAATATAGATAATATTAATTTATGGTTTTCTAAGTCAATATGTGACTTGTGGGTATCCTTATGTCCCCTTTAGTTGCTTTGTTCCTTTGGACTGAGACATCACTGGTGAAAAGGGCTCTTTTTGTTGTTATTTCGTTGTTTTTCAGTTGTGTCTGACAAACTTTGGATCCATTTGGAGTTTTCTTGGCAAATATATTGGAGTGGTTTGCTATTTCCTTCTCCAGATCATTTGACAGATGAGGAAACTGAGGCAAACAAAGTTAAGTGAGTTGCCCAGGGTCACTCAGCTAGTAAGTGTCTGAGGCCAGATTTGAACTCAGTTCTTCCTAACAGTAGGGTTAGCCCTCTATCCTCTGTGCCACCCAATGTGCTCCTCATTAGATCTCCTAGACTCTTTTGGACTTCTCCTTCTCTTGTGACAGTGATTTCTAGCTTTATCTAAAGCTTTAAAAAAATCTAAGTTTTATCCTGTTGGTTTCGATCTAGCATCTCAGTCTGTGGACATTTTTTGAATCTTGCTTCTGTAATCCAATTGATTAATTGTTCTCAGTTTTTTTTTGGTATCATCAATGAATTGGAAAAGACATGCTTTTTCTGTGTTTCATGAAAATCATAGGATGACAGACTCACAGAGCTGAAGCTACCTTAGAAACTGTTTAATATACTGATTAGATATGTGGAATCTTTTTTAGTGTTCAAAAACATCCTGGGTGAAAAATTCTCTCCACCTACAGAAAGAGAACTGATAAACTCTAAGTGCAGATTAAAGCATAATTTTTCTGCTTTATTTTTCTTGCCTTTTCTTTTTTTGCAACATGGCTAATATGGAAATGTTTTGCATAGCTTCACATGTATAATTAATATCATTTTGTTTGTCTTTTCAATGGGTGGGGAAAGGGCAGGAGAGAGGGAGAGAATTTAGAACTCAAAATAAAAAAAAATGAATGCAAAAAATAAAAATAAAACGGAAGCATCATTGGTCCAACACATAATAGTATTTGCACTCTTAGTAATATATCAATATTTTAATGATTTCCTGATTTAATCGATAATTTATTGATAATATGTAATAGTGCTTTAAGGTTTACAAAGCATTTTGAGTATATTATCTCATTTAATCCTTACAAAAACTTTCGGAGGTAGGTTGTTGT
Organism: Vombatus ursinus; assembly: GCF_900497805.2. Taxonomy (NCBI): domain Eukaryota; kingdom Metazoa; phylum Chordata; class Mammalia; order Diprotodontia; family Vombatidae; genus Vombatus; species Vombatus ursinus. The sequence continues at coordinate 11,539,564 of NW_020945064.1, read as the reverse complement.
TGTTGTTTTTGTTTGTCCTTTGTTCTTGAAGAGGACCATGACATCTGGAAGGTGATGTTATGTTTTGCAAGTGGATTGGATTTAAATGAGGGAGGGCTGTGCAAAATCACCAACCTCATTCTCTCCTTCAGCACCATCTGGATCTAGGTGAGTAGTACTACTATTACAAATAAGGAAACTGAGGCTTAGAAAGATTAAACTTTGGCAATGAAACTCAATGTATGACCACGTAAAATAAATCATTTCCCTCTTCTGTATCTTTGTTTCATCAATTTTAAAAATGAGGTAGAGTTGTATTTAAAATCATCAAAATCAAAGCTAATTACTTCCTCATAAAAAACCCTCTAAATCGACCGTAACATGACCCATCAATGACAAGCCACCAGCTTTCATGATAAAACACAATCGATGGTTTTGGACCCAAGTTAGCCTCCATCTTACTACATTTCTAGGCAATTTTGACATTATTTTCTTCCCTGGCTCTTGTCCACTATTTGCAGTTCATTTACAGACATAGATTTAAGGTCCATTGGGGGAATAGATACCACATTGCCTTTCTTTATTCATTGATATGAGTAAAATATAGAAAATGCAACTAGCTTGTGTTACCTTGGATAAATCATCTCCCTGTATGTAATTCCATCTTGCCAGTAATCCAGATTTCCTCTGTCAGCATTAAAAGCAGCTTCCCAGTCTTGGTCATAAGGGTGAAATTAGTGGCTGAACCTACAGGGTCACCAGCACCGTTCAGATTACGTCTAATGGTTTTCTAAGAGCCTCCTTCCATACTCTGTAATGGGGAGTTCCAAGGTGATGACAACTCCAGATTAGGAAGGTGTTGTCATTTTCAGAAATCCACTGCAAAACCACAATGGATAGATTTCTGTAGGACTGAGAAATTTTGGGATGACCCCCAGTCAACAATAGTAAGCTCATTCTTTATTGTCCCTTACCAATGGAACACTTGACACTCAGGAGACATAAGCCAGTGTGATGCCTTTCTTTCAAGCAGAAAGTTAGTGGGAAACGCACTTCCCCTACTCAGGGTGTGGGTGTCTAGAGCTTCCAGGACATCTGAGATTTTTTTTTAAGCCTTTAACCCACTGTCTCCTGAAGTAGCCCATTCCACTTTTGCATCATTTCTAATTACCAGGGAATTTTTCTTCACATCAATCTGCAATTTAACTCTTTGCAATTTTTATCCACTGTTCCTAGTTGTGCCCTCAACAGCCAATCAGAGTAAATCTATTCCTTCTTCCAGGTAATAGCCCTTCAGACTTGAAGAAAGTTATCCTTTTCCCCTGAGTCTTTTCCAGGATAAACGTTGCCAGTGCCTTTAGCAGATTTGAGTATGGCAGGGAATTGAGGTCTTTCACTATCCTGGTGCTTTTTCAGAACAGTCTTTTTCCCATTAAACCATGCTAATTCATCGCTTCACCTCCTTTTCACATTGTTCATTTCTAAGGCATGTATCACAAAAAGTGACTACCTAAAAAGTAATTCCTTCAATGCTTCAAGAATCTGTGATTTCACTGGTGTACGTGTTCCCATCACTGGTGCATATCTGAGCCTCTAAGGGGTTATTGTGGCCTGAAAATTTTATCACCAGTTCTTTTGTGATGAGTTTTTCCAATATCAACCAAATTGATGAAATGCCTAGGCTTATATTTGAAGCCTTTGCAGACTGGTAGGACCTAAGAGAGTTTGTGGTCTACTAGCATAGCATTCAAGATCTCCATGCCTAAGTGGCAGGTTGCCTCAGAAAGGAATCCTTTGACATGATAGAATGAGAACTCCTAGGACAAAAATGGTGGCTGTAATTTGTTCCAACAGTCGGTCAGTCATTGAGCATGTATTAAATGCTTGTTATGTGTCTAGCACTGGGCTAAGTGCTGGGGATTCAAAGAAACACAAAAAAACTCTTAGTCCTGCCCTCAAGGAACTTATTTTCTAATGGGAGAGATAACAGAAAAAACTAGGTAGATTCAAGATGTATATGAAGACTAGATGGAAGGCCATGGAGAGGGAAAGGCATTAGTAGTTTGCCTAGTCTCATTCTAGTCTCATTCAGGCTTCATCTGGGTTAAGTTGCAAGCCACTTCTTTCTCTCTCTCTGTCCTGACAAACCCTTCTCCCCTCCTCTGACTGTGCACTCTACTTTAAATCTGTTTCACTTTAGGCCCTTAGCTGAGATGGCTGCTTGAGAACTCTCTCCTTCTGAATGCTTGCCACACAATCCTGAATAACTCTAGCGAGTTATTTGTTGCCCATCTTCCTCTTTGTTTTGAGGTTAACATGGCATTTCCTCTTGTTGGGTTTGATCTTGGGTGGTGATGTAGTCATGGCTGAAAAGAGATTTCCATTAAAAACCACGTTTTCCAGTTGCTCAGAATTTTCTTAAAAAAAAAAAACTCCCTATTACTCTGAATTAGGTATTTGGGTTCCATCCAAAGGTAAGTTCTCATTTGGAAAATTTGAATTAAATTCATAAACAGATGGTCTTGAGTTATATGGAAATTTAAAAAAGGTGTATGTCTTTTTCACTTAAGAATGATCATAATCTGAAATGTCAAACTTAGATGGCAGCCACTCCTCTCCCCTAGCTCCATGTTTTACTTCCTCTTAAGAGGCTCAGGTAGCCGACATACTACTTTAGAATTTACTATCTGACCTCTTAATCTCTCTGCGCCTCAGTTTTCTTAACTGTAAAATAAGAGGGTTGATCTAGATGGTCTAAAAGATCTCTTCTAGCTTTAAACCTATGATCCTATGACTCTGTGAAGCCTGAAGTTTGAATAAAAGGTTGGACTCAGTGAGGGATCTATTGGATAATAAGTGTACCTTAGGTGGCTGATTGTCCTATCCCAATTCATGTGGGAACTTCTGAGGTCATCTAAACTCAGCTCAGTAGGGCTAACAGAACAGAAAAGGAAAATGTATTGTGAAAGTAAAACAATTAGTAAAGGAATAAGAAAGTACTTTCAATACACATACTCTGGGGATTAGGGTTTTATCTCTGGGTCCACAGTGGGGAAAGCCATCTCTTCTAAGACCCAAGTGACAACATGGGGAGAACATTACACATGACTCTTGTGTGGCTAGACCAAAAGTTGAGAGGACCTGTTCATGTAGTATCTGAATATCTTCTCAGTGTCCTGTTGCTTTCCACTGTTTCAATCAAAGAAAGAGGTCCTCTTTAGAAGGTATTAGGTGGCACAGTAGAGTGTTGGAACTGAGTTTAAATTCAGCCTCAGACATTTACTAGCTGTGTAACCCAGGGCAAGTCACTTAACCTTTGTCTGCCTCAATTTCCTCAGCTATAAAATGGGAATAATAATAGCACCACCCTCCTTGGATTGCTGTGAGGATAAATTGTATTATTTTTTGAAACAAATTTTAAAGCAGTATATAAATGCCAACTATTATTATTATTATTATTATTATATCATTAATTATCATCTTTCACCTACTCTCAGGCTGCTCCTGACAGCTAGTAGGCAACCTAGTTTCCTCTTCTACAATAGCTGCTACCATACTTATCTCCTCTATATGAATATTTCTTCTGTTCTTTGCAAGTTGCTCTTACTGCTGCTGCTGCCCCATCCTGCTGTCACAGTCTTACTGCACTGTGGGAATATGTATTAAACCTACCACTTGAGGCTAAAACCTCACAGGATGCACATAAGTGAGGGATGGACCTTGTTACTCCGTGCTTGAGTATAGTGTGGGGAAGGCTCCAGGGATGAGTGGTTTGGCAAATCTCAGAATAAATGGATTTAGGAAATGCCAAGGTCCTTCAAAACAAAACAAAACAGAACTATCTTTATTATGAACTTGACAAACATCAACAAACAGGAACATGTAAAAATAAGAATAGATGAGAGGATTGTCTATGAAACCATGAGCCTTTATTACGTACAATTTAAAAAAATTATATAGTAAAATTAACATGGTAGTACACAGTCTTGCTTCTCTGTTTCTTTTTGAATTCTTTCTGCCTTCTTCTGAATATTTTTAAAATATCCTTTTCCCTCCCCTCCTCTTTCTTCTTCTCCCCTCCTTTTCCCTCCCATCCTCTCCCCTCCTCTTTTCTTCTCTCCTTTCCTCAAAAAATCCACAGATCTTTCAAATTATAAAAGATTGTCTAGCCATGTCTCCTCCATCTTATACTTGTGAAGTGCATTTTTGAACCCAGTATAAACCTTAATGAATTACATAGTAGTAGTTGTGGCCCAGTGTTCAAGACTTTTAAGATCTCTTTGCTCTTGAAATGGATGACTTCATCATCCAATGTATCCTCTGCCCTTTCTCCTCCCCCAGAGAGACCCCTCTCAGAGAACAGACTAGGTATTTGGAACAATGGCATCCTTGCTGGAATCACTGTAGCTCCAAGGTGGATAGTCTGAAAAGAACAATCCTGATGCTTGTTCTGATTGGTGAGGGTCTTTCGTGGACTAACATTTCAGGAGGTGCAGTGGATAGAGTGCTAGACCTGGGGTCAGGAAGACCTGAGTTCAAATCCTTCCTCAGCCATTTACCCCGACAAGTGATCATTTAAGTTTTACTTGAAGACTCCCTGTGTTGGAGAACTCATTACTTTTCAAAACAGTCCACTTTCAGGCTGTTTTCATTGTTAGGAATATAACAAATACCTTCTAGCCCTATTCTTTTAGGGACAGGCAGGCTACATATCCCCTCAAGGTAGGTGGGTACCCTAAGGATTTTGTGGGATCTGCCATCAGATGGAGCCACAAGTGCTATGTTTGGTTGGATGCAGGCACCCTAGGACACCTCACAAATCAGTCTTCATACTTGACCATCATGCTGCCGCTTTCTCTCTGCAATGTTTGTTAGCTTCTGTAACCTTCTGTTACTTTCTCTCTGTATGTTATTTTCAAATAAGATGGTAGAATTGGTAGCCATAAAGGAGGATTCTGGTCCAGCCTCAACACTTCAGAGATGAGATAGATGAGGCTCAGAGAGATGTGGCAACTTGCCCATGGTCATGGTGAATGGTAGAGTCCAGGTTTTCCTTCAGGTCACCAGACTCTGAAATCATTGATTTTTCTTTTATACCACTCGGCATAAGAAATTCACAGGGTCATGAATGTTGCTACTCTGATTTGTACGTCTCTGCTTACGCTAAAACACAAACTTCTACTACCTTTAGGTTGTCTGAAGCATAGTCAGTTGGTTAAGTCAGCAAGTATTTATTAAGGGGTTATTATGTATTAAGCCCTGGGGATACAAAGAAAGGCAAAAATGTTGCTCTTGCCTTCAAATTGCTCACTGTTTAATGAAGGAGACAACAAGTAAACTTTTATATGTGCAAACGGTAGAAAGTAGTCTCAGAGGAAAAGTACTAGTGGGAGAGAGGGAGTCCTACTTCCTGCAGAAGGTGGGGATTCAGATTGAGTGTTGAAGGAAGCCAGGAAAGACAAGAGGTGGAGGTGAGGAGGCAGAGGATTCCAGGCATAAAGGACAGCCAGTGCAAAGCATGGGGTTTGGAGATGGAGTGATGTATATGAGGAACAGCAGAAAGGTCTGGGTTGTTGGGCTTTAGACTATAAGGGGAGGAGTAAACTGGAAGAAGACTGGAAAGGTAGGAAGGAGAAGAGTGGTGAAAGACATTTAAAGTTAAATAGAAGACTTTGTATTTGATTGTGGAGGTAATTGAGAGGCATTGAAGTTTATTGAGTAGGGGCGATATGGGTCATAGATTTGTCAGGCATCAGACCCTGAACACATGCTATGATCCAGAGCAGTCTGCCAGCCACCAACACCTCAGTTCCTCAGAGTGAGGGGATAGAGAGATCTGGCAGGAAGCAGTGAGGTACAGGGGAAAGACCTAAAGAACTCTCTGCTGGAAGTCAGGATACCTGGGCTGTAGTCGGAGAGGTGACTGTACGTGGAAAGAGAGCTTCTGTCTTGAATTCTATTCAATTCGATAAATGTTTGTTGAAACGAACTGTATACCTATCATCTGCAAAGTATTATACTATAGAATCATGAGCTGCCCTCATCATCATCATCATCATCGTCTTCATCATTATTGTCATTGTCATTATGTTAGGGACTGGGGGAATACAAAGACGGATAAGACCTTTCCTCCGCCTTTAAGGAACCTCCAACTGAATGGAAGTGGATACAACATAGACACAAGGAGCTAGAATACGAAATGGGATGTGATAAAAGATGTGTAAGTCAGATTCTGTGTGAGAATCAAGAAAGGAATAATGATTACTGAAGGGAAAGAAAGGGTCAGGGAAGGAACAATAGCATTTGAGATGAATCTTGAAGGTTAGATGGTCTTTCAACACGTGGAGATGAGAGGGAACATAGAGGAGAACATCTAGCATAGGGGAGGGCATGGACAAAGGTAGAGGCTGGAAAATACAGGTTGTGTCTAGCAGACAGTGACTAGTCCAGTTTGACTAGATTATAGAAAGGACGGAAACAAGAATTTATTAAGTGCCTGCTATGTGCCAGGCACTATTCTAAGAATTTTACAAATACCTCATTTGATCCTCACATCAACCTAGAGGAAAGGTGCTCTTATTTCTATTTTACAATGGAGGAAACTGAGGCAGTCAATTTCCTGATCTGTAAAGTAAGGGGAGTCATACTTGGTCCACGGAAAAGAATTCTGGGTCTGGAGTCAGAGGATTAGGGATTGAATCTTGGCTTTGTGACTGATGGACTATGTGTCTTTGATTTGGTCACTCCCCCTTTGTTACTTTATTTGTAAAATTAAGAAGCTTTCATTAGATGATTTTCAAGTCTCTTCCAGCTCTAAATCTATGATCCTCTGAGCCCTAAACTTCCTTCCAACTCTGACATACTCTGAGAGAAAGCTTTCTTTTGGTTATGTCATAGGAAAACCTGATTCTCCTGGCTGATGCTTCTATTTTTCACCATTTTTCAAACCAGAAGTGGTGTGGATGCCATGGTGGCTTTACCACATACCTTTACTAAGCATGCTCAGTAGCTAGGTGTGGGTTTAGCCTCAAATGTAAGTTTCTTCTTGGTTTTTAATCCTTCCATTCTTTGTGTTTTAACTGTGACTCAGCCATTGGTTTCTGCCCCCTTCATCCTCAACCTTCTCTCCCTGACTCTAATCCCTGTCTATAAAGAGGGCAAAGGGAACTCATGAGAAGTAGCTATGATGACTTGGAGTCCAAACTTTTGGTTTCTAGTTCCAGCTCTGTGACCTTAAGTGAGCCCCTCTACTTTTTGGAATCTCAATTTTTTCATTCATGAAAAGGTGGGGGCAATAATAAAGCACTATAGGGTTGTTGTCCTTCATGCCTGTATCACTCTCCTTCCTCATCTCTGACTCCTCAGGATTCTAGGCAACTGTTTCTTTACAATAGCAGCATCAGCATCAACTTTAATTTAATTTAATAAACAACAACTTTATTGCTATCTTTTTAAAAAAGTTAATCTCACTTAAATTTCTCAACATATCTTTTCTCTCACCTCCATTAAAAGAGTCATGCTTTTTAACCAACTTGACCTTCTCTGTTTCCCACTCTCAGTAGCCCATCTCTGGTCTCTGTGTCTTTGCAGTGGCTAGTCTCCATTTCTGGAACACCTTCTTTACCTCCTTCTCATGGACTCTCTCTGTTCCTTTAAGATGCAGCTTAAATATCACTTTCTATTCTAAGTCTTTCCTGATGCTAACATCACTATCCCCTCACCTGCTGGTGTCATCACTTCCTGTCTTGTATTTATTTGGTATGTAAATATTTTATATATATTTATATGTATATATGCACGTGTGATGAATTTAAGCTTAAGAGTAGGAACTGTTTCATCCTTTCTATCTGCATCTCCAGTGCTTGACACATAGTAGGTGCTTAGTAATAATGTTTGTTGAACATTTTAAAAAAATGAACAATTCTGAAAGAGCTAAGAATTCCAATTAATGCAATGACCAACTGGGATTCAAGAAGACCGAAAATGAAGCATGTTACCTGCTTCTTGACAGAGAGGTGATGGACTAATATGCAGAATAAGATTTACATTTTTGGACACAGCCTGTGTGGGAATTTGTTTTGCTTGACTATATACTTTTGTTACAAGGGTCTTCTTCTTCTTCTTCTTCTTCTTCTTCTTCTTCTTCTTCTTCTTCTTCTTCTTCTTCTTCTCCTTCTTCTCCTTCTTCTTCTTCTTCTTCTTCTTCTTCTCCTTCTCCTCCTCCTCCTCTTCCTCTTGTTCTTGTTCTCCTTCTCCTCCCTCTTCCTCTCCTCCTCTTCCTCCTTCTCCTCCTTTTGTTAGAGGAGAAGGTAAGAGGGAGAAGAAATGCTTGATAAATGAAAATCATTTAACTAAGAAGAGTTGTGGATTGATTGGTACTGCTGCCTGTTGACTGAATAATAGAACAAAGACCAAAAAAAGAGAGAGAAAAGCCAGTTCAGCAAAACTAACAAATACACCAACAAAGTCTGACATTACACATAATGTTCCACAACCACAGTCCCTCCACTTCTGCCAAGAAAGAAAGGAGGTCCAGTTGGCTTTCCTAGAAGATATAGAGGAGTTACCTATCTGTACTGATAAGAATTTTCATACTAAGAGTTCCTCATAACAGTGAAATCCTAGATCTGGTTGGGGTAAAAACAATAAATTAAATCCAATACTTTCTTCAATTTTTCACTGTAATTTCATTTATGGCATGGCTGTCCCCTCCCCACTCTCCCCACTCTCCTCATACATACTAAGACAGATCCCACTGCTCTACACCTTGGTCATGGTCTTCAGAAGTTTCCTTGGTAGAATTGATTGCTCTGCTGCCAATTTGGTAATCAGCCTCTCTGACCTCAGCTAGGCTGGCGATTGGCCAGCAGGTGTACTGCTCATCACTAGAGTACATCCAAAGTCCTTGAGTTTAGCAGGACGTGCAAGGGCCCTTTCTCTGCTGGCATAGCCTTGGAGAGCCCATGGTCATCTTAATGCTGCAGTGAGACATTAGAGTAGAAGGAGGAGAAGTGGAAGGTGACGATGATGGTGGTGATGGTGGTGATGGTGATCTTGTTATTAACAACAAATTGACTGTTACAGAGGGGGATCAGAACTGGTGATGATTCAGTCATTGATTTTATGTCATCCTGGGGATGTCACCATTCAAGCCCCTCATTGAGCCTCTTTGAGTAGTGAGAAGACAACAAAGAGCTAAAAGGCTTAGATTGGGGTAGATTTCATTCAGGAGCCAATGAGTTATTTTTTCAAAATAGCTGAGAAGAAATGTTGAAGATGTTTCATGGATCTTTGCTAATGAGTTGGCCAGAAATTTTCCTCCAGATCCTGGAAAGTGTTCCTAACCTCGCTGTGCGAACCCAACAGCTGTTTGTATAGAATTACAGGCAAAAGCTCATTCAAGTAAATTCCACAGAGCATTCAAATTGACTTGCAATTACTGACATTTATGTAGTGTTCTAAGGTTTTCAAAGCATCTCTCATTAGAATATGGGCTCCCTGTGGGCAAGATGTCTCTTTTTTTGCCTTTCTTTGTATCCTTTTGCAAGTGCCCAACTCATAATAAGTACTTAATAAATACTTGTAGAATGATTTGATTCTCCCAACAACCTTGTGAGGTAAGTACTATATTATCCCCATTTTACAGATGAGGTCATTGAGGTCAAGAGATGTCAGGTGTCTTTCTCCCCTTCTAATAAAAATGTCTTCTTGGCTCCAAATCCAGCGCTCTAAAGTCGTTGTTGTTCTGTTGTTTCAGTCACGTCTGACTCTCCGTGACCCCATTTGGGGTTTTCTTAGTAGAGATACTTGGCAGAGTGGTTTGCCATTTCCTTCTCCAGCCCATTTTACAGATGAGGAAACTGAGGCAAACAGGGTTAAGTGACTTGCTCAGGGTCACATAGCTAGTAAGTGTCTGAGGCCAGATTTGACCTTGATCTTCTTGGTGTCAAATCAGTGCTCTATCTACTGGGCCACCTAACTGCTCCTAGCGTTACACCATATAATAATGACATTTTCCTCAAACAACACTAATTTTCAGGAGCTAGATATGAAACAGCTATTGTCCAGCCTCCCTTAGAGAAGAATCAAAGGATTTTACCTTTAGGATCAAATATAAAATCCTATCTGTGGATTTTCAATCTTTTCACAACCTGACCCCTTCCTACCTTTCCAGTCATCTGACACCTTATTCTAAGGTACTAATTCCAACATTTTCCATTGACTCCTCTTATTCTAAGATTTATCCACATTGGCCTACCTGCCTTTCCTTGCACACAACTAGGGATGTGCTGGAGGTAGCTCAGTCGATTGTTAAATTTTTCTTGTGAACATTTACACCTGGGAAATAGGCAAATGCTTCAAATCAGGGCTTGGTTTAGCATTTTGCTGATTGTCTAGGCTTAAGAAAGTGATAGAGAGAAGTTTAATAATATAGATTGAATTTAAGGTAAGTCTTGCATACATTTTTTTTCAGAGAGACAGTTGTTAGACATTTGCCAGCACACTACTATACATTACTCTCCCATCTCCTGACTCTTTGTTTTTTCATGGACTGTTTTCCTTCCCTGAAATGCTCTCTCTCTCCATTTTTATTTTTTGGCTTCCCTGGCTTCCTTCAAGTTTCAGCTAAAATCCTGCTTTCTGCAGGAGATCTTTCCAGGTCCCCTTTAATGCCAGTGTCTTCCTTCTGAGATTATCCATAATTTTACATATATATATATATATATACATATATACACATGTGCATGTGTGTGTCTATCACATATCATATATATATATACATATATACATATATGTATACACACACACACACACACACACACACACACACACACACACACACACATATATATGTGTCCTGTTTGCCCAGAGTTGTTTGTATGTTGTCTCTCCTATTAGAATGTGAGCTCCTTGAGGGCAGGGACTGTTTTTGCCTTTATTTGCATACACAGAACTTAGCACAGTGCCTGGTATATGGTAGGTGCTTAATAAATACTTGTTGACTTGACTTGAAATGAATATAGTGCTCTGGATCTAATAGGTATAAGTTAGTAGTTATAATGTATACACAGTTCCTCCCTACTTTATTCTTCTAAACTCTGGACTGTATAGGCTTCTTTCTTTCTTTCTTTCTTTCTTTCTTTCTTTCTTTCTTTCTTTCTTTCTTTCTTTCTTTCTTTCTTTCTTTCTTTCTTTCTTT
>NW_020945064.1:11488811-11528285 GCF_900497805.2 Vombatus ursinus | reverse complement strand
TCTCCCTCTCTCTCTCTCTCTCTCTTTCTTTCTTTCTTTCTTTCTTTCTTTCTTACCAGAACTCTTAGAGTTACAGGATTTTAAACCAGAAAGGACCCTAAGGATCACTTAGTCTAGTCCAACACTTTATTTTGCTGATAAGGGAATGGAGGCTTCAAGAAGGAAGTAACTTGCACAAGGTCATGCAGATAATAAATAGCAAAACTAATATTCCATAAAATCCCAGCTAGAAATGACCTTTGTTGCCATCTTGTCAGACACTTTCATTTTACAGATGAGGTTCCTGAAGGCTGGGGAGGATAAGCTGAATGGCATCTTGACTTCCTCGCCACCTCTACCCCAACCTTGACCAAGAGACCTTTAACCTTTCCTTGCACCTCTTCTTCCTTTAAAACAGAGCTGTGGGCAGGTCTGATCTAGATTTCCGGCATGCTATCTGTTATCTCTTTTGACAACCCTACCTTGTATTCCTTGATAACAATCAGAAGTGTACAATGTTAAGTAAGTCATTGAGTGTCAGAGAAAAACATCTGGGAGGCGAGATACCTGCCTTCTAGTACTGGCTCAGCCATGAAAGTACTGTGGGACCTTGGGAATGGGGCTTTTATACTCTGCCTTTTTCTCTTCTGTAAAATAGGGTACTTGGACTAGATCAAGGGTTCTTACCCTGGGTCCTGCGAACTTGTTGAAAAAGTATTTAGCTAATTGTATTTCAACCTAATTGGTTTCCTTTGTAATCTTATGTAGGTTTTTTTTTTTAAAATGCATTAAAACAGAATTCTGAGAAGGGACCTATAGGCTTCACCAGACTGGCAAAGGGGTCCTGGACATAAAAAAGGTTAAAACCTTTTAGATAAGATAGACGATCTATGATCTCTTTGAGCTCTAAGAGTATAGAATTCTCTTTGAGATTAGAAGGAAAGCAGGAAACCGGAGGAAAATTTTTATAGCAAGTTTCTCTGATAAAGGCTGCATTTCCCAAACATTTAGAGAACTGATTCAATTTGGTTTTTTTTGGAAATAGTATTTTTTCTAATTACATGTAAAGATAGTTTTCAAAGTTCATTGTTTATAAAATTTTGAGTTCCAGATTTTTTCTCCCTCCCTCCTGTCTCCTCTCCCCAAGACAGCAAGCAATCTAATATAGGTTATACATGTGCAGTCATGTAAACATATTTCCATGTTAGTCATGTTGTGAAAGAAGAAATAGAACAAAAGGGAAAAGCCACAAAAAACAAAAAATAGGTGAAAATAGTACTCTTTGATCTGCATTCAGACTCTATAGTTCTTTCTCTGGATGTGGACAGCATTTTCCATCATGAGTCTTTTAGAATTGTCTTGGATCATTACATTCCTAAGAAGAGTTAAGTCAGTCATAGTTAATTATCACACATTGTTGCTATTACTGTGTACAATGTTCTCCTGGTTCTGTTCACTTTATTCAGCCTTGAGAACTGATTCAAATTTATAAAAATATAGACCATTCCCTGGTTGATAAATGGTTAAAGCATATGACCCTAATTTTTTTAAATGAATGTTTAAAAAATGAATAATACATTGGAGGGGAAAAAAGAATCCTATACTCTCAGAGCTCCAAGAAATGTCAAAGAGATCCCGCCCCTCCCCCAATCATTGAGAAAGCAAGAAATATGATATCAATTATACATGTGAAATCATGCCAAACATATTTCCATATTAGCCATGTTACAAAAAAAGCAAGAAAAATAAAGTTTAAAAATTATGCTTCAATCTGCATTCAGGGTTCATCAGTTCTCTCTCTGGAGGTGAACAGCATTTTTCATCATGAATCCTTTAGAATTGTCAAGAATCTTTGTCTTGATCAGAATAGCTAAGTTATTCATAGTTGATCATCATACAATATTGCTGTTACTACTGATGTTATTACTGATGTACAATGGTTTCCTGGTTCTGTTCATTTCACTTTGCATTAGTTCATGTAAGTCTTCCTCGGTTTTTCTGAAGCCATGCTGCTTATCATTTCTAATAGTATTCCATCACAATCACGTACCACAACTTGTTCAGGTATTCTCCAATTGATTCCTCTCAATTTCCAATTTTTTGCCACCACAAAAAGTACTGCTAAGAAATACAGGTTCTTTTCCTAGATAGGGACAGTTTTATAGTCTTTGGGCTATAGTTCCAAATTGTTCTCCAGAATGGTTGGATCAGTTCACAACTCCACCAATAGTGAATTAATGTCCCTGTTTTCCCCATTCCTGCCAACATTTGTTACTTTCCTTTTCTGTCGTGTTAGTCAATCTTATAGTTATGAAGTAGCAACTCAGAGTTGTTTTAATTTTTATTTTTCTGATAAATAGTGATTTGGAACATTTTTTTCAGATGACTAGAGATAACTTTGATTTCTTCTGAAAACTTCATGTTCATATCTTTTGACCATTTATCAACTGGGGAATGGCAATTTTTTTAAAAAATAAATTTGACTCAGTTCTCTATATATGTGAGAAATGAGGCCTTTATCTGAGAAACTTAATGTAAAATTTTCCTCCAGTTTCCTGCTTTCTTTTGGTTTCATTTGTGCAAAACCTTTTAAATTTAATGTAATCAAAATTATCCATTTTACTTACTGTGATCTTCTCTCTTCTTCAGTAATAAATTCTTCCCTTATCCATAGATCTAGCAGGTAAACTATTCCATGCTCCCCTAATTTGCTTATGACATCACCCTTTATGTCTAAGTCTTTGTACCCATTTTGATCTTACATTGGTATATGGTGTGAAATGTTGGTTCACACCTAGCTTCTGCCCAAGTGCTTTCCAGTTTTCCCAGAAATTTTTGTCAGATAGCAAGTCCTTGTCCCAAAAGCTTGGAGCTTTGGGTTTAATAAAATATTAGATGACTATAGCCATTTACTACTGTGAATTGTGTAGTTAATCTATCCCACTGTTGCACTACTCTATCTCTTAGTCAGCACCAGATTGCTTTTATGATCACCACTTTGTAACACAGGTTGAAATCTGGTCCTGCTAGACTATCTTCCTTCACATTTTCTTTTCATTGATTCCCTTGTATTCTTGACTTTTTATTCTTCCAGATGATTTTTATTATTATTTTTTCCTAACTCTACTAATTTTTCTTTTGGTAATTTGATTGGTATGGCACTGAATGAGTAAATTAATTTAAGTAGAATTGTTATTTTTTTTTATATTATCTTGACCTACTGATGAACAATGAGTATTTCTCCAATTGTTTATATCTGTCTTTATTTGTGGGAAAACTTTTGTAATTGTGTTCATATAGTTTCTGAGTTTGTCTTGGTAGAAGACTTGCAAGTATTTTATATTGTCTGCAGTTATTTTAAATGTAATTTCTCTTTCTATCTCTTGCTGCTGGACTTTGCTGGCAATATATAGAAATGCTGATGCTTTGTGTTATCCTGGAACTTTGCTAAAGTTAACTACTTCAACTAATTTTTGGTTGATTCTCTAGGATTTTCTAAGTATACTATCCTATCATCTGCAAAGAGTGCTAGTTTTATTTCCTTACCACCTATTCTAATTCTTCCAACTTCTTTTTCTTGTTTCTAGTACAATATTGAATAACAGTGGTGATAATGTACATCCTTACTTCACCCTTGATCTTGTTGGGAAGGCTTCTAACTTATACCCATTATAGATAATGCTTGCTGTTGATTTTAGATAGATATTACTTATTTTAAGGAAAACTCCATTTATTCCTATGCTTTCTAGTGTTTTTAGGAGGAAGAAGTGATGCATTTTGTCAAAAGTTTTTCTGCATCTGTTGAGATAATCATATGATTTTTGTTGATTTTGTTATTTATATATTCTATTATGTTGATAGTTTTCCTAATATTGAACCAGCCCTGCATTCTTGGTATAAATCTCCCTTGGTCACAATGTATGATCTTTGTTATATATTGCTATAATCACCTTGCTAGTGTTTTATTTAAATTTTTTTTGCATAAGCATTCATTAGGGAAATTGATCTATAATTCCCCCCCTCCCCCACCCCCCCATTTTTGCTCTTCCTGGTTTAGGTGTCAAATGGCATAGCTTCCAGATTCTTAAAGGAAAAGTTAATGAGTTACAGGAAGAAATAGACAGTAAACGTATATTAGTAGGGAACTTTGACTTTCCTCTCTCAAAGCTAGATAAATCTAATCATAAGATAAATAAGAAAGAAGTTAAGAAGTTGGATAGAATTTTAGAAAAGTTGGATATGATAGACCTCTGAAGAAAATTGAATGGGGATAGAAAGAAGTATGCCTTTTTCTCAGCTACACATAGCATCTTCACAAAAACTGATCATGTTGTAGGGTATAAAAACCTTACAAACAAATGCAGAAAAGCAGAAATATTAAATGCATTCTTTTCAGACCATGATACAATAAAAATTATATTCAATAAAGGGTCATGGAAGCATGTATTAAAAATTAATTGGAAACTAAATAATCCTAAGGAATGAGTGAATCAAAGAAATAAATCAAATCACAGAAGCAATCAATAATTGCATTAAAGAGGATGACAACAATGAGATAACATGCAAAAATATATATATCTATAAATGCCTACATCAATAAAGAGCAGATCAATGAATTAGGCATGCAATTTTTAAAATGAGAAAAAGAACAAATTAAAAATCTTCAATTAAACACCAAAATGGAAATCCTGAAAATTAAAGGAGCAATAAAATTGAAAGTTAAAAACCATTGAACTAATAATTTGATTTTAAAAAAGAAGAAAATCAAAGTACTGGTATCAAAAATGAAAAAAGTGAATGCATCATCAATGAAGATAAAAATAAAGCAATTATTAGGAACTATTTTGCTCAGTTATATGTGAATAAATGGATGAAATGAATGGATATTTACAAAAATAGAAATTGCCCAGATTAATGGAAAATGAGATAGAATACTTAAATTTTCTATCTCAGAAAAAAAGCTGAACAACTCACAAATGAGTTCCCTAAAAAAAATCTCCAGGATCAGATGGATTCACAAGTAAATTCTACCAAACATTTATTAATTCCAATACTATATAAGCTATTTGGAAAACTAGGAAAAGAAAAAGTCCTACCAAATTCCTTTTATGACACAAATATGGTGCTGACACTTAAACCAGGAAGAGCAAAAACAGGGAAAGAAAACTATAGACGAATTTCCCTAATGAATATTTTTGGCAAAAATTTTAAATAATATACTAGACAGGTGATTACTTTATTTTCTTCAGTGAGCTTTTGCACCTCTTTTTCCATTTGGACAATTCTACTTTTTAAGGAGGTCTTCTCTTCAGTGAATATTTTTGTTTCTTTTGCCATTTGGCCAATTCTGTTTTTTAAGATCTTATTTTCCTCAGTGTGTGTGTGTGTGTGCGTGTGTGTGTGCACGCACACGAGTGTGCCTCTTTTACCAAGTTGTTGACTCTTTTTGTAATTTTCTTGTATCACTCTCATTTCCCCCTTCCCAAGTGTTTTCTTTACCTCTCTTTTTTGATTTTTAAAAAGGTTTTTGAGCTTTTCCAGGAATTTTTGTTGAGCTTGTGTCCAATTTACATTTTTTCTTTGAGACTTAACTTGTAGCTGTTTTGACTTTGTTGTTTTCTTCTGAGTTTGTATTTTGATCTTTCCTGTCAGCATAGTGGCTTTTTATGGTCAGGTTATTTTTGTTTTTTATTTTTGTCTTTTTACTCATTTTTTTTTTCAGCCCACTTCTTGACTTTTAACTTTACATTAAAGTTGAGCTCTGTTCCCAGGGTGGAGGGGACATTGTCCCAGGCTTCAGATTTTTTTGTGCTGCTGTATTCAGAGCTAATTCTGGGGGTCTATAAGTTTTTGGTGCTCCCAAGCTGGTATGATTGAACGAGAGGTGCAGTCACTTTTCCCCCTGGCCTTTGCTCTGGTCTTTATCCAGGAAGAGACCTTGTTCTCCTGCAGCTGCAAGTGCTAGTGCTCCTCTTGGCCCTGGTACTGTGACCAGATCCTCTGCTCTCCTGCAGCCACAAGGACTAATGCTCCTTTCTGCCTTGGAACTGAGATCAGGGACCCTTCTCCTTTGTGAGCAACCGTAAGTGCCCTTCACTGCCCTGGAACTATGACCAGAGCTTCTACTTCCCTACAAACAACAAGCACTTAACTGTGGAGATGTGACTTGGAACTGCCTACGGGCAATGCATCAGGGTCCTGCACTCAGTGCCAGAAAAGGGTCCCTTGTAATCTTTTCCTGACCAGTAGTCTCTGGGTTGAGAGCTCCTGAAGCTTTTGCTGCTTCTGTCACAGTCACCTCCAAAGCTGATGTTGCTACCAAGTGTGCTGAGTTCTAAGCTGGTGCCCACCCTGGTATCACAGACCTTTCCTGCCAACCTCCTAGGTTGTTTTGTGCTGGACAAATGTCTCACTCCAATCTTTTGTTTGCTCTTCCACTCCAGAATTCAATTTGAGACATTATTTTAAAGTTATTTGTAGAGAAATGTTGGAAGAGTTCAGCTAAGTTGTTGCCTGTACTCCACCATCTTGGCTCTGCCAAGAGTATAGAATTCTTAAGTCACATGCAGCATCTATGCATATTCATTTAGTCAATAAACATGTACTAAATGCCCATTATGTGCCAGTTAGTTAAAAAATTATTAAGCACCCCCTGTGTGCTAGACTTTGTGCTAAGTGCTGGGTATACAAAGAAAGACAAAAGACAGCCCCTGCTCTCAAGGAGCTTGCAGTCTAATAAGAAAACAACATGCAAACGACTGTGTACAAACAAGCTGTATACAGTAAGAAATTATCAACAGAGGGAAGGCTCTAGCATTGAGATATGTATGCACTCTTGAACAAAGAGTCAATACGTGACCCCAGAGAAGTCTCAGTGCTGGATGTTCATGCTTCATATGCATGAATGGAAACACAATGGAGTTGGTTTGGGAAGTGGAGAACTTTCATAGAGGGGTGTTCAGTGCTGTTTTCTCTTCGTCAGGTTACTTGCCACATATGGCCATCAGTAACCTGGAGGTAATGGAATGAGAAAAATTTGCTTGCATTTTTGGACATGTAATTTGGCAAAATGGAACGATGACTTCTGACCTACTATCTGTCTATCCATTTGCCTATTTGTACATAAGCAGTATTAATAATAATGATGATGCTTGACATTTATACAGTACTATTAGGTTTGTGGAGTGCTTTATATATATGTTATTGCATAAGTAAGAAAGTCAGTATTCTAATGAAAATCCCCAAACTCCACATCTTCTGCTCACGCCCATTTTCAAGGCTGGCTCTGCCCTCCAGGATGGCAGCTTGCCATTCATCCTGGTCATCTGGAGGTGGAGAGATGGGCTTCATCTTAGCAGGAATTGACACCCTTATGTTTGATACAAAAAGAAATTGGAACTGAAGGAAATTCAGTGATTCCCAGAACCATAGTATCTCAAAGTTGGTAGGAGACCTTAGTCACCACCTACTTCAGCCTTGCAATACATGCAGGAACCCCTTGTACAGTACCCCTTAACATATCCCATCAGGCATCTGTTGGATTGATTTGACTAACAGGTGACTTGCATCGTCACGAGTCAGCATGTTTCATGGTCGGTCTTGTCCCTCTATTCAACAACCCTACGAGGTAGGCGCTATTATTATCACCATTTTACAGATGAGGAAACCGAGGTTGAGGAATGTTAAGTGATTTGACCAGGGTCTCACAGTTAGGGAATATATGAGGCAGCATTCATATGCAGGTCTTCCTGACTCCAACATTCTATTCAGATTCCTGATAGAATTTCAGATATTTGAGTAGAGTTAGTGGTATCCCTAGGTCTTCTTGAAGATGCATATAGCATACTAGAAATAGCAAAGGACTGTAAGTTAGATATTGTCTCTCCTATAAGAATGTGAACTCCTTGGGAGCAAGAACTATGGGTTTCTTTCCAGCATTTGCATTTATTTCCAGCACTTAGCACGATGCCCGGCTCGAAGTAAGCCCCTGATAAAAGCTTGTTGACTGATTAAGAGAATTGTTGAGTTGGAAGTGCTTGGCAGACCTTACTCCATAAAATTTGAGTTGTTAATGTTATAAATTTCTTTGTCCAAACCAATCCTGTGGCAGCCTGAGTCCACCTGCAGTTGAGTATCCTCCCTTCCCCCTCCTCTCCTTCCTTTTCCCCTCCTCTCCCTCCCTTGACCTATGCCATATAAAGACAACGCAGGAGGATTGTGCAATGCTTGGGCTCTTTTTCTTTTTTGGGTTCTGAGCCTTCCGGCCAGGGGGTCTTAGCTGGTAGTGAGAGGGAGGAACCTTCGCTAGAACTCTTAAAAAAAACCTGAAAAAAAAAGTGAGAAAGAGAGACAGGAAACCATGTCTTGTGTTCTCTGTCTCTGTCAAGTGTCTGTCTTGTGCTAATTTTGAACCAAGCTTTATTTTTCTTTATTTATAAACCATTGGCCTACTTGGGGAGAGTCTACTTTCTTCAGTGAAATGCTGTCTTAGGCCACTCTGAATGATAGAACTGGAAGGGACCTTAGAGGTCATTTAGCACAGCCTCTCCTTTTTTTTTTTTTCTTACAGATGGGGAAACCGAGGTCCGGAGAGGATAAGCAGATTGTTCAAGATCATGACCTAGCTCAGTAAGTAGTTATTGCTGGCCTCACACAATGGCATTCTGAATCTTTTGACTGGAAGTCCTGTGCTTTTTTGGACTCCATCACAACAGAATGACTTCATAATTTGATGACATGAGCTAAATGCATAGAGCCCACTGTCTGATGACTTTTAATCAAGATTTGTGTTTATTTCCTCTCTGTAGGTTTGAGGGTGCAAAAGCAGCACTAAAGAGGTTGAAGATGTCATTCTAAGCTCTATGTGTGTAGTTCATGTAGCTGACACCAGCTGAACA
The DNA here is from genome assembly GCF_900497805.2 of Vombatus ursinus. NCBI lineage: Eukaryota > Metazoa > Chordata > Mammalia > Diprotodontia > Vombatidae > Vombatus > Vombatus ursinus. The sequence continues at coordinate 11,519,409 of NW_020945064.1, read as the reverse complement.
GTGGTGACTTGGGTTATAGCCGCATATACCAATGACTAGATTTTCATCTTCTGTCAATAACTGTCTCAGAGCATTTAGCCTGTGACCTAGTCATTTGGGCTTTCCCCCATAAAAATATAACCAACCCTTTATTGAAATAACAGCATAATTTTTCAGACATTATCCATATTCCAATGATAAATTTGAGAGAAGATATAATTAGGAGTAAGGTTTAAAGGAATTCAAAGACCTAGGTATGAAAATGGTAGTGCTGTTAGCAATAGTGATTTAGGCAGCTAGATGGTGCAGTAGATAGAGTCCTGGAGGCCTGGAGTCAGATAGAACTGAGTTCAAATCTGACCTCAGATACTTGCTAGCTGGATGACCTTAGCGAGTTACTTAAACTGTTTGTTTCACATTTCCCATCTATAAAATGGGGATGATAAGAGCATCTACCTCCCAAGGTTGTTAGGATTAAATTAGATAATTGTGAAGGGCTTAGCATAGTGCTTGGCACACAGTAAGCACCATATGAATGTTAGTTTCATTCTGTTAGTATAACAATATTATACTAAATGTTAGTATTATTCTGACTAGCTCAAGATCTTTTATCCCTTATATTTATAACAGTTCCCAATTCTATAACACATTAAAGTTTACAAAGCACTCTTTTCAGAATAGCCCTTGGAGGTTGGTGGTAAGGGGTAGTTATCGTGATTTTACAATTGAGGAAATTGAGAGGTTAAGATATCTTAGATAAAAATGGAATCACCAACGCTATTACTTCTGGTGGCCAACAGGCTTCACCATCTGACCTGTCTCTGTGCTCTCCAGGCCCCTAGTAATGACCTCAATAATTATTTATTTAAGCACCTACTATGTGCCAGGCACTGTGCTAACTGCTGGGGATATAAAAACAGGCAAAAGGCAGTTCTTGCTCTCAAGGAGCTTACAATCTAATGGGGAGATAACGAGTGAATGAATATATACTAACAAGGTATATACGAGATAAATATGGAATGAAAGAAGGCAATAGCATTAGAGGGAGTGGGAAAGGCTATCTACAGGAAGATGAGATTTTAGCTGGGACTTGGAGGAATCCAAGGCAGCCACGAGGTGGAGAGGGGTAGTGAGAGTATGACTGGGGGTAACAGCCAGAGAAAAGTCTAGAGCCAAGAGATGGGGTGTCTAATTCATGCAAGAGTGAGGAGGACAGTGTCACTGGATCAAAGGTGGAAAGACTGAAAAGATAGGTGGGGGCAAGGTTATGAAGGGCTTTGAATGCCGCCTAGAGCATTTTGTATTTGATCCTGGAAGTGAGAGGGAGCTGCTGGAGTTTTTTGAGCAAGGGTTGACGTATGCTTTAGAAAACAATATGTTGTTGGCTGAATCACTTTGATCTACTGCTATACTCTAAGGATCTATGGGTCTTGCCATCTGTCCTGTCTCTGAATCCTTAGGATTTCTGACCCTTCCATCCACTTTGTAGCTAAGTTTAATCTTAGAGTGTGAGCTCCTGTAGAATAGGGACTGTCTCGCCTATTCTGTGCTTAGCACAATGCTTGGCACATAGTAAATACTAATTAAATTCCATTTGGTTTATTCGTTCATTCAGAAACCTCTCTAAGCCTCATTTTCCTTATTTATAAAATGGAGGTGATAACAGAACTTACCTCCTAGGGTTGTTGTGAGGATAAGATGAGATAATATCTGTAAAATGCTTTAAAAACCTTAAAATACCAGGTAAATGTTATTTCCTCATCCTCCTTCTCCTCTTCTTCCTTCTTCTACTCCTCTTCCTCCTCTGCCTCTTGTCTAGTCTCAAGTAAATCTACTCCTCACCCCATTTTACAGAGGAATAAACCTAGACAAAATTTAAAGAAGAACAATCAAAGTTCACCACACTTCTGGTATTCAGGCATAGCCCTCCTCAACTCCAAAGCCAAGACCATCAAAGATACATGGGATTACAATGATAGAACAACAAACTTTTATTCTGTTTCAAGGTGCTTTTTTGAAACAAGAAACAAAGGTCACATTTCCATTCTGACTGTATCTTAAAAAAAAAACAACTTTGTCTCATTTTCTCCATTTATTAAAAAGGCAGGAGGAAAGGGAGGGGGTAGATTGAGTGATCAGTGACGTTCCTTTCTGGTTTCAATCTTCCTATTATGTGACAAGTATTGTATGTTGGTGAGCACCTACCTTCAAGTTAGAAGATCTGGTTTGGAATTCTTCCTGTGCCATTTATTACTTATGTGACCTTGGGCACATAATAAGTGGGAAGAAGGCTACACTTGGAGTCAGTTGATCTGGGCATGAATACTATTCTCTAAAACTTATTCTTGGGTATTCAACTTCTCTGGGCCTCAGTTTCTTCATCTGTAAAATGAGGGGCTGGACTGGATGATCTCGAAAGTTGCTTCTGTTTCTTAATCTATAAACCTAATGTTGCCCTCTGGAGCCCCACACAAAAAGTGCCTTCAGAACTTTCACTTCAAAGACCTGAAATTTTGCCAGTAGACTTCTCCCCAGTGACATAGATTTTAATCCTTCTCTGTCTTTCCTGAGATACTATGGCTGAAAAAATTCATCAATCTGGAGATGACTTCTCCCACTTATCTGTGTATGTTATGTTCTCCCTTCCCTCACCTCATTTGATACAAGAAGGAACTGAGGACTAGGGAGGTTTAAACAGCTTGCCCAGAGTTGCCCAGTTGATGGGAGGCAGAGGCCGGACTCAGATCAAACTCTCGTGATTTCAAATTCACTGCTCTTTGCACTATGCCCTGCTATGACCTTCTAAAGTTAAGGAAGATTCTCAATTGAGTGTCCAGATAAGTCTAGAAAAGTGTGGTCTCCCCAAGAAGGTACTGATTTGGTAGTTCTTAGGTATATTTCCCAACTCTCCAGCTGCGGTGAATGTGACCATCTACCTGTCAGACATATTTTCCTGGGGATTCTTTTTCAGGTTTAGGTGGGGCCGTCAGGAAGAAGGCAGGCTCTTTGAGCCGAGGGATTGCTTTTATTTTTGTCTGCTTCTTTAGCTTATACTAGTACTTGTTAACAGGCTGTTAACAAACATTGAATAAGCAGGTAGGATGTGCCAGGCATCGTGCTAAGTGTGGAGGAAACACACTAAGAAAAAACAATGATCCCTGCCTTCAGGAAGCATACTCTTTAGGGAGGGTCAACTTGCAAACCATTGTGTACACATAAAATATTTTGCAAATGGAAGTAATCTCAGAAGGGAAGACCCTGGAAGGAGAGGTTTTGAGAAGGGAACAACAAAAGCTTTTGGCGGATGGTAAGTTTTAAGTTAAATCTCTAAGGAGGCTAGAGACAGAGATAAGGAGGGAGAAGATCCCAGGCATAAGGGAGATCCAGTGATAAGATACAGAGTTGGGGAGTGGAGTGTTGTGTAGAAGAACAACATGGATAGATATTGCTGGATCTTTAGAGCCAATGGAGGGGAGTGAACTGTCAGAAGATTAGAAAGGTAGGAAGAGCTTTTAGAGTCAAACAGAGGAATTTATATGTCATCCCAGAAGTAACAGGTAGACAATGATGATTATTGAGTAAGGGAGTGAAATGGTCAGACATTTGTGTTAGGTTAATCTCTTTGGCAGCTGATTGGAGAATGGACTGGAGTTGGGGGAGACTTGAGGCAGGGAAATCTAGGCTATTGCAATAGTTTAAGATAAAGTGATGATGGTCTGCACAGGGTGGTGGCTAGGTGAGTGGAGAGAAGGAGGTTTTTACAAGAGATGTCATGAAAATTAGAAATGACAAGAAATGGCAAGAGATTGGATATGTGGGATAAGAGTAGGGATGAGTTGAGGATGATACCAAGATCGCAAGCCAGGGTGACTGGAAAATGTAGAAATAGAGAAGGATGTAATAGGGAAGGAGAGGAGGGTATTTTGGGGAAAGATAATGAGTAGTGCTCAAGTAAATGCTTGTAGAATGTTGGATAAATGAATGAACTTAGTTAAGCTGGTCCTTGGACAATAGATACAAAGTTGGTCCATCATCAGGGCTGTACTCTAAGTCTTACCATCTTGATAGGACCTGCCAGAGCTTGTGCCCACCTGATAGCCTTCAAGAACTCAAGGTCATCTCTGGGCCATGCTGAGTGACTAGAGGAAGATTGTATTTGAGGCTTCTAGTTTTCCAGTATAAAATCCAAACAGAGGATTTTATACATTATCCTGCAATAGTAGAGAACCTCTGGAGATTATTTAGTAGGGGAATAAAATGGTTACCTGACATCAGGTTCATGTATGAGTAATAAGGGATAGAGTGTCTTGCATCAGTGTGAGAAAACCACTTCATCATTCTCTTGAAAAAACATTTTATCATTCCAGCACCTAACCGGGGATCCTCCATGCAGTGGGTATTTTACAGGTGTTTGCTCAATTGAATTGAATTCAATTGAAATGCTAAAACAATATATAAAATTTCACTTCAGAACCCCTTGATCTGATTCTGTCCCCCAAGAATTAATTAGCAGAAGGATACTCAGAGCTGGCAACTAGGATGGTGACAAGCCTTAAGTTCATTCATTTAAGAATCTGTTGAAGAACTGGAGAGGTTTTGACTAGAAAAGAGAAGACTGGGACGGAGGGGCATGAGAATTTTGTTGTTGTCGAGTTGTTTCAGATGTGCCTGACTCCTTATGATCCCATTTGGAGTTTTCTTGGCAAAGATACCGGGGTGGTTTGCCATTTCCTTCTCCAGCTCATTTTACAGATGAGAAAACTGAGGCAAACAGGGTTAAGTGACTAGTCCGGGGTCACACAGCTAATAAGTGATTTACCTTCAAGTAATTAAAGGATTATTACCTTGGTCAGACTTGCATTTTGCCTCAGAGAAAGAACTAGGAGCAATGAATTCCAAAGGGGCAAATTTTGACTTGATGTGAGGAATGATCACTCCAATAATTAGAGCTATTAAGATGGAATGAGTTGCCTTGGGAGCTGGTGAGGTTGGCTATAGCCCATGCCTGGAATGCTCTCCCTCTTCCTCTCTGCCTCCTGGCTTCCCCATCTGCCTTCAAGTCTCAGCTTGCAAGAAGCTTTTTCCATTTCTAAATATTAGTGCCTTCCCTCTGTGGATTATCTCTAATTTGTTGTGTGTACAGTATTGTTTGTACATAGTTGTTTCCATGTTGTCTGCCCATTAAATGCTTCATCAGAGATATTTAAGCAAAAGCTGGATAACCATTTGGCAGGTATGTTGCAGAGGGAAATCTTATTCAGGTTTGGGCAGATCTAGTTGACCATTGCGGTCCCTTCCAATGGATATTCCGTGATTCTGTGAGTTTCGGTGGTCACCTTGAAGCTCCATTAAAAGGAGCTCACTTATTGCTTTCTCTTCCATCCTCATTTCTGTTTTGGTCCTTCTCATTCTTGATTTCACTTTGTCTCAGGCCTGAGCACTCGTGAAGCGGGACAGTGAAGTTTCCAAAGCCTTAACTATTAAGGTGTTTCCGCAGTAACACAACTGGGGTGGGTTACATTATTAGTCACTTACCTTTTTGTAAAAAAGTGAAAATGTGAAGTTGTACACTCAGAACACATATTAACTTCCTAAATCCAGGTTTACGGAGCCCACACCAAGGAACAAGAGACAGCTAAAAAGGAATCACACAGGAGTCCTGTTCTCCTGTGGCTTGGGAAAGGGGAACCGTGCAGGAACAGATTAGGTTTCGGAATTTCTCTTCACCTTTTGGTAAAAGAGCCAGGATGGGTCCAGGGCTGCAGTAAAATTTTGCTAATTTGACCCCCAGCTCAGAGCCCCTTGAAGGACTGGGTCCCTCTGTCCTTTGCATTGTTTCTACCTTTGCAATATTTCTCATATTTGCTCCCCTCTCTCCTCTGACACTGCCACAACCTTGGTCTTGGAACTCATCACCTTGCACTTGGACTATTGCAGTCATCTGTTGCAGGCTCTCCCTGCCTCAAGTCTTTGCTTACTCCAAGCTATCAGATGCCAAAATGATCTTTGGTCTGACCATGTCCTCTCCCTTCCCCTCCTCACTCCCTTGGTAAACATTAGTGGCTCCCTCTTACCTCCAGGATCAAATCTAAAGTCCTTTGTTTGGCTTTTAAAAACCTTCATAACCTGACCCCTTCCTGTCTTCCCAGTCTTCTCACACCCTAATCCCTACTACATAATGGATTCCTTGCAATTCCTTAACCACAACACACCATCTCGCAACTCTGAGCATTTCATTGCCTCTACTCCATGCCTGGAATGCTCTACCTCTTCCTCTCTGCCTTCTGGCTTCCCTGTCTGCCTTCAGGTCTCAGCTAAAGTCTCACATTTTACAAGAAGCCTTTTTCAGTCCTCCTTAATCTTAGTGTCTTTCCTCTGCTAATTATCTCCAACTTACTGTGTCTAGAGTCTTGTTTGTCCAAAGTTATTTGCACATTGTATCCCCATTAGACTGTGAGCTCCTTTTGGGCACGGACTGTCTTTTGCCTTTCTTTGCATCTTTGGCTCTTAGCAGAGTGCCAGGCACATAATTTGAGTCTGCTATTCAGCCTTTCTGCTTTGCTGCTACATTTGGGACCTTAGGATCATAGAATTGAGATCTGGAAAGGACTTTAAAGATAATCAAATTCAACTCCTTCTTTCCAGATGAGAAACCAATGGGCAGATTGGGGAAATGACTTACCTTAGGTCATACAAGTAGAAAGTAGTAGAAGGTCTCTTGATTCCAAATCCATTGCATTCTTTGACTGAGGTCAAGGTATCTCAGTATTTGTTGTTATTCAGTCATTCAGTCATATCTGACTTGTCGTGACCCAATGGACTTGCCCATGGGGCTTTCTTGGTAAAGATACTGGAGTGGTTTTCCATTTACTTTTCCAGTATGTCCCCATTTTACAGATGAGGAACTGAGGCAAGTAGGGGCTAAGTGACTTAACTCAGGGTTACACAGCTAGTAAGTATCTAAGAGGCTGAACTGAAATATAGAAACATGGAATTTCAGAGTCATAAGGAACCTTAGTGACAATCCAGTCTAACCTATTTCTGATAAAGAATCACCACTAGGACACACCTGACAGGTAGTTCCACTAGCCATAGCTGAAGAGTTCTGCAGCCATCATAGTCAACAGTGTTCACAGGCATTAAGGGCAAGAAGTCATAAGACCTACCAAGTTAATACGTTTTTGGGAAAAGCACTCCTATTTGTTTTGTACTGACCACTTATCTGAACACCCAGTGGCATTGAATATTTGCCCTAATTGTAGAGAGTGATAGCATATTAGAATAGTAAGAGTATTAGATTTAGAGCCAGGGGAGTTGGGTTTAAATCCACTGTTCTCTCTAGCCTTCAGTTTCCTCCTGTGTAAAATAAGGGGAACCAGATGATCTATAAATTTCCTTGCAATTCTGAATGGATGCTTCCATGTTCTGCTCACCACCCCAAGGGGCTCAGAGGGTCTTCCTAGTCTTTCTTTATCATCCCTGGCCCCAAATCTAATATCCACTTCCACATTTTAATTCTCCACAATGCAAAAATATATCGCATCCCTGTGGCCCATGCAGATGTATAAACCACACATGCATATTTTTTGGGCAGCCTCGTTCACTCCCCACCCTGTTTTCCAACCCCGTTGCTTTGCAGATGGGCTTCAACCAAAATACCTCCACCACACCCTTTCAAAACCAGTTTCTGTTCATTTAATCAGGATCTGTTCTGTGTAAAGCCGCTGACAGATGGTAACCTAGGGAGAGGTAAAAACACAAAGCCGTTGAGGCTCTATCGCCACACTGGAAGGTAGTTTGTGCATAATTAAAGTAGAAGTTCATCATAGAATTTCAGAGTTGAAAGAGATCACAGGTCATCTTGGCAATGTTATAACATTGAATCTCCCACCTCCAGACCTTTGCCCAGGCTGACCCTTCCTCCTGATATACTCTTCCTCTGTAATCTTCTCATCCTGAATTCCCTGACTCTCTTCAAGTATGCTCTCAAGTACCACTTTTTACAAAAGGCATCATTTGACTAACAACTCTGGTTCTTGGGGCTTTCCTCCTGCAATTTCTTTGTATTTCTTCTCTGTATATTTTTTTTTTATCATGCCCCTTCATAGTAGATCATAAGCTTCCTGAGGGCAGGGGTTATTTTTGTATCCCCAGGACCTTCGACCACGCACATAGTAGGTGCTTAGCAAGTGCTGGAGTCCCTTCGACAACATTCCTGACCATTGGTCATCCAGTCACCACTTACAGACCTCCAGCAGAGAGGAATCTACAATCTCTGGAGGCAACTCATTAAATCTTTGTAATAATATTCAAAATATAGAAAATTAAGTTGTTTGGACCCTTAGATATGACTAGTACAGACCCCTCATTTTGCAAGTGGGGAAAGATTTTTCAAAGTCACTCATCTTTGAAGAGTAAACTTTTCCATCTATGGAACCATCATGTAAATTTTGTGGGGTTTCAAATTGAATAATGCGGTATTAATTTAAGTAGAATATTTCTGCTGGAATATTAGATTCTAGGAAATGAAGTTCCAATGGGAACTTTTTCATTAAAAGTTTGGTGATTTCATTAAAAGTTTGGTGAAATCACCTTATTCTCTGGGGCTCACTTTCTTCATATAGAAAATGAAAGAGTTGGACTAGATCACTCCCTCACTCAATAAGCATTAATTAAGTGCTGGCTTCATGTCAAGACACTATTCTAGGCACAAAGACAAGAATGAAACAGTCCATACCCACAAAGCTGACATTGTATTGGGAGTGGAGGGGGAACCAGTGGGTACACATAGAGGCATATACAAATATATACAAAGTAAATTCAATGTAAGTTTGAAGATGAATCACTAACAGCTGTTAGTGTCCTGTAGTGCTTGAGATGAGCTTAGAAAGAAGTTAAAGATTCTAGGCATGAGAATAGCCCTATGCAAAGGCATGGAGATGGAAGATGAGTTCGCATGTGTGAAGAACAGAAAGAAGACCAGAGTGGCTAAACTGAAGAGTGAGTAAACGAAAGAGGCTCAGAGGAGTTTTCACCTTCTATCCAAATTATTGTAGAGAAAGGGATGAGAAGGTAGGAGGTAGGGTGCAGGGCAGGGGAAAGAGAGAGAGCAAGAGAATCCTCTTTTTCCACTTTTGTCAAACAATACAAGCCAAGTGCGATAGTGGAATTAGAAATGGAATGGAAACCGATGGAACAGTCTAACTCATGGTGACCTGGTTGAGGGAGGCAGGAAGGGTGGGATGAGACATGCTCAAAGGGCCCTTCTGACTGTGGCAGCTGGGTAGCCAACTCCCTGGTCATCAAAGGTGATCAAATGAGATAATATTTGTAAAGCACTTAGCACAGTTCCTGGCACATAGTAGGTGCTTAACAGATGCTTGTTCCCTTCCTCACCGCGCATTTGAGTTGAGAACCGTGGTGCTTTGCTTGGCTTGGGGTGTTGGGTATTTTGAATCTGAACAATTAAAGGTGTGTGGGGGTAGGATGAGGAAGGGAAAGTAGCCTTTCTAGTTGCCCTTCTCCCCACCCTCCCCTTTAAACCCAACCACCAACCACCCACACACTCTAATCTGAGTCTTTGGAGTTGAGAGTTGAGGGGTTATTACTAGTATTTTTGGTGTTGAGGGGGAGTGTTCTTTCCAGGCTTTGCTCTGACATTTTGGGCCTCAGGTTTCCAAAGGAGGAGTGAAGGAATAAGGGGGTGATCTTCTTAATGAGAGTCCATTCAGTAGTCTTTGTGAAGGGAAAGCCTCATGTTATAGACGGGGTCTATAGGTTGGAGTGGACAGTAGGAATATTGAGGATTATTCAATTAATTTTAAGCGTCCCTTTATGACCTTTTCATTAGTTATGATGCATTAAAAAGCATGTTGACTCTAGAGTTAGAACTGATGTTCTGATGTTTACTACCAGTCTGACCTTTGGCAAATCACTTAACCTCTCCCAGTCTCAGTTTCCTTATCTGTGAAAAGAAAGAGTTGGATGCAACATGGTATAATGGACAGAGAAAAGGACCTGGGTTCAAATTCCATCTTTGATGGTTACTGGGTGATGTTGGAGCAGTCCCTCCCCTTGGCCTCAGTTTCTTCATTTGTAGGAATATAAGATTCCTTTCAACTCTAGACTTCTTATCATTTGCCCTTATGATCCCATGGCCACTGGATTAGGCAACAAGAAACCTAGGTTTGCATTCAGTTTCCTTCTCCCATCAAGTGAGAGGTTTGGGCCATGTGATCACTAAGGTTTCCTTGATCATTAGCGTTCCACGAATTGTCTGAATCTATGAGATTCAAGAAAGAAGAAAGAAAAAAAAAGTTCCTTTCAGCTAAGAGGCAGAAAATTGTGTCCATTTGGTAATTCTATGACCTAGTGGGTCAAAGCCCACCAGAACACTGCAAAGAACGCAATGGATTTATAATCAGAGACTCTCGGTTCAAATCCCACTTTTGCCTTACTATCTTTGTGACTTGGGGCAAGTTTCTTCTCTTTTGCCTCAGTTTCCTCACATGTGAAATGGAAATGTTTAAAATCTACCCTGTCTAACCCACAGAGATATTGGAAGAATCAAATGAGGCAATCTATGCAATCTTTTGAAGGGTTTGAAAGGGTTTGAAAGATTTGACAATCTTTTGAAAACTTTGAAGGGCTGTAGTAGACATATAAATAGTTGTTGGAGCTTAGTTTCCTCATCTGCAAAATGTGGGGGCCTCTGAGGCTTCTTCCAGTTTTCAATCTGTGGTCATATGATTTTATGAGAGAGTTCTTAACTCGGGGTCCAAAACAGTTAAATATTTTGATAATTAGATTTCACTATCATTGGTTTCTTTTGTAATCCTGTGCATTTTATTTTATGCATTCAAAAACACTACGAGGTCCTGAATAGATTGAATGAGTCCCCTGAAGTGACTATATGTGTTCAAATTTGCACTATTCGAAATTATAAATATGTAAAACATGGTCAGTAGTTCCAGCCCAATGGAAATAGAGCAGATTTGAATAATGAGACCACTTTAGGGAATTTTTTTTTTTTTTTGGAATTCTTTATTTCTTTATTTCATGGCTGCGAGTACTCTTCAGACAAGGGGTACTTGGGCTTTACCAGACGGCCAAAGGGGTCCATGATACCTACAAAAAAGGCTAAAAGAATTCTTCAACTGGATAATCTCTAAGATGATTTTTAGCTAAAAAATGCTCCTACGATATAATCATCATAATTATTATTATTAACCATTAAAACCCTGAAATTGAGACCATTCAGTCAGGTTGGCTTTGACCTAGATTCTTATGAAGTCATAGACATATCAAATAGTAACAGATTTCTGCTTCTTAGCTGGAAGAAACATGTTTTCTTCTTTAAAAAAAAATAAAGGAAATATGGTCATTCTGCTGACTTGACATTTTAAAAAAAAAGATCTTAAAAAGTCCAGGGATGGTGCTGAGCTAGCAAATTATCAGAGGTTTAATTGCTTAATAAACACAAGGTTTTTTTTTAAATTCACGCAAATACTCAGACCTTTAGAAATCAAGGTCATCGTAAAAACTGCTTCTCTTTATTTCTTGGAGAAAAGGTTATTCTCTGAAGAGAGGTATCCACAGGGTCTCAGCCTCCTCCTGCTTAGCAAGCCTGTGGCTCCCACAGCTGGTCCCAGAGGCCTCTCTTAACCTTTCTGAGAACACTTACTGCTGTGTCTCTGAGTTACTCAAGGACAAGACACCTGTTTCCAACTAACATGGGGAAGCATATTCATTCAGGGCTCGAGCTGGTGTGAGGGATAGACCGTCACTGGATTTAGAATCAGACATTGTTGTTGTTCAGTCATATCTGACTCTTTGTGACCCCATGTGCAGAATGCCAAGTCCTTTTATCCTTCACTATCTCTCAGAGTCTGTCCAAGTTCACATTTGTTGTTTCCATGATACCATCTATCTATCTCATCTTCTGCTGTCCCCTTTTCCTTTTGCTTTCAATTTTACCACCTGTGTGACTTTGGGAAAGTCACTTAAATCTCTCCGGGGCTGAGTTTCTTCATCTGTAAAAATGAAGGACTAGATGACCTTTAAGACCTCTTCTAGCTCTAAAGCAGGGGTTCTTAACTTTTTTAGTATCATGGCCCCTTTGGGTCATCTTGTGAAGCCTATGGACCACTTCTCAGAATCATGTTTTAAAATGCAGAGAATAAAATTTGAAAGATTATTATTTGAAAGAAACCAATTATGTTAAAATATTGTTCTCAAACTATTAAAAAGACAAATTTATGGACCCTAAGTTAGGAACCCCTCAAGTTAAGTCTATGATCCTGGGATGCCACTGTATTTGGGCAGGGACCACCACAATAATGTAACAGAAAAGAGCTTTTGAACGCTTGTAGCTGGGAAAGGTCATAATAATGATAGGAAAGAAGGAAGGAAACACTATTAAATGTCAGCTGGGTGCTAGGCATTTTATAAATATTATCTTATTTGATCCTCACAACGAGTCTGAGGGGTATTTGCTATTATTATCTCCACTTTATAGTGGAAGAAACTAAGGCAGATAGAGGTCAAGTGACTTGCCGAAGGTCACATAGCTATCAAGTGTCTGAGCTACATTTGAACTCAAGTCTTTCAAACTCTAAGCCTAGAGTTATATCCAATGCCCCTGATCTTGATATCTGAAACTAGGAATTTTTTCATTGAGAGCAAAAGCAGTTGATTGAAGATGGGAATGGTCATACAGAGGAGTATCTTACCTTCCATGTAGTTATGCTGTGAGAGAGCTTGGTTCAGTCTTTACCTCTTTGGGGTTTAAGCAGAAAAGACCAATCCTAGGAGAGGGCGTCAGGTAGATGGGACCCTGCTTGTGGTGGCGTGGTGGCCTGAGGACGGTTGTACAGTGCAGGCTATTCTCTCTGGTGAGAAAGACCACATGCTCCACCCGCATTCCCCTTCATACCCTAATGGGGCACACTGGGACAAAGTCCTCATTTCTTCATGTAGAGACAGCCAGGTGACCCAGTGGATAGAGGACTAGGAGAAGTGCTTAGTAACATGCCTAGAACATAATAGGTACTTAATAAAAGCATAATAATTACTCAATAAATGCTTATTCTCCTTCCTTCCTTAGCTGTGTCTCTACTTTATGATTTTAGATTATTTCTCAGTTTATACTGTGTATCTCCAACACTTAGCAAGTGCCTCACAGATAAGAAGCCCTTAATAAGTACTTATTGACTTGACTTCCTCATAACCCTTCCCCGAGGCAGGCAGTGCAAGTATTGTTACCCTCATTTTACAGATGAGGAAAATGGGCCCCCATGAGGGTAAGTTTCTTCCTTAAGATTGCACAGCTAGTGAGTATCAGAGTCAGGCCTGGGTCTTTTGGACCTGAACTCCAGTATTCTTACCACTACTCATTTAGCACTTAGATTCATTGACAATTGATTGGAGCTGGATCCAAGAAATCACCTAGTCTAATTGTTTTCCAGCATTTCTGAGAATACTGACTCCCCCACTGGAGGCCACATAATACTGTGGATCACACTGAAATTGTGATCCACTAAGATTCTTAGATCTTTCCATTTTGCAGATCAGAAAATCGAGAACAAGAAAAGTTAAAGTCTTTGCCCAAAGTCGTATAGCGAGTAAGTGGCAGAGCAAGAGCCAGAGCCAGAACCCAGTTCAAAACAATTCTCTTCTCATTGCGCCATGTTGTTTCTCTTCCTTCTTCCCAATAAGACTGTAACTTCCTTTTAGGCCAGTACTATGCCTTTTAGGATCATAGACCAAGAATTTGAAGGAATCTTGGGAGTCATCTAGTCCAATCTCCTTATTTTACAAGTGAAGAAACTGAGGACTAGAGAGATAGACTGACTTGTCCAAGGTCATAGAGGTAGTAAGACTTTGGACCTCTGACTCCAAATTCATTCATTCTACTCCACTAGAACTTCTTTAAAGTATTTTAAAATACATTTAATGAACAAATGTCTTTACATCACAGTCATTTCAATATTCTCCCCATCAAATTCTCCCCCGTGACAAAGAAAAAAAAAATTAAGCAAAAATATCCCATAAAGTGACCACTTCTGACGACATACCGTCCTACTGTTCTTCCATCTCTTTAGCAATAGGAGGAAATAAATATTTAATTATGTTATTTGGTACTTTCCTTGGTGTTCAGTTACCCAGAGTTCTATTTCTCTTTTGTCATCTTTTCATTTATGTTGTTGTGGTCATTGAGTATTTTGTTCTCTTCATTCTTCTTATTTTTCTTTGCATCATTTAGTACAAATATTCCCATGTTTCTTGGACTTTCTAATATTTATTATTTTTTACTTCACAATAGGGCAGTGAGGTGGTGCAGTTGATATAGCCCCAGGCTTAGCAACAGGAAGACTCCTTTTCTTGAGCTTAGATCTGGCCTGTAGACATTTAATAGCTCTGTGACTCTGGGCAAATCTCTTAACCCTCTTTGCCTCAGTTTCCTCATCTGCTAAATGAGGCTGAGAAGAAAATGGAAAACCACTCCAGTATCTTTGCCAAGAAAACCCTAAATGGGCTCACCAAGAGTCAAACACAATTGAAAAATGACTGAACAGCGACCCTGCACAATAATATTCCATTGCATTTATATACCATCCTTTAAGTTGCCCGAGTTTATGGGAAAGTTCTTTGCTCCCACAAAGAGTGCTTCTGTGAATATTTTGGTCAGCACTGAACCTTTGTTACTATTTTGGACAATTTAGTCACTTTTCTTACTCCAAAGTGGTTGGACTATTTTACAGCTCCACCAACAATGCATTGGTAAACCTACTCTCTTATTGCCCAACTAATGTTGACTATTCTTATTTTTGTCATATTTGCCAATTTTCATGATCTGAGGTGAAATCTCAGAGTTATAATCTATTTCTCTTACAATTAATGACTTGGAACATATTTTCATGTGGTCAATTGTAACTTAAAATTATTCTTTTGAAAACTGTTCCTTTTCCCACTTATCTATAGTGGAATTGCTCTTGGTATTACATATTTGTGTCAATTCACTGTATATCTTGGATACCAAACTTTTATTAGTGATACATGATGCAAGTATTTCCTCCACTTTATGGTTTCTCTTCTAATTCTACTTTGTTTTATTTATATAAAACTTTTAAATCTTATATAATCAAAATATCTATTTTATTCTTTATGATCTTTTCTATCCCTTATTTAGTTAAGGATTTCCACCCACAGGAATGTGAAAAGTATCTGATCTCATTCACTTATAATTTTTTTTTATTTTCAAGATACACATACATTTTTTAAGCTTTTTTTCTTTTTAAATTTTTCTTTATTTATTTTTAGTTTTCAACATTCACTTCCACAAGAATTTGAGTTCCAAATTTTCTCCCCTTCTCATCCCTCACCCCACTCCAAGATGGCATGCATTCTGTATACCCCTTCCTCTAATCTGCCCTCCCTTCTATCTCTCCCCTTCCTTCTCTTATTCCCTTCCTCTATAGATTTCTATACCCCATTTCCTCTATTTGTTATTTCACAGTTGTATGTGAAAACAATTTTTTTAAACGTGTGTTTTTAAAACTTTGGGTTCCAAATTTTCTCCCTTCCTCCCTCCCACCCACCCTCATCGAAAAGGCAAGCAACTTGATACAGGTCATACATGTGTACTCATGCAAAACACTTTCATAGTCATCATGTTGTGAAAAACTAAGTATATTTCCCTTCATCCTATCCCGCCCCACATTTATTCTATTCTCTCTTTTGACCCTGTCTCTCCTCAGAAGTGTTTGCTTCTGATTACCCCCTCCCCCAATCTGCCCTCCCCTCTATCATGCCCCTGCTCTCTTGTTCCCTTTTGCCCCCTATTTTCCTGTAGGGTAAGATAGATTTCCATACCCAATTGAGTGTGTATGTTATTGTTCCTTAAGCCAAATCCTATGAGAATAAGATTCACTCATTCCCTCTCACCTTCCTCTGTTTCCCCTCCACTGTATAAGCCTTTTCTCGTCTGTTTCAGGTGAGATAATTTACCCAATTCTACCTTTCTCTTTCTCCTTCTCCCAGTATAATCCTTTTTCACCCTTTAATTTTATTCTCCAGGTATTACCCCTTCATCTTCAACTTACCCTGTGCCCTCTATCTATCTATCTATCTATCTATCTATCTATCTATCTATCTATCTATCTATCTATCTATCTATCTATCTATATGCATATATATACATACAAATAATTTTTTCCCTCCAATTACTCTAATACTGACAAAGGTCTCATGAATTACAAATATCATCTTTCCATGCAGGAATGTAAACAGTTCAACCTTAATAAGTCTTTTATGATTTCTCTTTCCTCTTTACCTCTTCATGTTTCATTTGAGTCTAATATTTGAAAGTCAAAATTTCTATTCAGCTCTGGTCTTTTCATCAAGAATGCTTGAAAGTCCTCTATTTCACTGAATGACCAATTTTTCCCCTGAAGGATTATACTCAGTTTTGCTGGGTAGGTGATTCTTGGTTGTAATCCTATTTCCTTTGCCCTCCAGGATATTATATTCCATACCCTGCGGTCCCTTAATGTAGAAACTGCTAAATCTTGTGTTATCCTGATTGTGTTTCCACAATACTTGAATTGTTTCTTTCTGGCCACTTGCAATGTTTTCTCCTTGACCTGGGAACTCTGGAATTAGGCTAAAATATTCCTGGGAGTTTTCCTT
Organism: Vombatus ursinus; assembly: GCF_900497805.2. Taxonomy (NCBI): domain Eukaryota; kingdom Metazoa; phylum Chordata; class Mammalia; order Diprotodontia; family Vombatidae; genus Vombatus; species Vombatus ursinus. The sequence continues at coordinate 11,502,741 of NW_020945064.1, read as the reverse complement.
TGGGGATCTCTTTCAGGAGGTGATCGGTGGATTCTTTCAATTTCTATTTTGCCCTCTAGTTCTAAAATATCAGTTTTCCTTGATAATTTCTTGAAAGATGATGTCTAGGCTCCTTTCTTTGATCAGGGCTTTCAGATAGTCCAATAATTTTTAAATTCTCTCTCCTGGATCTATATTCTAGGTCAGTTGTTTTTCCAATGAGATATTTCACATTGTTTTCTACTTTTTCATTCTTTTGGATTTGTTTTACAGTATCTTGATTTCTCATAAAGTCACTAGCTTCCAATTCCTCCATTCTAATTTTTAAGGAAGTATTTTCTTCAGTAAACTTTTGGACTTCCTTTTCCATTTGGCCAGTTTTGCTTTTTAGGGCATTCTTTTCCTCATTGGCTTTTTGGACCTCTTTTGCCATTTGGGTTAGGCTATTTTTTAAGTTATTATTTTCTTCAGTATTTTTTTGGGTCTCCTTTAGCAAGCTGTTGACTTGTTTTTCATGATTTTCTTGCATCACTCTCAGTTTTTCCTCTACTTCTCTTATATGCTTCTCAAAATCTTTTTTGAGCTCTTCCATGGCCTGGGACTAATTCATATTTTTCTTGGAGGCTTTGGATGTAGGAACTTTGGCTTCATTGTCTTCTTCTGGTTGTATGTTTTGATCTTCTTTGTCATCAAAGTAAGATAATAATCTGACTCTTTTTGCACTGCTTGCTTATGATCCCAGCCAATTACTTGAGTTATAAACTCTTTGTTAAGGTAGGGGTCTGCTTCCAGTGTGGGGAATGTACTGTCCCAAGCTTCAGGGGTTTTGTGCAGCTGTTTTCAGAGATACTTCTAGGGACTTGTAAATTTTTCGGTTCTTCCAAGGTGCTATGATCAAGGGTGAGGTGTTTACTCCTTTCCTGGCCTGTACTCTGGTCTATGAGTGACCACAAGCATGCTTTTCTGTCTTGGAATGGTGAGGAGGATTTCCTCTCCACAACCACTACAAGCTCCACCATGCCAGCGTTCCTCCTTGCCCCAGGACTGCCTCCCAGAACTGTGACCCAGCTCCAAGCACAGGCAAAGCAAGAGAATCCTGCACCAGCAGAGAGATCCCTGCAATCCCCCTTTGATCAGCCACTTGATTCTCCTCAGTCTGTGGGCCAGAAGCTCCAGAGGCAGCTGCCACCTTGGGGCCGTGTGCTGGGACTGGGGCTGGGACTGACCACGCTTCTATCTCTCACTGCAGACACAGACTTTTCCCACTGACCTTCTAAGTTGTCTTTGGTGTTCGTGGGTTGAGAAGTCTGTAAGCTCAACAGCTGCCCGTGATTGAGTCCTCTGAGGCCTGCTCCAGGTTCACTGAGGCCTGAGCGCCCACGCTGAACTGCGCTCCTCTCCTAGCCCAGTGCGATATACCCTTCTGATCAACCATCCAGGTTGTCTTGGGCTGTAAATTTGTTTTACCCTATCTTTTTGTGGGTTTTGCTGCTGTAGAATTTGTTTAGAGTCATTTTTTATACGTATTTGGAGGGATTTGGGGGAGAGTTTAAGCAAGTCACTGCTTTTACTCCACCATCTTGGCTCTGCCCCCATGCACATACATTTTGAACATATTGAGGTATATAGTATAAGATGGTGGTCTAAGCCCATTTTCTGCCAAATTGCTCTCCAGTTTTCCCACAAATTCTCATCAAAAATAAATCTTTCCTCAAGTAATATATGTCCTTAGGTTCATCAGACGCTAAGCTACCGTTTTCCATTGCTTCTCTTTCTTGGGTATCTAGGCTGTTCCACTGATCTTCCTTCCTTCCTTTCTTCCTTCCTTCCTCTCTCTCTGTCTCTGTCTCTCTTTTTCTGGTGTCAAATTCCTTTAATGACTACTGGTTTTTAATATAGTTTGAGGTCCAGTATCACTATGATTCATATTTATTCTCATTACATCCCTTAAATTTTAGATTTTTTGTCTGTCCAAATAAGGGAATGCACATTTATATAGTGCCTACTGTATGCCAGGTACTGAGCTAAGCATTTTACAAATATTAAGTCATTTGATCCTCACAATGATTCTTGGAGGTAGGTGCTATTATTACTCCCATTTTATAGATGAGGAAACTGAGACAAACAGACCTTAAGTGACTTTTCCAGGGTAACACAGCTAAGAGTATCTGAGGTTGGATTTGACCTCAGGTTTTCTTAACTCCAGACTCAGAGTTCTTTTTGCTGTGCTACCAGCTGCCTCTAATGAATTTTGCTATTCCTTTGCCTGGTTCTATAAAGCATCTTGTTAGTGATTTATTGCTACGTGATTAATTCTATAAGTTGATTTAAATGGTATTTATCATTTTTATTATATTGGCAAAGCCCAAACCCAAGTAACAAATGTCATTTCAATTATTTGCTTCCCTTTACTTCTGTAGCAATGTTTTGTAGTTGTATTTCTAGAAATCTTACCAGTTTTCTGGTAGATTAACTCCCATGTATTTTATGCATGTTATGGTTATCTTGAATGGCATTTCTCTTATGTTGGTATTTCCTTCTCTCTTCCCCATAGCCACCTGTGCCTAGCTTGGTGGTTTGCAGATTAATGGATTGATTGGTCTGCATGACATGATTTTCATGTTCTCAGGGTAACCTGACCTTTTCATTTCCTTCATGACCAGTTTGAGTGCCATGGGTGGCACCCAAAGAGGAAGCCTCTTTGTGGTTTTTGGCAAAGTGTTTTATAATTGATCTAATTTGCACTAGAACCTTGACTTCAATGTTATTTTCTCTGAATATGAGAAAACTGGGGCTCAAGTAGGTGGTCTCCATTCACCTAGGACATGAGGGGCTCAAGTCAGTTATCCATCCTGCAGCTGTCCTGGGTTCTTTCCTTTTACTGTTGACCACTAGTAATAATTGAGTTTGTAGAGTAGTAGGAAGCTTAGGAGACAACAACAACAGTAATTCTAAGCATCTACTGTGTGCAGGGTCTAGTGCTAGGCACTGGAAGAGAAACAAAATCTAGATAAGGTTGTGGCCTTAAAAGACTTATAGTTTGGGATGGAGAACCAATCAGTGAATCAATTAACCAACCAACATACATTATGGGCTGGGCACTGTGCTAAACACAGGATAGAAAATAAACCACAAAAACTGTCCCTGCCCTCAAAGAGGTTGCATTCTATTGGAAAAAGACAGCAACACGTACAGATGTAGTACATAGGATTACAAAGTAAATGCATGCAAAACAAAAAACTCTGTGATTTCTGAGGAGGAAGAGCCTTTGTTAATGGGAGGATCAGTGATGGCTGCTTGGAGGAAGAAGGATTTGAAACAGACTTTAATGAGTTTTCTGATTCTTTTTGCTCTACCACACCATCTATCCAGTGATCTCTACTCTCTGTTCTTCTGGTGTCAATGCTCTCCAGAGTTCATCAGATTGGGCTAGTTAGCCTGGAAACCTAAGGGCTAGGTTCTCTTGTGTGTCTCCAACTTAGGCTATAAGCCAATACACACACTCTCTCTCTCTCTCTCTCTCTCTCTCTCTCTCTTTCTTTCTTTTTTTGGTGAGGGCAATTGAGGTTTAAGTGACTTGCCCAGAGTCACACAGCTAGTAAGTGTTGTGTGTCTGAGACTGGATCTGAACTCAGGTCCTCCTGACTCCATGGACGGTGCTCTCTCCACTGCGCCCCTAGCTGCCCTTAAAAGAAAGTTAGGCAAGGGGACAGCTAGGTGGCAGAGTGAATAGAGTTCTGACCTTGGAGTCTGACCTTCCCCACCTTGACCCAAGCCCTCTAAGTGATATTTGAGGTTGTGGACTGAGCAGAAATCAGTGACATTTTAATCTGAAACTCAAGTACTTAATTCCAGAAACACTCACTCTTTATTGACATTAGATAACATTTCTTTTGGGAGCCCAAAGATTTCTGCCCCCTTTCCCCTTCCCCCTTTGCTTCTGCTTGTTCAGATGTTGTTGACTTTTAATAATCCTTGAGCGATTGACCCTTTTCCTCTTTGCCTGGATACACATCATGAAGCAATAGTTCACTCAGTGAGGTTTCTCAATTGGACGTGTTTACTTTTCCCCCTCTGGAAGGTGGCAGGGAGTAGGACAGTGGGGCCTCACCAAAGGTTTCTCGGGCACACAGGCAACTAACTTGCTGATGCACTGACTTTCTCACCACGTGACCAAGGGAGGAGCCTGCAAACTCAAGCAAACTTCTCAGAATTTCAGGCCTTTTCTCATACTTCCCCCACACAGCACCATGGCTGGCCTGGCCTGGAGGAATTGGCTAGGCCAGGGCTTGACAGCCTTTAAGAGACGGCAGACCTAGGCTTGGATCAGTTATTTCATCTGAAGTATTGGTGTATATAGTGATCTCTTCTTTATTCAATTCAGCAATTCTACAGTCATTGAGTGTCACACAAGAATAGGAGTCAGAGTTGGAATGGATCTTTGATGCACAGATGGCTTTTGTGGAAGAGAAGGCTAAAGTGTTGTGATGACTTCCAAAGGTCTCTCAGGGAATAAGAGGAATGATTAAATGGAAAAACTTATTGGAAATGGGGACAAGATGGCAAAGTAGCAGGAAGAAGTAGAACTGAGCTCCTCCAAATAAGTCCTCTGCAGTGATCCAGAAAACATACCAAACTGAGACCTGATTGGGGAATCTAAGAAAATAATCATAGTGAGTCATTTTTCCAGCCCAGGTCAACACAAGAAGACAGATAGGTCTGCAGATGCTGGATACAGAGTCTGGCCAGGGGTTCACTGTGCAGAGCATTTAAGCACATAGGAACTGGAAGAGTCCAAAGCTGTGCACCATGGCAAGAAGGGGTCTCAGACCCATAAAGACTCTGACCTTGTGGAGAATGTGGAATTGGTATCAGCCAGTAGCTCTGTTGTTCACTACCCAGTTCTGGGTCACAAATCTATGGCAGACTGAGGAATGAACCTACTGAGGAGTTGAGTTCAAGGCTAAGGAGCAGCTGAGGGCCTTAGACCTTGTACTGTGCTAGGAAGAAGGTTGGAAGCAAACAGTAGCTGTGTGGCTCTGATCCCAGAAGCAGAGCAGAGACTTGGTTCTACCTTCCAACCCAAGCTAAAGCCCGTATCAGAATAAGAAGGCAAGAAAAACAGATGAAAAGGAAGCCTATAGTTCTGCTACTTTGAACCTTGAGAGTTTTCTAGTTGGCTGATATAGTAAATGAATCCAACAACATTATACTGACACTTCCAGACAGGGGCAAGCCAACAGTATTGTCGCTCAGCGGAGGTCACAGCAAGAAGGAAATGATTACACATTGTCCTGGGTCACACTAAAGTCTCCAAGAGACAACCAGAGATATTAAAACAAAGTCAAAAGACTGAAAAAATGGGAAAAATTATAAGATTTCTCATAGCAAAAACAAATGATCTGAAAAACAGATCAAAGAGAAAAATTTAACTATCTTCTGAAAGTCATGACTAAACAAAAGCCAGACATATTTCTTTTAAAAAAATACTTTATTTCACTAAATATTTCCCAATTACATATAAAAATCTTTTTAACAATTATTTTTTAAAATTGTGAGTTCCAAATTCTCTCCCTCCCTTTTCTTCCCCCTCCTTGAGAAGGCAAGCAATTTCATATTGATTATAAATGTGAAGCCATGCAAAGCGTTTTTCATATTATGCATATCGCAAAAGAAAACACAGACAAAAATTAAGAAAAATAAAGAAAGTTAAAAAAAGTATGCTTCAATCTGCATTCAGAGTTCGTAATTTTTTTCTCTGTAGACGGATAGAATCCTTTCAAGTTGTCTTGGATCATTGTTTTGATTGGAACTGTTAAGTTTTTCACAGTTGATCATTGTTACACAATTGCTGTTACTGGGTACACTTTTCTCTTGGTCCTGCTCCCTTCACTTTGCATCAGTTCAAGTAAGTCTCCCCAGGTTTTTCTGAAACTATCCTGCTCATTATTTCTTATAGCACAATAGTATTCCGTCACAATTATTTACCACAACTTGTTCAGCCATTCCCAAATTGCTGGACACCCCTTAGATTTCTAATTCTTGGCCACCACAAAAAGAGCTGCTATAAATATTTTTTTTTGTACAAATAGGTCCTTTTCTCTTTTCTTTGATCTCTTTGGGATATGGACTGATATTGTCTGGGTCAAAGTGTACACACAGGTTTTTTTTTTTTTCTTTTTGGTGAGACAATTGGGGTTGTGTGAAGTGGTATCTCAGAGTTTTAATTTGCATTTCTCCATCAGTAAAGATTTAGAGTATTTTTTCTGTGACTACTGATAGCTTTGATTTCTTCTTCTGAAAACTTCCTGTTTATGTCCTTTGACTATTTATCAACTGGGAATGGCTCTTATGCATTTGAGAAATGAGGTCTTCATCAGAGAAACTTTCTATAAAAATCCACCCCTCCCCATTTTCTATTTTCCTTCTAATTTTGTCTGCATTAGTTTTGTTTGTGCAAAAGCCTTTTAATTTCATATAATCAAAATTATCTATTTTCCTTCCTGTAATCCTATCTGTCTCTTGTTTGGTCATAAACTCTTGCCTTATTCATAGATCTGACAGGTACATTTTTTCATGCTTCCCTAAGTTGCTTATCACATCATCCTTTATGTCTAAATTATTTATCCATTTTGACTTTATCTTGGTATACAGTATGACATATTGGTCTATGCCTAGTTTCTGCCAAACAACTTTTTAGTTTTCCCAGTAATTTTTGTCAAATGTTGAGTTCTTACCCCCGAAGTTTGGATCTTTGGGTTTATAAAATACTCTATTACTATGACCATTTACTGTTATATATTGTGTTCCTAATCCATTCCAATGATCTACTGGTCTATTTCTTAGCTAATATCAGATTGTTTTGATGATTATCACTTTGTAATGCAGCTTGAAATCTGGAATTGCTAAAGTCTAGAAATATTTCAAGAAATAATAAATGAAAACTGTCCTAATCTCTTAGAATCACAGGACAAAGTAGAAACAGAATCTACTGGCCATATTCTAAAAGAAACCCCAAAATGACAACTCCAAGAATATTATAGCCCAAATCCAGAGCTTTTAGGTCAAAGAAAAAACAAAAGGAAAGAATTTAAGTAGTGAGAAGAAGATTTAGAAGCCACAAAAATAACCTGAAATGCAGTATTCCAGAAGTCAAAAGAGACAGTCTTATAACAAAGAATAACCTACCCAACAAAACAATATAATTCTATAAGGGAAAAATGGATCTTTAATGAAATAGAAGACTTCCAAGATTCACTGAGCAGAAACTTTGAAATACAAATACAGGAGTCAAGAAACATTAAAAAGGTAAACATGAGTGAGAAATCATAAAGAACTAAATAAAGATAAATTGTTTCCATTCTAATATGGTAAGGGGATGTACATATCTCCTTATAACTACCATGATCAGATGATCATAATTAGGAGTATACTAAAAACAGAGGGCCTGAGAATGGTATTCTTAATTTTAAAGAGGAATGGAAATTGAGTGGGGGGAAGAGAGAAAGGTAGAGGAAGGATAGGAAAATTATTTCATATAATTGTGATACATAAATAGAAGTCTATACAAACAAGGAGAGGGAGATTGATAGGGTGGGGAGAAGCAGAAAACACTTGAACTTCATTCTCATCTGAACTGGTCAAAAGAAGGAAGAATATACACACAGCTGGGTACAGAAATACATTTTGTTCAACAAGGAAACAGGAGAGAAAAGGGAAAAGGCAAAGTAGGGAATAAGGGGAGAAATAGATTAAAAGAAGGATTAATGTTAAATAAAACAAACTCTCAGGAAGGTGGATTTTGAAGTGAGACTTATAAGAAAATTGAAAAACAAATGAGAAGTTGAATTGGGCTCTGGGTGAGGGAGAGAGAAGAGGGGCAAATGCAGATTAAACCAAACCTAGAGTACTGGTTATAAGCTCGTGCCTTCTTTCTCACCACTCTCTTTTTCTTTAAAAAGAGGGAATAGGAAACAAAGAGAAGAAATGTGTAAATAAGTAGTTGAAGGGCAACACTCAATTAATAATAATAATTATGAATGCTAATGGGATGAATTTACCCACAAAATGGAAGAGCATAGCAAAATGAATTAGAAAACAGAATCTATTAATATATTGCTTTACAAGAAACACAATCCAAATCGAAAGATGCATACGTAGTTAGAGTAAGGGATCAGAACAAAATCAATTATATTTCAGGTGAAGTTTAAAAAAAAGCAGGCATAATAATTGTCATTTTAGACAAAGCAACAGCAGAAATAGACCTAACTAAAAGAAATAAATAGGCAAATTACATTTTGCTGAAAAATATCGTAGACAATAAATTAATACCAATACAAAACACATATGTCCTAAATGTAAATATTTACAGGAAAATTTAAATTAGTTACAGAAAGAAATATACAATAAAACTAAAACAGAGACCCTCAATTTACCCTTCTCATATTTAGATAAATCTAGCAAGAAAGAAGTAAAGAACCTGGATAGAATTTTAGAAACTTTAGATATGATAAACATCTGGATGTCATTGGTTGGTTGGTTGATTGTTGTCCTTCATTCTCCAAGAGGACCAAAATGACGTGACTATGCTAGAGTCAAGATACAGTGTGTCCAACTGTGGCTGATCAGACCAATATGAGTTCGGGATGCTCTACCACAGGTCAGGTACAAATAGTCCATGTGAACATTTGGGGTGGATTCTCTAAATTTGAATATCTCATGTTTCTTTTGAACTACTTCAATTCTACTTTGCTCATAGAGCACAGCACCTGCTCTGATGTGGGCATGCCATGCTGGGTGGTCCTGTGCCGGTATCTCCCATGTCATACAATCAATTCCAAAGTTCTTAAGAGAGACCTTGAGAGTGTCCTTGTATGGCTTCTTCTGACCATCATGTGAGTGCTTGTCTTGTGTGAGTTCTCCATAAAATAGTCTTTTTGGTGAGTGTGCATTTTGCATTCGAACAATGTGGTCAGCCCATCGTAATTACACTCTGTGCAGCAGAGTTCGAATGCTCGGCAGTGTAATTTGAGAAAAGATCTTAGTGTCTGGTATCTTATCCTGCCAGGTGATCTTCAGAATCTTCCTAAGACAATTCAAATGAAAGTGATTCAGTTTCCTGGCGTGGTGCTGGTTCACTGACCAGGTTTCACAGGTCAGCAACAATGAGGTCAGCACAATGGCTCTGTAAACTTTCAGTTTGGTAGTCAGTCTAAAACTTCTTCTCTTTCACAATTTCCTTTTGAGCCTCCCAAACACTGAGCTAGCTCTGGTAATGCGTGCATCAACCTCTTTATCAATGTATACATCCCTAGAAAGTATAACTGACAAGGTATGAGAACTAATCCACAGTGTTCAAAACTTCTCCATTTGCTGCAACCAATGGTTCCATGTAGGGGTGGTGTGGTGCTGGCTGAAGGAGTATCTGTGTTTTCTTGATGTTAATTGTTAGACCAAAATTAGTACAAGCAGCAGAGAAATAATCTATACTTTGTTGCATCTCAGCTTCAGAGGCTGCATTGAGTGCACAATCATCTGCAAACAAAAAAAATCGTGCACCAACATTCATCCACTTTGGTCTTGGTTTGTAGCCATTTCAAGTAGAAGAATTTACCATTAGTGCGATAGCTGACCTTGATGTCATGTTCGTCCTCATGGAAGGTGTTTGACAACGTGGCTGAAAACATCATGCTAAAAAAGCATGGAAAGAAAGACACAGCCTTGTTTCACTCTATTGGTAACTGGGAAAGCACAAGAGCATTGTCTATTTTCCAGAGCCTGGGCAAGCATACTGTTGTGAAATTGATGTACAATGCTGATGAACTTCTCTGGGCAACTAAATTTGGACATAATTTTCCATAAGCCCTCACAACTGGCAGTATCAAAGGCATTGGGTCAGATCTACAAAAGTTGTGTGTAGACCTTGGTTCTACTTCTGACGTTTCTCTTGGAGTTTTTGGGCAGCAAACACCATATCAACCATTCCTTGTCCCTTTCTGCAGCCACATTGGCTCTCAGGTAGATGACCATCTTACAGGTAAAGGATCAGCCTATTAAGGAGGACTCTGGCAAACATTTTGCCAGCAATGACTAAGAGAAAGGACCCCATCCCATTTGTGATTGTCACAAGACAATCTATTTCCTTTACCTTTATAGAGATGGACAATGGGTGCATCATTGAACTCCTGGGGGATAACCTCCTCTTGCCATATAACCCAGAAAATTTCAGTCAGCTTTTGTATGAGCAATGGACCACCTACCTTATAAATCTCAGCTGTATAGAATCAGCACCAGGTGCTTTGCCATGCAAAATGAGCCTAATAGCATTCAAAACCTCTTCTTCAGTTGGAACTTCAGCTAGGAAGGATTGACTTCAACCTGAGGTAAATGGTCAGTGGCTTCAGCATTGATTGATGAGGTCTGCTGAGAACACTGTGGAAGTATTCGACCCATCTCTCTAGGATCATGTCCTTATCACTAATTAATGTGGCTCCGTTAGCACTGAGTAGTTGGGATGCACTATAGGTATTTGGCCCATAAATAGCCTTCAGGGCATCATAAAAGAACTTTGGATTGTTACTATCAGTATGAAACTGAATTTCATCTGTCGAATCCCACTGCTGCTTCCAGAAGACGACCTCATGGCCTGGGCTGCCTGTGTGCAGGATTGTGACTACAGCTCCCACTGTATCCACACCTGCTGCTTCATCACTTGCCTGTTGCCACAGGACTTTGAGATAAGTAAAAATTGTAAAATGGTATGGGTGATGTCTTTTGATTTGTGCATAAATTGGATTTAAGTGAGGCAAAGTTGCACAAAGTCATTGGCTTTACTTTCTCCTCCAGAGTCATCACAGTCCAGTGGCAAGACAGAGTCAAGATGACTGGTGATGTCTCAAGATGCAGTGGATGACCTTGGCATCTTTGATGTCTAATCAAGCTCTCAGTGCTCCACAGTGCCTGCTTCAGCTGCCATTGGAATAAATTGTTCTCATCCATCCATTTCACCAGGGGAAGTCTTTACATGCTTGGGGAAGACAACATCCCCCCCCCCCAACTCACTGATGGGTTTGAGACCCCTTGGTTACCCTCAACCTGGTTTCACCTATCTGTCAGAATGGCTTATTGGGGTGTGGTCACTGCTTGTGCTATAGCGTCTTGGAACAGATGAGAGTTAGGTGGAACAGGTGGATACCAAAGGTAGGAAGCAGTCCTGGAAAGGACTCAGCAGGCTTCACACCAGAGGTACTAGTCTTCACCGAATAGACCCTATGTTCTGGAGATTATTGAATGGGAAATAAAAAGAGAAACATATTACTCAGCTATTTATGGCACCTTTATATAAATTGACCATGTACTAGGGTATTAAAATCTCACAAATGAATTCAGAAAAGCAGAAATATTGAACACATCTTTTGTAGATACAATGTAATAAAGTTCTATTCAATAAACATCTGTTGAAATAATTATTGTAATTAATTGGAGACCATATAACAATTCAAGGACAGTGGAATCACCATACTGGAATCCTAACATCCCAGTCCTGGGTGTGCTTAGAGAGGAGGTAGAAATGGCACCAAGATGGAAAAGAAGCCAGATTGGAATGAGTATATGTAGAGATTTGTGCCAGAGGCAATACATGTGGGAGGGTACTGAGGTGCTAGATATATAAGGCATCCAAAGGAGGGAAAGATACCAAAACATGAAAAAAATCTTGGACCTTATTCACACTAAAATGAAAACAACAACAACAACACAAAGAAACCAAGAGAGTGTCAGTAACTACTTATGTATTTGTTTAATGTCCCATCTATAATAATGATAATAACTAGCATTTATATAGCAATTTAAGTTTGCAAAAACCTTTATGTATATTAACTCATTTGATCCTCATAATAATCCCTGGGAGACAGGTACTGCAGTTATAGTTGAGGAAGCTGAGATGTAGAGAGGTTAAGTGAATTGCCCAGAATCATGTAGCTAGTGTCTGAGGCAGCATTCAAACTTAGGTCTTCTGGACTTCAAATTCCACACTCTATTCATTAAGCCACTTATTCATGTACAAATATACAGTACATAAATCAAAGGCCTCCTTGATGATGGTATTAGTAGGAAACAAGCAGGATTTTGCAAGTGCTATTCAACAATAGATCATACCCTTTCAATTTCACAACTAACTGAAAGATGTAGAGGATATAAAATCTCATTGTACTTATTGTTTGTTATTATGAAATAGCATTTGATTTGAGATGACAAAATGCTGCCTTTGGACAGCCTATTTTCCAACAAGGTTTCTTCCATCCATGAAGATTTCTTGGAATATATAACCACAAAAATAACCCTAAGCACTTAATAAATGTTTTTCATTTGTTAAACAACCCTTTAGTCATAAACATTTGGAGAGACATAAAACAGAGAGATGTTTTCTCAACCAAAGATATTTTCCACTGAGATGAAAGAAATTTAGCATAGAGTCCAGGTCAAAGAGAGATTCCTTGTGGGTGCTCCTGTTTATGAATAACCTTGTGCTAATTGCGTCAAGTCCCAGAACATTGAAGACCTTTCTGGAAGACGTGTGTAATTGCTCGAAAGAGTTTGGTCTATCAACTCACGTAGGAAAGATCAAGGGGATGAAAAATGTGTAATGCCCAGATTTCACCATGTTTGTCTATTGGAACATATTTCTGAGACAGACAATGCAGATAGATGATGAATTGGGTCCACAGGAGAAAGTGAAGAAGGCTTCCAGCATATTGAGTAGGTCTCCTGTGTTAAACAGCAATGGATATGGACAAGTCACACAGAATGATCAGTCAGGCATAGAAGAACACTTTTGTATACTGTGACTTCAATGCAAAAGTAAGTACAAAGAAAGAAAGTGAAAAAATATGTTGGAAAAAATGGCACACAGGTAAGAAATGAGAGAGAGCAAAGGTGGATAGACTATTCAGAAACTTCACACCTTTGTATCAAGAATATGTTCATTGAGAAGAAGATAGAGAGGTGTTGGGGATAGTGAGCACCAAATAACCTCACAAAAATGAAATTCATTGTATTTTAATAGCAAGGAACAATTGGTTAGCAATGTAACAGACATTTCTAAATCAGCTGTCTCTATAAAGCCAGATCAATGACTTATTAGTATAAGGATTAAAATCAATACCAAATTAGAAGACTTGAAAACAGCTATTGTAACCCCACCCAACTCTCTCCTTCCTCTTGAATCTTCTCTTCCACAGACTAAATCCAGTTCCCCTTTTTTTAAGTGCAAATTTTTATATTTTTTCCAATTACATGTAAGAACAATTTTTAACATTCATTTTTTTAAAATTTTGAGTTCCAAATTATCTCCTTCCTTCCTTTCCTTCTTCCCTTCTTGAGAAGGCAAGCAATTTGTTAATACATCATCTATCTGTATTGTCTATGTCAAATCATATTTCCATGTTAGCCATATCATGAAAGAAAATACAGACCCCCCCCCCAAAAAAAGAAAAAGAAAGTTTTTCAAAAGTATGTCTTGATCTGCATTCAGACATCATCAGTTCTTTCTCTGGAGGTGGATAGCATTTTCCATCATGACTCCTTCAAAATCGTCTTAGATCATTGTGTCGATCAGAGTAGCTAAGTCTTTCACAGTTGATTATTGTTACGATATTGCTGTTACTTGTACTATGTTTTTCTGGTTCTGCCTGCTTCACTTTGCATCAGTTCATATAACTCTTTCCAGGTTTTTGTGAAGGTATCCTGATCGTCATTTCTTATAGCACAATAGTATTCCATCACAGTCATATGCTGCAATTTGTCCAACCATTCCCCAACTGATGGACATCCACTCAGTATTCAATTTTTGCCACCACAGAAAGAGCTGCTGTAAATACTTTTGTACATATGGGTCCTTTTCCTCCCCCCAAACTGATGCCCATATAGCAAAATTTCCAAGCTCTATGCCATC
>NW_020945064.1:11472668-11488801 GCF_900497805.2 Vombatus ursinus | reverse complement strand
CCCCAAACTGATGCCCATATAGCAAAATTTCCAAGCTCTATGCCATCCTGATTTACTCTCTTTCTGCAGCTTTTGATGTTCTTGAAAACCCTCTGCTACTGAATACTCGTCCCCTTCAGGGAAGCCATATTCTTTTGGTTCTCTTCTTATTTCTTAAATAACTTTTTCCTTCTTTTTTGGCTTCTCATCTGTTTTTAGACCCTTAATGAGCATGTTTTCCAAAGGTCTGTCCTTCATTCTTTTCTCTTCTCTCTCTACTCTCTCTTCCTTGACAATTTTATCAGTTCCCCTGGCTTTGAGGTGCACAACCGTACAGATGACTTCCCAATTGCTATCTCCATTCTTGATTTCACTTCTTAGCTCCAGGTCCAATCTTCCGTAGAGCACATGTATCTGCACACCCCACCAGGACTTCCCACTCAAGATGTTTAAAGCAGATCTTATTTTCATGCACCCTAAACCTACTCTTCCTTCTGACTTCCCTATTTCTGTTGATGAGACACTGTTCCCCTCTTCTTCCATGTTTGTTCCTCTGGCCTTTCTTTTGAATCTTCTCTTTTTCTCACCTCTTGTATCTACTCAGTTACAAGGTCCTGCTGATGCTACCTCTGCAACACTTCTCCACTCATCACTCTTTCTATTTCCACTGCCGTGAGCCTGGTACAGCTGGTCACTATTGTTCTGGACTATTGTGATAGCCTCCTTCTAGGTTTTCTTGCATTTACTCTTCCCACTTGAATCCATTTTTCATGCCCCTGCCAGAATGACCATCCTGATGCATGGGTCTGATGCTACTTTTCTGCTGAACGGTCTCCAGTGCTTGCCTTCTGCCTATGAAGTCAGGTCCAAGCTCTCCTTTTTGGCATTCATTCCCCTCACAACCTAGTTCAAACTTATCTCCCACTACTCCCTTCCATGCACTCTACGTTCCATCCAAACTTATCAGCCTTTCACTTTCTGGATGCTATGCACTCCCATCTCCATGTTTTTTGCTCATGATGAAACTGATGCTTGAAATATCTTCCCTCCTCACATTCATCTGTTAAATTTATTTATTTTTGTTTGTTTGTTTGTATTTAGGCAATTGGGGTTAAGTGATGTGCTCAGGGTCACACAGCTAGTAAGTGTCTGAATCCAGATTTGAATTCAGGTCCTCTTGACTCCAGGGCTGGTACTCTGTCCATTGTGCTACCTAGCTGCCCCACATCTGGTAAATTTATGACTGGTTTTTAAAGTATAGTTTTAAAATGCATGGCTTCATGTTTGACCCTTCTGATATAGAAGATGAACTGTGGTGGGCCTCTGATTTATTCAGAGGTCTCATACCCTTTCTCACTTGGAGTGCTATGAAGCCAAGTAAGTTCATAACCTCCTAGGCAAGCCTGTGTCTGGGGTGGGGTCTCCTCCTGTTTATGCCTTCTTTCCTTTAGTACAGAGCCTTGTGTGCTTTCAGAAAGTTGGAAGAGCAAGCTCTCTGAGGTCCAGTTGCTTGAGATCATCCCAGAGTTTGCTTTGCTGGCAGCCAAGACTGATGCACTAGCAAAGGTCCAGGGAACAGCCCACAGGATTCAGCCCAGTAATGGCTCAGCCTGGAAGCTGAGAGATTCTGGGTCCTGCAGCAAGGGGACAACTTGTCCATTGACTGTGCTATGTTCATAATTGAACTTATTGGAACAAATGCTTTGTAGTAATTTCTTTGAGTCTGAGCCTACTCTCTCCAGGGACCAAGGAGTGAGTGTGCCCTTGGTTTTAGGAGAAATGCTTTGTAATGTCTGTTTTTCCTAAATCTTCTCAATAAATAATCCTTTGTAAAAGCTAATTGACATTAATTGGTTAAATGATACTGGGATGCTTATCTTTGATGAATGATATTGTGGAGGACACACTGGAGTGGGAACAAGGGCTTACAGTGTTAAAGAACCCCGTAACCCATCAGGGTACCCCCCTGACCCAGGGAGGAAAAAAGATGTCATGAGTTGCCCTCTGGGGTTCCACCTGGGCACTGAGTAGAGCTCTGGGTCTGGAGTCAGGAAGACCTGAGTTCAAATTCAGACTCAGACACTTACTAGCTGGATTAGTCATTTAACCTCTGTTTGCCTCAGTTTCCTCAACTGCAAAATGGAGATAATAGCAGCACCTGCCTTGCAGGGATGTTGTAAGGGTCAAATGAGATATTCAAAAAGTGATTGGCATAGTGCCTGGCACATAGTTGTTGTTCAGTCATGTCCAACTCTTTGTGATCCCCTTTGGGGTCTTCTTGACAAAGATACTAGAGTGGTTTGCCGTTTCCTTCTCTAGCTCATTTTGCAGGTGAGGAAACTGAGGCAAACAGGGTGAAGTGACTTGCCCAGGGTCACACAGCTAGTAAGTGTCTGAGGTCAGATTTGAACTCAGGGAGATGAGTCTTCCTGACTCCGGGCCTGGCATTTTATCTACTCTATCCACTGTGCTCTTGGCACATGGTAGGTGCTTTGTAAATATGGATTCCCTTCTCTTATCGCTGCACCCCACCTCACTCCAAATTGCCAGTGCAAATGAGAGTTGGGCTAAGGACTCCCAGAGTCTATCATTGCTATATGTGAAGTCTCTCTCCGTGCTCTCAGGACTGGGCCCTCATTGGCTGGTCCCTCTATTACAGTAGTAAACCCTAAGCTTCATCAAAGCAAAGACCCTATCATTCCCCTGGACTCTAGACTCTAGCTCTTAATAAACATTTGTTCAATTTGTGTTTGTCTTCTCCTTCTCAGACTTAACCCTCACCTCCATCCTTACCTCCAGTTCTGAAGACATTCCTTTCACTTGAATTGTCCCGAGGATCTATCCTAATGCCACACAATTCAATTGTTGCACTCTCTCCACTAGAAACCCCATTTATTTGCACATAATAGCATTGACAGGGCCTCCTGGTACTGCAAACAGTAACAAGAGCTTTGATGAATTGAGTATGTTTAGGGACTTGATGCTGGCATGTTTCTGGGCTTTGAGGAGGAAGGGA
The DNA here is from genome assembly GCF_900497805.2 of Vombatus ursinus. NCBI lineage: Eukaryota > Metazoa > Chordata > Mammalia > Diprotodontia > Vombatidae > Vombatus > Vombatus ursinus. The sequence goes on along the minus strand of NW_020945064.1, from coordinate 11,485,806 downwards.
GGGCCCCAGGTAGGATCATTGCCCCCTAGCACTGGTTCAGAGCTGCTTGGTTACCGGCCCTTTGTCTTCCTCTTATTCTCTGTGCCTGCCCTAATCTCATTCTGTATCTTTGCCTGTTGGATTCCTCCCTATCCTGAATCCTGAAGCCCAGTCCATCTTCAGTCCTACCTTCTCAAGGCCTTGGATCCATCTTTTCTGACTGTCAGTTATGACCTTCCCCCTTGGACCTATGGTAATGAAGCTTTTATTGAGTAATATTGTCTATTAGTCATTTTGCATAATCACAGACTTGGAAAGGACTCACTTAGTGAGGAACCCACCTTGATAACATTCCTAACAAGCAGTTATATCTGGAGGCCTGGGAGGGCGGTGGCATTACCCACTTTGGGCAACCCTATCTGGGATAACTCTAATAATGACAGAGTTTTTTCCAACAACAAGCCAAAATCTGCCTACTTACAACTTCATACAATTGTTCCTGGGGCCAAACATCACAAGCCTAATATCTCTTTCCTAAGGCTGCCTTTCAAAAACTTGATGAAAGTCCTCATGTTCCCCCTAAGACTTCTTTTTTCCAGAATAAATATAAACAGTTCCTTCAACAGAGCCTTGTAGGGCCTGGTCTTCAATCTCCTTTCTTTCTTCAGGACACACTACTACACTTTCAACTCTGAGAAGATACAGACAGCCTCTTGTCTAAGCCTGGTGTCTCCTTCAGACTAGTACAAGGATCTGAACATAGTGGGTACTTAATAACTGTTTGTCAGATGAATGGATGAGGAGGTAGGTAGATGAATAATGCAGGAGGTTGGACCAGGTAAGTTTGAAAGCTCTCTTCTAACTGTAAGAGTTTCTAATTCTTAGGTCCTAGATGGTTTAACTATAACATCGTTGCCCAAAGGTGAGGTGTAAGGAATGGGGAGGCAGGTAAGGCTTCTCTTCCAACTCTAATAGTCTGTGATTCTTCAGTAATACTATTGAACACAAAGTTGTTTTGATTTTAATGACTTTGGGGCTTGGATGAGCTTAAAAATATTTTTTCTTAAAGGAGGGCTTCCTCTGTGTGGGATATAGCTGGTAGCCGGGGCAGGTAAATAGAACCTAAAGTGAGACAGGACATCAATAAGCAACTTGATGGACCCATCAGGAACCATCAATAGTTAATATATTAAATAGTTAAAATAGTTAAATAGTTTAAATAGTTAAACATGTAGGCAGGGTGTCCCAGAAGTATGGGTGCACTAAGACTTTGGGGACATCTGTATAGGATTTAGCTAACATCACATGATTTGACTCCACTTGCTCACTTTCCATTTCTAAATCTATGAGTAAAACTCAGAGACACATCCCGACTTTTTGGTTACCTCAGAGTTTCTCTTGTGGATTCAGCCGTGTTGTATTTAGACGATAGGTACTATTTGGAGGGTGGCATTTTAATGACAACAGGATACTGACCTATGAAAACATTCTTTCAAGATGATCAAGCATGATTAAAGGAAGTTAAAAAAGAGAAAATATTGTTGAAGTATCATTCCCTTTTATGAGCAATGAAATGAGAAACGAGAGAGAGAGAGAGAGAGAGAGAGAGAGAGAGAGAGAGAGAGAGAGAGAAAGAGAGACAGATGGGGAGGGGAAAATATGGGGAAATATTGGTAGTATGAGCCCAGCTATATCTGAGAGAAAGGAAAAACGCAATATGGACAGGAACTAAACATGAGAAGTGTGAGGAGAGGCCATGAGCTTCTGGTAGGTGGGGACAGTCCATAATTAGTTCTGCTTGATTTAAGAATTCACCTAAAATATGAAAGTTTCTGCAACCCCAAGAAAAGCTTTCGTTGGTTAGAGCACTTCAACATTTCTGTTTTCTTATCTGCCTTTGTGGTTGGAATCTGGTCTCTTGCTCACTGAATAGAACTTCCATAGTTGAATAGTCTTGCCAAGGTAACAGACCAGGGACTGGGTTATAGACATGATAATAAATCACCTTTCTCTAGCTCTTTCAAGTTGACAGAAGCTTTTCTTCACTACAGCCCTGTGAGGCTACAGGTACATGTCTTATTAACTCCATTTTATAGGTCATGAAGTGACTTGCCCAGATTCTTGCAGCTGGTCAATGGCACTCAAACCTAGGTGCCCCAACGCTCGAGTTAACATTCTTTGCATGAAGCCACAGATCCCATTTCTAGATCCCCTTGTCTGGGGATCATGATGAGACTGTTGTTCTTGGAGAAACTCATAGTGTGTAATCAACCCAAATCCTAGAATAATTTAGAATCCCATTAAGCCTTTCTTACCTTTAACAGAGATAAAGAAGTTTGCTGAATTGTTAAAAAAAAAAAAGAAATCAGAAAGCAATTGAAAAGATCTGGGTTGATCAGGCTGGATAGCTTATGTGACCTGGTAGAAAACAGGTGTTTGGTGACTTGACTTTGAGTTCAAGGTCTGTAACTTACTACCTATGTGACTTTGGCTAAATTTCTTCAGCTTTCTGAACCTTCACCTCTTCCTCTATAAGGGAAGGTTACCGATGCGGTTGTTGTGAGAATCAAATGAAAGAATTGAGTTTAAAGGGCTTTGAAACTGGTCAAGTATGCAGCACCTAACCAGGGACCATTATGTTCCTCTGCAGGGCATCTCCAAAGTTTTAGTACAATTTAAAACTATGAAAGCTTAAAACTGCTCTAAGACTTTTGGGACAACTGAACATAGTGGGTGCTTAGTAAATGTTTGTTGAATGAATGGATAGATAGATGAGGAGGTGGATAGATGTAATAATGGAGGAGGTTAGCTAGGTAGCTACTGAAAACCATTTTCTACTGTTGGTTAGTTTATAGGAATAACATTTTTTGTTAGCAGCCCAGAGGATTATCACATGTTCCTAGGAGCTGAAGCTTGGGGAAATTGAGGAGTAGCTTGGAGTGCTAGACCTTGAGTCAGGAAGAGTTGAGTTCAAATCCTATCTCTGATACTTATTAGCTGTGTGTCCTTCCCTGAATCTCAGTTTTTTTCATTTGTAAAATGAGAAGGATAATAGTTGTATTAGTACAAATCAGGAATCCTGTGAAGTGGTTACATTATTCAGATCCATGCTATGTATTTCCACTGGAAACCAATGACCTTATTTCATCTATTAAACTAATTTTATTTTAGTTTTTTTAAAAATACACTTATTTATTTATTTTTAGTTTTCAACATTCACTTCCATAAGATTTTGAGTTCCAAATTTTCTCCCCATTTCTCCCCTCCCCTCACCCCAAGATAGTGTGTAAATCGATATAGGCTCAAGATACACATTCATATTAAATCTATTTTCACATTAGTCATATTGTAAAGAAAAATCAGAACCAATGGGAGAAACCACAAGGAAGAAGAAAGAAACAAACAAAAAACATAAAAAGAGAAAGAGTAAATAGTATGCTTCCATCTGCATTCAGACTCCACAGTTCTTTTTTTGGATGGGGATAGCATTTTCTATCATGAATCTTTTGGAGTTGTCTTAGATCCTTGCGTTGCTGAGAAGAGCTAAATCTATCAAAGTTAGTCATCATATAATGTGGCTGTTATTGTGTACAATGTTCTCCTGGTTCTGTTCACTTCACTCAGCATCAGTCCATACATGTCTTTTCAGGTTTTTCTGAAGTCAGCCTGTTCATCATTTGTTATAGCACAATAGTATTCCATTATATTCACATACCACAACTTGATCAGCCATTTGATCTTATTTTATTTAATTATAACTTTGAATGGTGGGAGTACAAACATATGTAACCACTTCAGAGGATTTGTTATTTGCCTTGATCAGACCTAGCTGTAGTACCTACGTTACAGGCTTGTTGAGACCCTTATGAGATAATTCATGTAAAGTGCTATAGGATAGTTATCAATATTAAAGAAATTAGACATGGCCTAGGAAAGCTATCAAGCTGTGGGTGAATGAGAATTTATATAAAACTGGTAAGACTGCAGCTTTGGTGTTTCTGAAGTTCAAAACAGTTCCCGCTTTCCAGAGTGTTTTAAGGGTGATAAAGCGATTTCTTTCCTGAGGTTCAGAGAGGTGGATACTGATTTACTGTCAAAAGTAAAAAATTTTCAGCTGGAAAATATTCAAATCCAGGTAAAAAACTCCAAACGAAGCATTCTTTCACTTTGCCTGGACATCTACACACTGCTTTTTCATGGGATTAAGAGCTGAAAGGGACCATGGAAACAATCCTTTCACTTGACAAATGAATAAACTAAGGTCCTGAGATGTGAGGATCAGTCCATCAGCTAGTTCAGGCAGCTATATCAATGAAATAGCATTCATTAAGCATCTTCTATGTGCCAGGCACTGTGCTAAGGGCTGGGGTTACAAAGAAAGGCAAAAAACAATCTCTGCTCTCAAGACAGTCTGATAGGAGAGGAAACATGCAAACAACTATGAACAAGGAAGAAATAGACAGGCTATATCAGGGGTAGTCTCAGAGGGAAGGCACTAAGGTTAAAGAGGATGAGAAAAGGTTCCTTGGGGAAAATGGGACTTGAGTTGAAGTTTGAAGGAAGCCAGGGAAGCTTAGAGACAGAGATGTGGAGCAAAAGCATTCCAAGCATTGGGGAACATCCAGTGAAAATGGCCATAGTTGCAGAGTTAGGGTTTGGTTCCAAGTTTTCAGATTTCAAATCTGATATACTTTCCAATATAACATAACCATCTCTTGCTTTGCACATTTTCTTCCTCCCATCATTCAATCAAACAATCAGTTAAGGCACAGTTTAACCCATCATCTCATCAAGCAATCCATCAACAAGTATTTGTTAAGCAATCAATAGATGGCCAGGTACCCTTGTTAAGTGCAGGAGATAGAAAGATGCAAGTGAAACGTTCCCTGCCCTTACAATCTGTCAGAAGACACACCATGTGCTCATATAATTATACACCCAAAATGGATACAGTTTTGTAGGGGAGGGCACTAGCAGCTGGAGGGATTGGGAAAGGCTTCATGAATAATGTATTCTTGGAGCCAAGCTGTGGGTGGAATCAGGGATTCCAAGAAGTAGAGATGAGAAAGGAGAAATATTCCTAAAGAAACTTCTAAGGAGAATAGTTTTGAGAGAAAGGGGGATCAGGCTTAAAATTCTGTTTTTTTTTTAAACAGTTATTTTGCAAAAGAGTAAAGCTGAAATTAAGAAGAAAAAAAAAGAAGAGTATTACAGTTATTGAAATCTGTAGCTTAAAATACTCTGTAACGGTTTGTGGGAATGTTCTGGGCACTGTTATGAAAGAAGGATTCTGGGTGATAGTAATAAACTGCAATACAAGAGGATCAACCCAGAGCCCCGTATGGGGTTAATGGGGTGGGATGTCACAATCAAGTCACTGTCTGAGAGAATGAACACTCCATTGGAGCATTCTGACTGAGAGAAGGGTCCGAGTTTCATGACCTGAGGGGAAACATTAGGAAGTTGGCTTTTACTAATCTTTCTTTTACTCTCCTACCAGTTGTCACCTTTTCCCTGACTCTACAACTCTCTGTCTCTGTCTCTGTCTCTTTGTCTCTCTCTCTCTCTCTCTCCCCCTCCCTCGCCCCCTCCTCTGTCTCTCTGTCTGTCTCTGTCTCTCTGTCTCACTCACTCTCTCTCTCTCTCACACACACACACAGACACACAGACACACAGATACACACACACACACACACACACACACTCACTGCTTTATAAACTTGACTCTTTACAGAAAGTTTTGCACTTTGATTGAAAAAAAAAATCCACAGCACCACTTCCTCAAAATTGTCAGCTCTTTCACCACTGGGAATGATAAAGATTGAGTAAAAATAGACACAGTCTGATTTGTTACTGGGCAAGGAACACAAGGCATCATTAACGAGGAGAGGCAGTGTAGTGGGATGGAAAATGTTCTGAAAGAGGGGTCAGGAGACTTGGGTTCAAATTCTGCTTGTTCCAGGCACTTGCTGCATGATCTTAGGCAAATACTTGCCCTCTCTAGTTTTTAGTTTCTTCCTCTGTAATATTTGGGGCTCAGAATAGATCAGGAATCCATGGACCATAAATTTGGGTCAGTCTATGTAGTAATTACATTTTATTTTAATATAATTGATTTTCTGTATAATCTAGTGTCTTTTATGTATTTAAAAATGTTATTTTGAGAAGGGGTCCATAAGCTTCTTCAGACTGCCAGAGGAATCTGTGACACAAAAAAAGCATTAAGGACCCTTGAAACAGATTTCATCTCTAAGGTCCATTTCACTTCTTGTAATTTATGAGTGTAGATACCCTTGTTGCATTTCCTAGTTCCTAGATTTCTCTAGGATTCCGGAGTGGGAAAGAAGCTTAGATATCTGAAGTCAGAAGAAATGGGTTCCAGTCACTTTTTTAGGATTCACTCTGTGATCTTGAGCAAGACCTTGACTTTCTCATCTACAAAATGGGGATAATCATACTTAACACACCCTATCTCACAGGACTGTTGTGGGAAAAGCTGCAAAATGTCACGTGATTTTTATTACGTAGTTCTGTCCTATTTTATGAATGAAGAAACTGGATAAATCACTTTACCCTGGGGTCTTAATGACAAACCTTGCTAGCGAGTGACAGTCAGAACTAGTAGCCCCTACCCTCTCTGTTCCACATTTTTTTTCTTACATCCTGAACAGCCTATGTCATTCCCTCTTCATTTCTTATTTCTTAATTTGGTTCACCTTTTGTATGTTAGTGATTAGGGTCTTGGGATTAGAGTCAGCAATATCTGAATTCAATTCCTTTTTCATGTACAGAATAGCTTTGTGACCCTTGGTGAGTTACTCCATACACTTAAAAACATTATTTTAAGTAGGGGTCCATTAGCTTCAGCAGACGAGTCCATGACCCCAAAAAGGTTCTCTTGGAATAGATCTGACTCAGCCTCAGTTTCCTTATCTGTAACATAAAGGGATTGAATTTAATGGTGGCTAAAGTCCCTTCTGGCTCTAAATCTCTGATGCTATGATCAGATTTGGCTATATACCTCATGATCTATGACCCCATGACTCTCTGACCATTTGACGGTGACAAGGATTTTGGTGGTGCAAACTTTCTTTTACTGGTCTTCTGTAGTTGTAACTGATGAAGAGGTGGAAGCTACAGAATCCAAAGAGGCAGTTTCTAAGTTATATTACCTACAAAAATTGCTCCCCTGGGTGATGGTTGTGAGGGTCTATTTTGGTAACAGAGTTAGTTGTCTGAGGATGTTACTAGCTTATTGATAGCAATTGGTTGGGGTTTGGTTTTGGTGGTGGTAGGGATGGTAGGACCCTTCTCACCAAAGGCTGTTCTATTTGATAATGACTCTGGAGGACAGGCTAGAGGGAAGACTGGTGGTCTAGGAGTGCTGCAGTTTCTGAGGGTATTGGATTTTGGGCCCTACGCTGTCTATACTGGGGTCTGAGTGGTGGTGGTGATAATGGCAGTTTGATTGGCACATGTCACCTCATGTTTCTCCCTCAGGATGCCTACCTGTTTTAAGCTTGCTGTCAATGGAGACTGGCTGGCAATTGGTGTAGGGATGGTAACCCCTTCTTTTCAGGGTTTACTCTCTCAGATGATGGCTAGAGGGGCCAAGTTGGGATCAGGACCAGTGATCTGGTAGGCTTTCCAATTCCCAGCTTCTTGGGTTTTGGCTCTCTGGACTATCTCCAAAGGGTCTGATGGGAGGTAATAGTGAGTACATATTTTTTCCTCCAATAGTATATAATCTTTTTGAGGTCTGGATTGTTTCATTTTTGTCTTTTATTTCTCTAGTGCTGGGCATGGTGCCTGGCACTTAGTAGGAACTTAATAAGTACTTATTTATTAATTATATAATGTGCTACATTGGCAACATGTGCCTTTCTGTGTGCTGAACAAAATAGATCTTTTTTCTACATCATATTGATATTGGGAGTGGGTAGACATTCAAGATGGCAACAGGATACAGTGGCAAGAGCCCTGGGAGCCAGGAGATCTCAGCTCTAGTCTCTGCTTTGCCACTAGGGAAATGTGTGACCTTGGGAAAATCACTTCCTATCTCTAATGAGGTAGTCTCTTTATCTGTAAAATGGGAATAACACTTGTCCTGTCTAGCTCATAAGATTATGGGATTTTGAGCTAGAAGGGACCCAGAGATCATTTGGGCCAATTCCCTCCTTTTTACAGATGGAGAAACTGAGAACCAGAGAGGGGGAGTGGCTTGCTCTAGGTCACATGGATGCCAAGGAGAGAAAAGTCAAGATTCAAACCCAGATCCTCTGCCTCCATACCTAGCAAGCTTTCCCCTGCAGCACGTGGCATTCTTCTATGTGGATAAGGGAAGGAACTCTGGGTTATGTATGATTAATACATCTTTTTGTTAAATAGGTGAATGAATAAGGTTCAGAGCTGGAAGGGACCTGGGGAAAACCACTTTAAAATATTAATAACTGAAACTTAGAAAGTGATTTGGAGCAGCTAGGTGGTGTGGCAGATAGAGCACCGGATCTGGAGTCAAGAAGACCTGAGTTCAAATCTGGCCTCAGACACTAGCTGTGTGACCCTGGGCAAGCCACTTAACCCTGTTTGCTTCAGTGTCTTCATATGTAAAATGAGCTGGAGAAGGAAATGACAAACCACTCCAGTATCTTTGCCAAGAAAACCCCAAATGGGGTTGTAAAGAGTGGGACATGATTGAAACGACTGAACAAAAACACAAATAGTGATTTAAGGTTTGTAAGGTTATACACGTTACCTCATTTGATCCTTACAACAACCTTGTTCTATCATGGAAGCATAGACCTAGAGCTGGAAAGTACCTTGGATAGCACCCAGCCCAATCTCTTCATTTTATTGATAAGGAAAATTGGGGGTTCAGTGACTTACCCATGGTCATACCCCTAGCATGACTAATACGACAGTATGGGTAAGAGATGAGATCCACATGTGGGTCCTTTTGTGTATGTGGTACTCTTTCCCTGCCACCATCACACTGCTCATAGTTTCCTTCTCTCTAAAATGGTACAGCTTGGTGAGGGGAAAGGGATAAGATGAGAAATTTGGATTTGGTGTGAGAAGACTGGAGTTCAAATCTGGGCACTGCCAATGGGAGAAGGGAATGGACCTTTCAGATGGATATTTCAAATTGAGAAGGCCACAGCTGAAGTGACCAAGAAAAGTAGTCTGCAGAATGTGGCATTTGAGTTGAGTCTTGAGGGAAGCCAGGGAGTTTTAGTGGAGATGAAGAGGGAGAGCATTCCAGGCATGAGAGACAGCCAGGACAAAGCCATAGATTTGGGATGTGTGTGTGTGTGTGTGTGTGTGTATGTATATATATGTGTGTGTATATATATATATATATATATATGTTTTTTTTTTGAGGAGCAGCAAGGAGGCTAGTCTTGCTGCATCCATTGAGAATGTGTAGGGGAATACAGGAAGGCACCAGGAGCTTTAATTTTAAACAAAGGAATTTATATTTGATCCTAGAGGTAATAAGAAACCACTGGAGTTTATCGAATGAAGGGGAGGGAATGTAACGGTCAGGTTTGCCCTTTAGGAAATTTGCTTTAGCTGTTGAGTGGAAGGATGAATTGGAGTGGAGACAGACCCAAGACAAGGAGACCAAATAGGAAGCTATTGCAATGGTCCCAATGAGAAGTCTTCTGGGTGGAGGATGTATGAATGGGGAAAAGGGGACATATAGTACAGCTTTTATTGGGGTAGGAAAATAAGATTTGGCAACTGATTGAATATGTGGGTAGGAGAAGATTTGAGGATGCCAACGAGGTTGAGAACCTGGGTGCCTGGAAGGATGGTGGTGCCTTTGACCCATCAGAAGATGGGTGGGTGAGTGGGTAGACAGATAACGAGTTCTGTTTTGGACAAGTTGAATTTCATTTCCATTGGACATCTAATTTGAAGTGTCCAACAGGCAGTTGATGATGTGGGACTAGAGGTCAAGGGAAAAGTTAGAGCTGGATATGATAAGACCCAAACCCCACCCTGATGGAATTTATGATCCATGAAGCTGGAGGATCTTTAAATTCCTTTCCACTCTCATACAGCTTCCAGTTTATAAGGGAAGATAGGAATCATAAGAATTTCAGAATTTTAGAGTTTGAAGGAACTTGAGGTCATTTAACCCACCCCTCACCTGAATAAGAATTCCCCCTATAATATCACCAATAAGTGGTCATCCAGCTATTGCCTGAAGGATTTAGTTAATTTGAACCCACTATCTCCCAAGGAGACCAATTTTGTTAGTTCTAATTGTTAGTAAATTTCTCTTTGTATTGAGTCAAAATTTGTTTTTCTGCACCTTTCCCCACTGGAATTGGTTCTACCCTCTGGGCCAACCGACACACATCTCACTGCTTTCACATATGACAATCTTTTAAATAATTGAAGTTAGTTATTGTGTGTGTCTCCTGAAAATCGTCATTGTCATCATCATCATCATCTTCTTCCTCCTCCTCCTCCTTCTTTTTCTTAACATTCCTAAGCCCTTTAACTGAGCCTCTTATGCCATGACCTCAAGGTCCCTTAAAAAGTGGGGCACTGGATTCTAGATGCTCTCCAGCTTAACAAAATACTTTCTGAAATGTGCTACCCTGGACTCAGGACACTATTCTTGATGTGATTTGAACAGTACAGACTTCAGCAGATTCCCCACCTTCCTTGTCCTGTATGCTATACCTCTCCTACCAAAGCCCAAGATAGCAAGAGCCATATCACACTTTCATTTCATGCACTTCTTTCAAGCCGTATACAGTGGTGTGCTAGAACTAGCTGTGCCATGAGAGTCTATTGTTAAATTTTCAGTGAGAGATTTTAGACCTCAGGAATCAGCAAATGATATGTCAGAGTTTGATTTATTGTTTTGTTGATTACCTAGTCTTAAGAAAGTGATGGAAAAATGCTAATAATTCAGCTTAAACTTGACAGTACATTATTTGCATGTTTTTGTTTTTGTTTTTGTTTTTGTTTTTGTGGAGAGCTGGTTGTTAAGCATTTATCAGGATATCACTGGTCATATTCTACCTCCTCACCCATTTTGTACATACGTGGTTGATTTTTTTGAACCAAGTATTGGACTTTGCATTTATTATTTTAAAATTTAATTGTATTAGAATCTCCAAAGCATTGTAGTTGTTGAAACATTCGTATATCCTGATTCTGTGAACCAATGTGTTGTAAATCCCACCTACCTTTTTGCTACCTATAGATCTGACAAATGTGCTTTCCATACCTTCATTATAACAATAATAACTCATTTATATAGTGCTTTAAGGTTTACAAAATGCTTCCCCTCACAACAATCCTGTGAAGCACTGTAGATGAAGAAACTGAGACAAAGAGAGGTTAAGTGACTTGCTCAGGCTCAGACACTACTGAGTGTCAGGGCTAGGAATCAAAACCAGGTCTACTGAGCTCAGGTCTAGTGCTCTCTCTACAAAATCAAGTTGTGGATTTTAAAAAATCTTAAAGGATATAAGGGGTATAAAGGTAAATCCTTAGGGAATTCCTCCAGAAACCTCTTCCACCCCAGGTTTACATCAACCCTTAATGACTATTCTTTGAGTCATTTAACAAGCTTTGAATTCATTTAACTGTCTTGCCATCTAACTCATATCTCTCCAGCTTGTGCAAGGGGATAACACAAGAGATTAGAAAGTGCTTTGCTGAGACCCAGCCAAACTCTAATTTCAACATTCCTCTGATCTAGTAATTCTGTTAAAGGAAAACAATTCAGACATGACATGACTTTAATCAATCAATCAATAAACATTTATTAAATATCTACTATATGCCAAGCACTATATGCTAAGTGCTAGGGATTCAAAAAGAGGCAAAAGAAAGCCCCTGCCCTCACGGAGCTTACAATCTAATGGGAGAGACAACATGCAAGCACATATACAATCAAAACAAAACAAACAATGCAAGCTGTATGCAGAATAACAGGAAATAATCAACAGAAGGAAGGAACTGGAATTAAGGGGGCTTCCTGTAGAAGGTGGGATTTTAGATGGGACTTAGGAAGCTGGAGAGGTCATTAGTTGGAGCAGAGGAGGGAGTGCATTCCAGGCATGAGGGATAGCCAGAGAGAATGCCCTGAGTTAAGAGAGACAGTGTCTTGTTTGTGGAACATCCAGGAGACCAGTGTCTCTGGATCTTGGCAAATTTTGTAGACAAATAGCTACTGGCACAAATTAGAACAAGCTCCACTTAGAGGACAGGAGCAAACAGGACTTGGCTAGTGAACATAAGTTTAGGTGTTGGCTTTGCCACTTAGTACCTATGTAACCTTGAGCCTCAGTGGTCCGTAGTTTGCTCATCTCAAAAATGATGGGGTTGGACTAGATGACCCCTCAAGTTCCTCCCAGCTCTCAACCTATGCTTCTAAATAAAGGGTTATGAGTTATTAAAACAGAGAGACATTGCATAGAGCTGAGTAGATACTATAGAGAAGTCAGGGAGGGTGAGGTCAGAGAAAAGGAAGAATATTGGACTGGGTAATTAGGAAATCAATGGTGGCTTGGAGAGAACCATTTTAGTGAGTAATGAGATCAAAGACAGATTGTAGATAGCTGAGGAGCAGATGGGAGATAAATAAGGTGAGGCAGTGAATGTAGACCCCTTTCACTGATCATGTCCAGCATTATAAAGAAAAGTTAGGAAAGGCAACAGCAGAAGATAGAAGCTGGGATCTAAAGTCAGAAAATGACTCAAGAGAGCCCTGGACCTAGATCAAGTTCTAGTTCGTCAACAATTTTACTTCTCCTGGCTATACCTCAGTTTACTTAGCTGTAAAATAAAGAGGTTGGTTTAAATAATTTCCAAGGGTCCTTCCAAATCTAACATTATATTCTTAGCATGCTCTATAATTCTATACTCTTACTCTATATTTTATGTTAGCATTCTAGGTTCTAAGGTTCATCCCAGCTCTGATATTCTGTATTCTAAAGCCCCTGGCAGCACTCACATTCTGGGTTCTAAAGTCCCTCCTAGCTTAGATATTTGAGGTTCCAAAGACCCTTACAGTCCTGACATTCTGGATTCTAGAGTCCATCCCATTCCTGACATTCTGGATTCTAGGGTCCAACTTAGCCCTGACATTCTGGATTCTAGGGTTCATCCCAGCTCTGACATTCTGGAT